>NW_024425008.1:18762301-18932330 GCF_017311325.1 Ursus maritimus
ACTACATTCAATCAAAAATGCCTAGAGAGTATTGGTAGAGGAGTTAATACTTAGAAAGGCTTTAACTGATTATATATATAAAGAAGAAGAGAAGACATTCCAAGTAATGGGAACAGTAGCATAAGAAAAGTGTGGAGAAGAAATGTTTGAGAAATATTTGAGAAATATGACTTGTCTCTTTGACTTGACTATAGAACCCAAGTATAAAAGTCAAAGGAGTGAAACTGGAAGGAATGTTGGAATCACATTATAAAAGGAGTTATAAGACAGAATGAGGAATTGTATTCGATTCTTGAAGACACAAGGAATGGGATAGTGTCTTAGTCATCCTGGGCTACTGGAACAAAATACCATAGATGGAGTAGCTTCAACAACAAACATTCATCTCTCACAGTTCTGGAGGCTGGGAAGTCCAAGATCAAGGTGCGGACAGACTCTATGTCTGGTGAGGGTCCTCTTCTTGGCTTTCAGATAGCAATTTTCTTACTGTATCTTTCTATGGTGAAGAAAGAGATCATCTCTTTGGTATCTCTTATTTTAAAGGCACTAATCCCATCACGAAGTCTTCACCTTCACAACCTAATTGCCTCCCCAAGGCCCCACCTCCTAATACCATCCAGTTGGGGATTAAGGCTTCAACATGAATTTTGGGAGGACACAACATTCAGTCCACGGTAGATAGTGATTTTACCAAGCCAAATTTAAAAGAATTAAACTGACAGAAATGACCAGAATGAATTCAAGTCGGAGGAGACACTAGAGGTAAGAATATCAGAATATTACGTAGGTAAGTAAAATTTTGCTCTTACGTAAGTGACCTCAATTAGCATGACAGGAGAAGATTAATGGGAAAACACAGCTCAATGTGATGACTAAATAATAATAGAAATAATGTGACTATCACTTAGTATTTGTTATTTGTCAGGCATTAAGCTCAACATTTTACATACTTTACCACATTTAAACCTCACACATTACCAGGTTATAATAATAGTAATGACAATAATGATATAGATCACTAAAAACTATATGATGCTTAATAAGTGGTAGACATCATTCTAAACACTTCAAATAAATCCTGAGAACAACCTTATGAAAGAGGAAATATTAGTATTCCCATTTTATAGTTTACAAAAGTGAGGTACAAATAAGGTTAAATAGGTAGTTTTATCTCTATTTCATAGATGAAGAATCAGGGTTAAATAGATGAAATGATTCATCTAAGATCAATCATTTGAAAAGTGATAGCTCAATAATTTGAATCCTAATCTAATTTCAAAGCCATTCTTTTTCTTTTCCATAGAGAAAAATAGATATTATAAAAAGTTAAGCAAGTACTCATCATTACTATATTCTTAATATAATTTCACATATATCTCTGTGCATAATTGGTTACGTTACTTAAAAGTCCTGGCCTCAAATATATAAGTGGTTTCAACAAGATAGCATTTCATTTGTTTTTCACACAAGCCTGCCAGAAGCCTGTCATGCCTGATAGGATGTCTTAAAACACTGTCAGAGACCCAGTTGGCTTTCATTTTGTTGCTCTGCTGGTCTGAACAGGAAGGATTATTAGGTCCGAGACCGTTACTCTGCTTCTATCCATAAACCTTGCATGTCAACCAGCAGCAAGTGGAAAGATTAAGGCATGCATTCTTTCTTTAAAGAAATTTCAGAAATTACACATATACTTCCATTTTACCCTATAATCAGAATTTAAGTAACACCCTTGCATCTGGTTGCAAGGGAGACCAGGAAATGTCTTTAGAGAGGCTTCCCCTTTCAAGGAAAAGGGTGTAGAAACATTTGGGGGGAAACTAGGAGCTTTTGCTACATTTTCTGTCATTAATTCAGTGTTTAGCTTATGCCCACTGCTTCTAATTTAATTATTAGTTCTGTAATAACCTTGTTTTATCTCTAATTTGCTTCTTTAGCTATGCAATCTCACTTTTCATCTCTGTTTTAGTTTTCTCGGTCTGCTGTAACAAATTACTATAAACTTAGTGGCTTAAAATAACAGAAACTAATTCTCTGGCAGTTCCAGAGCCCAGAAGTCTGAAATCAAGTTCTCGGCAAGATTGGTTCCTTCTGGAGAGTCTGAAGAGAATCCATCTCATGCCTCTCTCCTGGCTTCTGATTCAAATGGCAATCCTTGGCAATCCTTGGCTTGTAATTGCATACCGTCCACTTCTGCTTTCATCTTCACAGGGTCTTCTCTCCCATTTCTCTGTAGCTGCTTCTCCCATGTCTCTTCAGTCTCTAGTAAGGAATTGGTCATTCGATTTAGGGTCTACCATGATCCAGAGTGATCTCGTCTGAGATCTTTAGCTTAATCGTACCTGCAACAAGTCTTATTCCAAATAAGGGCACATTCTGAGGCTCTAGGAGAACGTATCTTTGGGAGACACAACTACAACTCAGCCCATTATAATATCATTTTGTTGTCTTGTTACCTTTTTGAATTTTGTGTTTATTAAACTTGTGTTTCCATTAAGTTTTTCCATGGCATAAATCATTCCTTGGAAATTTTCACTTTAATTCTTACATTATATTATTTTAGATTGCATTTTTCACACATGTTCTCATGCTATTTCTCTTCCTTTCTCTCTCTCTCTCTCTCTCTCTCTCTCTCGTTGGTTGTCTATGGGGCTATTTTTATTTCAACTTTTTCTTTTCTTTTTTGATGATGGGGAAGAAGACATATATTTGCATGGATACTATGTGATTCTTTTTCCATCTTACTTTATCTTACATGCTTTGCCCAGACTTTCTGTAAATTTTGGCATAATGTGGATGATTTATATCTCTTTATCTCTTTGTCTCTCTTCCTAAATATCAGAATAGGAGCCTGTTGTTCCTTTTCCAAGTATTTCGTATTTTGACATTATTTAAGTAATCTGAGGACATGGACGAGGAGGAAATAACAAATAAAGTTATATATACAATAAATGTGTATAAATTATTTAACAGAATATTTGACCTCTCTCCTCTCTTGTGAGGTGTTACAAAGGTCATGTACCAGAGTACTCATCAACCGGGAAGAGGGTGAATTCTGATTATCCTTTACTAAAGTTTCAGAGTGTTTTGTCCAGTTCAGATCATGGAATCGTCTCTTCCATTATAGCACTAGCATCTTTATGGTATCTTCTGGTTCAAAATTGTTCTACAAACTCTTGCATATTTTCCCTCTACACCCAGGAAGTTCTCCAGCAGGACTCCCTGGTCCACAGGTACATTGGGCATCACCTAGGAATAGAGTTTGATTTGCCTGCCTGCTGCCTCCAACATCAGCATCTTGAAACAGTGGGCATTTTCACATGGTTCTTGCTGATTACATGGTACTTCACATTGGATTTCCCATGAGACTTGGTCCTGCAGGCAGACCCGGGCATGTGTGGCCTTTCAGGACTCATAAGGAGTCTGGTCAGACCCTAGGCTGCTGCCTCCAGGAAGTCTTCCCTAACCAGACTAACTTGTGTTAACCTGGAGGACTGACCCCATGGTGTGAGGTTTCTGTGCCCTGCTTAGCTCTCCCAAGAAGCCAGAAGGAGGAAATGCAGAAAACCCATCAAGTTTGCTTTCTCAGACTGAGTGGCATTTGTAAGAATTCTTAATAGTTACCATAATGGCTTGTGGGTCAAAGCAATGTGCCTAAATTCCATGCCACAGTCCTAAATCTGTCTCCATCTCTGTCCTTTTCTGTCTCTTTTGATATATATGTGTGTATGTGATAGATCTATGCATGGTTGTGCTCCTTTCTTTGATGGCTGAGGATGATTTGTTTAACATTTAAAAAAATGTTTATGTTGATTTCATCACTTATTATGAGAATACTTTGATTTGACATCACTACATGATCTATTGCCCTTGCTCTTTCTCTTAGTTCATGTTTGATGGTCATGATCCAGAGGGGGAAGAAATAAGTGGAATCAAATGGATGATCTCCTTAACAGTTCATTATAAACCCCAAAGTAATCAAAATGCCTTTCTAGAGTTGAGTTCACCTCCTTTGATGTACATGTTTTCCCAGAAAACATTCATTGATACTATTTTCTGAGACCAAATCATGGTGTAAAAGAAACTGGTGAGTTCAAAGTTCCTAATATCAGTTCATGTTTACAATGAACTTTCTCCAGATATTAATTTAACGTTTTCCTGCCAAATATAAGGTTAAAAAATAACATTTCTGGCAGGCTTAAAACATAATATCTTCTTAATGCTGAGTATGATTGAAACTGTAGAATTATCAAAGTTACGTCGCTGCCTTAGCCTCACAGGCACTTATGGTATAACAAAAACTAGTTCAAGGAAACTTAAGGAATTGTGACTAACTATAAAGATTATAAACCAAATCGGTCAGGTAAAAATATGGTAAGTTAATAAGTGGTGTTTTAAAATACATATAAAGTAAATAACTTCACTTTACAAGGATAATGGATGGAGCCAACTCTCCAATAACATATAGCCTAAAGCATAATAAAAAAAGGTACCCAGAAGATAAAAGAAGAAAAATTATGAGAAGTTTGACTTTCAACTGAAACTCAATGGTTTTGAAATGGCAAGAGTGTGGAAGTCACCAACACGTGTCTGAGGAAGAGAATTTGAACGTCATGTAGGCCAGCATTTGGTTAAGCAAAGTGGGAATGGAAGGCACCCAGCCTTTAACCTACCCAAGAATGTCAACCTTTGCATTTATTTAGATCACATTTCCCACGTTATCGAAGTATATTTGGATTCTTTTCCATGCCTTGGAAGAATACCTTAAAATATAAATATATGAAAATAATGTGCATATAAGCTTCTTGCTGAAGTTCTGCATTTTTCTTGGGCACTGATACCTACCTCAGAGAATTGCAGCTCCTTTAAGTACAGGCACCTCCAGTGTCCTCAGATTCTCAAGTCCTGAAAAGGAAAAGGTAATAAACTCCCTCAAACTAAAAAGTTAAGGTCTGTAAATGGTAAACCTTCTGAAGCAGCACAGATTCAAAGAAAATCTTAACCCCAGGAATAAACTAGAAATTTGGAGTCAGTTAAGATAGTAAAAAGGTAATTTGGGTGAGAAGATCTTCCGAACCTGTTAAAATCATACACAACTTCAAAGGTAATTATGTTCTACCCCCCGCCCCCAATGATTAGAATACACACTGCTTCTCTATGGACTCTTTGTTCTTGAGACCTTAGGACTAAGTCTGGGGAATAGAGAGGAGTTGTGGGTAAGAACCCGGGTTACAGCATTTGATACACTGGGTCAAATGCAGGGCGTACAACTAAATAACCAGATGTCCTTGGTTAATCGGCTCCCCTGGAACTCTGTCTGTATCCTCAGAGGTAAACTGATACTGTAATATTATCTGCCTCTTGGAGTTGTTGTAAGGATAACATTTGGCAGATAAAGTTAAGTGTTCTGTGTGGAGCCAGACACATACTAAGTGCTCTACAAGAATCAGCTGTTATTTTCATTAAGCTCTTTAAATCGTTCATGCCTACGTCTTTGAGACATAGGTGCCTGGTAGCTTTTGCTTATGGTGGTTTCCACCATGTTATCTTAATGAGAAAATACTGGCCGCCAGAGGGTAGTTCTAAAAAGTTAAGAATAGTTTAAAAAACTATGAAAGCCAAATGTGTTAAACACCCAATCACGCTTAGCTTCTACAATAAACACCCTAACAACTTTCATTACTCAGGGACCTGAAAAAGGAGTTAATCTGGAAATCAGTTATTTTTTTTTTCTTTTTGGAAATAAGTTTTAATAAGAGAATTCTTCAGAGTTACCGAATCACTTTTCCTTTTGTATTATAAATGATCCTTTATTCTATGATATTTGCATATATTTATTAAGCAAAGACCACAACTAAAGATATAATTTAATAGGCAAGGTTATTGGGTAGGAAAAATGTGCAGAAAAATCAGTTATGGAAGATTCTGGATTTGGCACCATCAGTTGGGAAATAGCAAACATGAATCTATGAAGGCAATCTGTTTCAGTATTTGTCAGGAAAATAAACTCTGGGTAGAAAATTAGGGCCAGGAGCTTTAGTGACAAGGAGATGCTGAGAGAAGAAAAGCCACAGCAGAGTTAGATTAAAAGAAGAAATAATGATTCTACAGGACAGCACTTCCTACTCGGAAGGGATTTACTGAGCACTATTTCCCTCAGGGTATCTGCTGTAGAGTGCATTCTGAACAGAGCCATCCTTAACCAAACTCTGAATGTCCTAGTCCACCTGCTTCTCTTGCCGCTCCTCACAGTCTGTTCAGCCTGCCACAGGTCTCCGAGGGTCCCAGGCTCTCCAGTTGGAAGGGACCCATCTGCAATGAGTTAAGGACTGGAGCTATGCTACCTAGGAAGTGTTGACTTTGTAACCAAAGGACAAAAGTGAAGACAGGTAAAGGAGAAACATGAATACAAAAATCAATCAATCAATCAATCAATCATTCATTGCAATAGTGAATATCAGTTTCCAAATTGTAAAACAAAACAACTGTTGGTTCACAACCTTCTGGGGAGCCTCCCAGATGAAATATGAAACTGGCCTCCATGAAACAGTCCCCCCTTGAGTGGAGACACTGAAGGAAGAAGCTGGCCACTAACTGGGTTAGTTCCTAACCGGGTTTAGTCATGTATACTATGCAGGTTCTCAACACCATGTCACTATCTCAAGGCCATGTCCTTGGAGGGGCCTCTGGGAATGGGAAAGTCAAGTGGAACCCACATTCCCAGGACAGGGGAGAGGTTGAAGAGCTTCTGATTGGCTGGGTCTAGCTCACAGGTCAGTCACAGGGGCTACATCTTTTCGATGACCTCTCCACTAACAACACAAAAAGAAGGAAGAAATGAAGTGTTATTTTGGTATTCCTTCTATCACATTGTTTAATTTTTTCTGGTTGTAATTACTAATATATATCAGAGATATTGCAACTGTTGGATTTTCTTTAACAACATGATTTTGGGGAAGGTGAATTATCTCACTTACAACAATGGAATCCTTATCAGAAACAACAGTCTTGGCTAAAGGGAAGAGTGGCTACTTCTAATAACAACCAGTGAGTTAAATAGCACAGCTCTTAGCTTGAGTGGTCTGTGCTTTGTTTTTGTAAAGATGAATGATGAATGATTATAAGAAAAAGCCTTGCCTCTTGAAAAAAAAATGGAAAATGTTCAGACAATGAATGTGCTCTGAGATGTTTAGGTTTTTAACCTAAAAAGACACTTTTGTTCATGAAATTCCTGAAGGCAGCTTTGTTTTGCTGCAATGGCTCTGAAACTGTTTTGTTCTTGTACCTTTTTAATCATTGAAAACATTGCTTATGTCACGTGATTTTTAACCACAGCAGGGCAGCCTCTACTCTGATCTTTTCCACTTCTTTGTATATTTTCAAAGCTTATGACTGCAGGAAAGAACTTGGATCAATTTGATAGAAATTTCAGTGGATTATCATATTTTATTCAAATCTTCCCATTTCACTTAACAGCAATGACTATAAGATCTTTGTAGTTTAGGTGACTTGGAGGATGGTAGTTTCTTTCCTCCCTCTCCCTTCTTTCATTCCGTCTTCATTGTTGTTCAACCGATACTTATTGAAGTTTATTATAGCCCATGTGCCATGCTAGGTGTTGATAATGCAAAGTTGAATATAAAAGTGATTTTGGCTCTGAAAAAACTTCCATATGCTCTTGAAGAATACAAGCAGATCGTGCAACATTAGGGGTAAGAATGAGGTATTAGGGAAATAGAGTAGAGATAATGAGCAGATAGCTCAGTGAGGAGATTCGGAAGGACTTTTTGGAGGAACTACGTCAAATTTAATTCTTAAAACTTGAGTAAGAGGTAGTCAGGTAGCTAAGATATGTATGGGGACATTTGAGATACTAGCAACGATATGGATATATGCCTAGTTATCTGAGAAACCACAAACAATGTAATACTGTTAGATTGCCAAATTTTATCAAGGGAAAGATAGTGTGTGGCTATAGAGATAGGAAAGGCCAGCTCAGAGTCAGGCATACTCATTATGTTAAGGCTCTTGAATTTTACCCTATGTGATATGGAATATCAGGGCAATGTTTCAAAAGTGCCTTAATATCAAGGCACCTGGGTGGCTCAGTCAGTTGAGTGGCTGACTCTTGATTTTGGTTCAGGTCATGATCTCAGGGTGTTGAGATCGAGCCCCACGTAGGGCTCCACGCTGAGCACAGAGTCTGCTGGGGATTCTCTCTCTCTCTCTCTCTGCCCCTCCTCTGCTCATGCTCTCTTTCTCTCTCTCACTCTAATAAATAAATAAAATTTAAAAAAATTTTTTTTGAAGTTTCTTAATATCCAAAGTATATCTTCTTATTAGCCTCACATACTAATGCTTTTTCATTAAGAAAATACAAATTTTCTGAATTTGAGAAGGCTCTCTATTGATATTTTCCAAACTGATAAAGTGGGCAAGTAGTGTCTATGCAGTATTACTATTACTAAATAGGTATTGGTGGCCTCTAATGGGATAGGCAGCGTCTAAGATGGCTCCCAATGACCCCTACCTACTGATATCCATTACTTTGTGTAATTCCCTCCCTTGGAGTATGCACTGAATTTAGTATCTTGCTTCTAACCAATACAATATAGTAAAAGTGATGAGATAACACTTCCAAGAATAGATTATAAAAGACTGTGACTTCTACATTGCTGGCATTCTTTCTCTTACTTTCTTATTTATTGTTTCTGTTGAAACCCAAATTCACGTTGTCAGCTTTCCAATGGAGAGACCTATATGGCAAGGAACAGAGAGAAGCCCATGGCTAACAACCAGCAAAGAAGTAAGGCTCTCAGTACAACAGCCCTGGGAGTAAGCTGGGAAATAGTTCTATTCCTATTGACCCTTAAGATAATGGCATCTCTGCCTAACACCCTGATGGAAGACTTGTTAGAGATCCAGAGTCTGAAAACCCAGCTTAACCATGTCAGATTCTAGCCCCAGACATATGGTGGGATAATAAAATGGGTATCGCTTGAAGCTGCTCCATTTGGGGTTATTTGTTATGCAGCAATAGATAACAAATACACCTAACGGCGACAAACACCTTCCTGTCTCAGCTGACAGTGTTCAAAGGTCTACCACAATAGCTTTATTCTCTTGGGTTGTATGTTATTTATCCATGCTAAGACCCAGAAATGAAGATATAAGTAGTGAACAAAATGGAGAGGAATCAAGAGCACCCTAGTCCTTAACATGTTCTTGGACTGCCAATGATTGCTTATCTATGAAGGACCCAAATTTCTTCACCATTGGAAGAAAGGATAGGTGTGGCTCTCAGCTACCTGTCATCTGACTGGACACTGTTCCACAAAGGCCAGCCTCTTTTGGGAGCACGTTACCAAGAGGTACTAGCCTCTCCATGAATTAATGGTTAAATATTGCAAGCTTGTTTTATATACATCTTGCTATAAATGAGGCTGTATTTGACGTAGGTAGCGGAAAGGGGCCAGAAAGAAGATGGAGATGACATTTTCACCCAAATACTTAGCAGGGCCATCTTAGACTGTCTTCTTTGAAACTTTTCTACTTAAATGTACCTACCTACTCCTCTGGGCGGTTACTCACTTGTCTTTTGTTTGCATTTATACATTTGTCGAAGAGCTAATAGCTAATAGGGCACCTGGGTGGCTCAGTCAGTTAAGCATCAGACTCTTGTTTTCAGATCAAGTCATGATCTCAGGGTTGTGAGATGAAGCCCCTGGTCAGGCTCCTTGCTCAGCATGGAGTCTGGTTGAGATTCTTTCCCCTGCCCCCTCCCTCACCCTCCTCTTCTCCCCCTGCTCACTCTCTATCTTTCTCTCTTTTAAATAAATAAATAAACAAACAAATAAAATCCTTAAAAAAAAGCTAATATATGAAAACACTTGCTGTTCCAATACTATACAAGTGCTTTCCATCTGTTAATTTGTCTCAATCCTTACTACCCTTTGAGATCCAGTTGATTTTCAGAGATTCTGAGTTAGATGGTCTTGTGCAGAGCCAGAATATCTATATTTCTAACAATCTCCTTAGGTGATTTTGATGCCCTTTTAATTTTGAGGATTGTTATACTACGCTGTGAGTTTAAAATATTGATATGGAACATGCCTTTTTGGAGGCAAATATGATTAGTTCAGATGTTTATTTAACACCATTTAGTGAACATTTGCAAAAAGCCCTAAGATAGGAGTGTACTGATTTGAGTACCAATGTGTTCAACTAAACAGGCAAAGGATTAGTTGTGGTTGATGGTGACTAGTGGAAGAAGAGAGAGTGACCAAGGAAATCAGAGGCAGCATATGGCATCCCAACTAGCAACTTTTCAGGGGGAGAAAAAGAACAAACTAAATATTACAGCTTGTGAAAAATAATTTGCTACTTTTCAAATACCACATTTCCTCCCTTCAAGAAGTTCTATGTTTCCCCTTAAATGTATTCTTTGTTTTTAGCACTGGTCAATGATTCCATTTAACTTCACAAATATTTATCAAGAAGTTAGTAAGGGCAGGTAATGGTCCTGGCTACTCAGGAAAAGCTGTGGAAAAACATCCCTGGCTTTCAGCAGCTTATAGTCAACCAGCAAGAAGGTAAGATAAACAGGTAAATATTACAACATGGGAGAATACCAGAAAGGAGCTAAAAGTTCAGAGGCATGTAGCTCTATCAGAGGAAGAACAAAATCAGAAACAACGCCCACCTTCCCAATTTGTTCTTAGAATACTTAAATTTTACAATCATTCAAACAAATTTCTGCTTCCTAATCTTTACCATGCCAAACTCTGTTCCCTTTGGGTTCGTGCCGAGTGCTAAAAAAAAGATCCCGTATAACCTTCTGTAACTGACTTCTTGTGCAGACAAGAGTAAGAAAAGTCAAGTAAAAAAATGCATATGTTGTTCTGTCAGCACCAAAACAAGACTGGAGGGTTATCAGGACATTTAAATTTCTCTCTCAGATGACTGAGAGAGTGCAACCAGCTGCACTCAAATTGCATTGAAAATAGATACTTTGCAAATTCTCATCTAAATGAAAGTTTAAATTACCAAAAGCAGTCTGACCGGTTATCTTTGACTAAAGTGGTTTACGATTTGCATATAAACTTCATTTCTTTTTCTAATTATGCTGAATAAAATGCATTCATTTTCTCTGTGATTATAGGCCAGCCCTGCCAAACACCTGTGACTGCCACAAATCCTAATTTGGTATTTATTTACTTCAAAGCAATCTTATTATCTAAACGATTCAAAGCATCAAAGGCCTTAATTATTGATAGTTTGATCGGGTTAGCTTCCGCGTCCTTGGGTGGGGGTTTCTGATTGGCTCTTCCCTTTTTAAGCATTACTTGGCTGCAAGAGGCCATACGATTCTGCTATTAAGGGTATTGGAAATCGCATTCTTCTTTAATTGGAACTAGATTTAGACAGTATCAAAGAGCCAAGATTGACAGCTGCAATCTGTAGGCTTCCAGGTAAAATGTTTTAAATCCTTGTTTATACTTAGTCTTCCAAATAAGCATTGTATATTATATATATTTTCCAACCCTTTGGAGAAAACGGACGACTTTCCTTTTCTCTGAAATTTTAGGATCAGCCCAGGATCTGTTGGAAAAACAGGAGAATGTAAATGCCATTCTATGGGCAAAAAGCAGGTTATCGACAGGGAAGTCATCAGATGAGGGGGTTGAGGATGCTGGGTATTGTTTCGATGCCTGCAATTTACAGAAATGGAGGAGAGGAGCAGAACAGTTAAATACAAACCTCTGCAAAATTTTACAACTTGCCAATAGGTCCTGCAGGATCAATGCCACATAGCTAGTTCATCATTTTCTAAGCAATATTTCATTAGAAATTAGTTGAGCTAATTGAAATTTTGAGTGGAGTTTTAAAACACTTACCAGAATTTCTTGAAGTGTGGACACCGGAGGGTCCTTGAGACCCTTGCAGTGATTCCATGATGTCAAAACTATTTCCATGTTACTACTAAACAGTCATTTGCCTTGGGGTGCCTGGGTGGCTCAGCTGGTTAAGTGTCTGACTCTTGATATCAGCTTAGGTCTCATCTCAGAGTCTTGAGTTCAAGCCCCATGTAGAGCCTACTTAAAAAATAAATAAAAATTTTTAAAAATTAATTAAAAAAAGGCATTTGGTTTTTCACTATCATTCTCTTAAAAGTGTATGGTGGAGTATTCCAGAGGCTACACATTACATGTGATATTGCAACAGAGTGATTACAGAAACCAGCAGGAGAATCCAGCTGTTTTCCATTAAGCCAATTGTTAGAGATTCACAAAAATGTAAAAATAATACCACTCTTGCCACAAATTAGTTTTCTTATAGATATTATACATGTTTTTATAAAAATCTGGTATTTGTATTACCATGTAATAGGTTTATTACTTCTTTTAAAAAATGGATTAATATTTTAAAATATCTTATTGCTTTAATATGGCAAATATTAATAAACATAATTCATATAAATGAAAGCTTTTGAGTGGTTAATACTTTAGTAGTTTTTAAGAGTGTAAAGAGGTCCTAAGACTAAAATGTTTGAGAGCCTCTGATTTATGTAAATGAATAAACTATACATCTTCTTAAGACATTCATTACTTTGTGACTTTTTATCGTTCACGTGTTCTTTGACCAAATTCTTGGTTAAGGCCTTCTGTTTACTCAGCTTTGTACAGCTCAAGTCATAAACAACGAGGCTATAGCTCTCAGAAAGCACGCAATCTGGTGTTAGAACTCTACTTGCAGGGGCGCCTGGGTGGCTCAGTCGTTAAGTGTCTGCCTTCGGCTCAGGGCGTGATCCCGGCATTATGGAATCGAGCCCCACATCAGGCTCCTCTGCTATGAGCCTGCTTCTTCCTCTCCCGCTCCCCCTGCTTGTGTTCCCTCTCTCGCTGGCTGTCTCTTTCTCTGTCAAATAAATAAATAAAAAATCTTTCAAAAAAAAAAAAAAAAGGACTCTACTTGCAAAAAGATAATTCTAATGAAATTGATATGCTGCTCAGTTGCTGTGGTAACAGAGATGGTTAATATGACAAGCTCAGCTTGGAGAGTCAGTCAGAGCTTGATGGACAATGTCTGGCTTAGAGTAGTTAACAACATTAAACCTCTGCTCCTTCCTTTCTTCCTATCCTCCTCTCCTCCCCACTTCCCAACCACTTGGTGCTAGATCCTCTTAAAAAGACTACTGATACCTCATGTATGACTCCTTCCATTAGCCTTGGGTAAGTACTTCCAGCATTTCTTCCTGAAAAGCAAACTTTAATGAAGGAAAGGCATAGGCAGGGGGACATTGGGGAGGGGCGAGAGGGTGAAGGCTTATACATCCTGCTATAGATAAAAGCAGCATCGTCTTAGTGGCCACTAAATTAATCCAAATGGCCATGTGCTTAAATCATACTGGAGAGAAAGGGAGAGGAAAAAAGATTATAATGCTCTTAGGATTTGCAATGGTTGTCAGGCAGGTGGGCTGTGGGTTCTACCTATAGCCACTGCCAGATCAATGAAATGCTTTATTTATGCTTGCTCTAAGCTGTCACTTGACAGGGGTGATCGCTTGTTGTGTGCTTCAGAACAGAGGTAACATGAACACAATGTGACACTCAATTAACCACATGTGTCAATCAGGAGAAACCCAATGGATTCCACTTTGTCAGCAGCCCCACTCTGTGTGTGTGTGTGTGTGTGTGTGGAAGACAGAGCCCTTTCATTACTGGCACTTCCTGGAGGCTTCCTGTGTCTAGGCATCGCCCAGATCAATTCTGTAGACCTGAACTAATGTTTCAGTACGGAAATCTAAAAGGTGAACCACAGGACTGCATTTAGCTTCTCTGCTTGTTACATTGCTCAGGCCACAATTCAGTGCTGATAGAGGTTCGCAGAATAACTCCTCCTTTTCTCTTCTGCCTTAAACTCAGATCTCTCACCCATCTGAGTGTAATAATGACATTGATTAGTTGAAGGTAGTGCTTTTTCATGGGCTTAGTTGAACTCCCAGCCCCCAGCTCCTATTCCCTTTTCCTCTGGCCAAGACTGGGACATTACTCCATTGGGTAGACTCAGCCTGGTGAAATAAGATATTTTAACTTTTTGTTTTTTTTTTTTTTTTTTGCATTTCTTTAAACCCCTAGCTCCAAAGAGCTGGAAGGAAACCCTAGCTACTATCTAGGTCTCTGTGTTTGTTCAAAACAATTATTTTGTTAAATGAATGAATGAATCTTACCATGTTTTACAAAAACACAAGTAAAAAAATAAGGACTTTCCATCTCCAGGAACAAAACTTTCTTTATATTTAGAAAAAAAAAATTCATTGGGTATTGTAATGCAGTATTTAACTCTTCTATATCATTTTTCCCACTTACAGGGATATATCTAGATAGAAGGATGTATAGATATAGATATTTGTTCACTTTTCTAAGCTGATAACTTCCTCTTTTATCCCTGATTTCCTGATTTACTTCCCCAAATAAGACTGAAGGGGTTGGCCTGCCTTTACATGTATACAAGTAAATTATAATTCAAGATTATAAGAATTAACATGCATTAATAAAAGGCAATACATTTTCTAATGATAAGGAGAAAGCACTTCTCTCGCTAAAGGTTAATAAAGCAGAAAACACCACAGCATGTAGCAGCTGAGAAGTGCTTCCATGCAGAAGGCAGTCTGCAGTAGTAAAGCCAAGAACAAAGGAGCTAAGACTGCTTCTGTTTGCATGCTGACTCCACCATGTAAGAGGTGTGTGGACTCAGGCAAGTTATTTAGGTTCTCTGTGCCTCAATTTTATCTTTATAAAATGGAGATAATGGCATTACCTACCTTGGGGGTCGTGATCAGTGTATGAGTGATTGCATTTAAAACACGTGTAACGGTGGGAGAACCATTCGAAGTGATAGATGTTTTCACTCTCCTTATTACTTTATCCTTTCTGTCATCCAAGGGCTGCTAGCCTCTGGTATCTTATTAACTCAAATTTTATTGCTCGACATTTTTCAACATATTGTCTCTTGATTGGGGTTTGAGTGCTTGTCTTTGTAAACCTCATCCATTGGTCTTAGTTTTGTCTTTCTGGAGTATTCAGTACAAATATATAGCTTCTTCTACATAGTAGGCTCTCACCCGCTTGACTCTAATGATCAAGTCACCACTTAGACTTCACTTGTCTGAATTAATCACAGGCACATTTGACTTTGAGCTCAGGATCTGGAACCAGGTTTCCCAAGATTATATCAGAGCTCAGCAACCTTTAGACATGGAATGTGGGCACTTGTTTTTTATTTAAGCTTGTTTATTCCTTGATTTCTTCATCCATAAAATGAGATAATATAACCAACCTCATAGTCTTTATCTTGACAATTCAATGTACTAACCCATGAAAAATGCATATCACACCCCTTGAGGAGGTAGAGTATAAGCCCCCACCCCTTAAGTATAAACTACACAAAATAACTTCTTTCCAAAGAGTGCAATATGAGAAGGGGGAAAAATAAGTAAATTAATAGTGGAGAAAATCTAACAAACACTCCCTCAGCCGTGTAATCAAGGTTAACATCAACAGTGATAACTAATGTTGATAGTGTTATCCTTGATATGATGTGATGAGTATGGCACTTTACTTCTGTGGTCTTCCTCCCCAAAACCCATAGCCCCAATCTACTTGTGAGAAAAACATCAGACAAATCCCAATAGAGGTTAATTCTACAAAATACCTGACTAGTACTCTTCAGAACCATCCAAGGCATCAAAATTAAGACAAGTCCAAAAAACTGACACAGAAGCTTAAGAAGACACGATGAATAAATGTAAAATGGTACATTAATGGGATCTTGAGACAAAAAAAAAAAAAAGATTAGTAGGTAAAAACTAAAGAAATGCAAATGAAGTATGGACTTTAGTTAATAATAATATATCGGTATTGGTTCATTAAATGTGAGAAATGTATCATATTAATATATGATCTAAATGATAGAGGAAACTAGACGCAAGGTATAAGAAAATTCTTTGTGGAATGCCTGGGTGTCTTGGTTGGTTAAGTGTCTGCCTTCAGCTCAGGTCATGATCCCAGGGTCCTGGGTCCTGCATTGGGCTCCTTGCTCAGCGAGGAGCCTGCTTTCCTCTCAGCCTGCTCTACCTGCCTCTCCCCTTGCTTGTGCTCCCTCTCTCTCTAACAAATTAGTAAAATCTTTAAAAAAATGCTTTCTTTGTAACTTTTCTATAAATCTTACACTATTCTAAAATTAAAAGGTGGAAAAATGGTATGTTACAACTGTGTCTGAACATAGTAAAAACTCAATATATGCTATTATTATTACATTTTTATTAGACCTGTTCTCATGTGACATGGATGCCACTTGAATATAACAAGATTTGAGAAGCATGTGTATATGGGCCGGCAGAAGGGACATGTTTGTGAGAGGGAGGCTTATTCACAGTCATTGACCAAGATTTCAGGTGTTTGCATTGATACAGATCCCAAAGATAATTACTGAGTTGGTACTGTACTCCCCTAGCAAATGCTACTATTTAATAATTTTTTTCCAGAGAAGTCACTTGACTGTCCTCAAAGTATTCTGAATCAAAATCTGAAACTCTAAATTAACAGGATGATAAAACTTTATATTAATGTATTAGTGTGAATTTTGGCTCAATGTTGTGTCTAAATTAAAGGAGTACAATTGACCTTAGGGGTATAGTTTGAAATGATTGGCATGTGCTTGGATATGGGCAGCTTGCCATCATTGAATACCTGGCTGCACTTAATAAGTGCCAGGTTTATATGCAGCTAGCTTCACAAAGTAGAGGTCTCCAGGGCTCTCCTGCAAAAGCAGCTTGTGGTAAGAAGACATTCACGCCACCTGATGTTATTGCCTTTGCATCTTCTGAAGCTCCCATAAATTTTTTGTACCTCCTAGGAGCTGACAATACAGATCTAGGTCTTCACAGCCCACATATGTATACAAATTCCCACATCTTTTTCTCTGCCATGTGAATACTGATCCCTAGCCTGGTATGATGGGAAGCACATCCCTGGGCTTTCACTTTTGGAACTCTTTTGTTTTCAATCAATAAAAGCAAACATTATAGAGGCAAAATTGTTTCTTGAAAATACCTGCAAATTTGGTGACTTCTGTCTAGTTATTCTCAGGACTTGTGTTCTTTTCTTTGATTTTTTATTTTCTCTATTGAAATTTGGTAATGTTACCACATCACAAAACAAGGACAACTATGATATCTTTTCCATTTTACATAAATGGATCCATGTCCTTTTGACAGTTTTCTCACGGATGCTGACAGTGTATTTCCCATCTGAGGATGTGAGGATGCATAAATCTCCATCAACCCCACTTCACGGTGGTGTTTATGGTTTCTCACTAGGCTGTTTGCTCATCTTAAGATGTATTCTAGTATTTTAAATAAGGTACATGAACCAGAACATAGCCATCTAGGGGTGTGGCCCAGATTATAGGGGAGCAATTACCTTAATTTACTTAACTCCTCACTTGCATTAATGTATAACCAATTATAGATTGTATATTTTTTCCCAATAAAATATCCCCAGCTTATGTCTCACATATTCCATAATAACCACTGACAAGTCCAGCCATACCTGTGTTTGTGAAATCAGGCTATATATCATGGATGATAAAATACCTGACAGAATTTCCCCAAGGGTTCGGAATCTATGGAAATTGGTACAGAAGAAGTACTTAATGTTATAAACACTCATATTTATTTTTCCTAAAGACTGTTTTAAGGTTATGATGGCTCCAGTAAAAAAGCAAAATAGTGAATAATTGTGTGATGAGAAAGGGTATATTCCCATTAACCTTCCCAGATTTGTGACTAAAAATAGAATTATACATTTTCAGAGCATTTTATCTGCATCGATCTGTGAGGTTATCTTTCTTTCACTTTTAAGTTATAATAAATGAAGAATTGTGTCGTCCTTACTACAGCATAAAGCCCCTTGATATTCTCCCATTCTTCCCCATCTTTCTTACATCTGTTTACTCGGCACGTATTTCCTATGTGTTGGGGATAAAAATGGGGATGATGTGGTTGCTACCCTTAAAGAGTACTTATTTTCAAGCAGACTACATTTTGAACATGCTGTTGAAGTGCAAAATTACTGGTTCTTGAATAGCTCCTTGAAGACAGTGGCATCAAATCTGTGACTGAAAGGACCAGAAGGAGGTGCCAGACTGTGGAAAGTATGAAGGGTAGAAAGCATTTCAGGGAGAGGCAAGAGCAGCCACTCATTGCCTTTGTGGAGAAGATAGTATATGTTTGAGGAATGAAATTTTGAATTAAGGCTAAGAACAGTAGAGAGAGTTTCTGTCCTTCTGTACAAGACTGAACTGCAGGAGAGGGCTGGAAAAGGCTAGGGGGATGATGTTTAATGGCAAGTAATGGCATTGCAGGGAAGCACCAACTGTACATGAAAAACTGCCCACTGGAAACTCAAGGTTATCTTTAAAAAGAATCATGACTGTTCTCACCCAGATGTAACACTTTTATTGGCTCCAGGAGGAAACTTTTGCTCAAAAACATTTCCTCTGAAATTCCAACATTAGAGATTTATGCCCATGTCTTAAGAAGCTCAATTTTTTAAATGTCAGTACTACTTGAGGTTAAGCAGAGCTATAATTCACCCATGGTTTGGTGTGGAGTCCCGTGATACGGATGCTTTTTTTCTCTTTATGGCTTAATCATACCAATTATGACTGGAAAATGGGAACTTCCATGGGAGGGTGAATGGAAAGGTCACCCTTCCTCTTTGAATTATCAGAGAAGGGATCTGTGCAAAGAGCAGGCCACTTCAAGAGGTTGCAGAAGGATACCTGGCGAAGAGAGGGAGCTGTGTGGAATAATACATATGAACTCCGTCCTTTCACTGGATCTCTAGCAAAGTACCAATAATTCAGTTTCCTTTTGTTTTCAAATCACATTATTCTTTCAATTTTTTTTTTAGATAAATGACTTCCTTTTAATTGGCAAATCAATATTGTGTTTAGTATAGTCTTTTTTTTTTCCTGTAAAAGTGACCTACCTACCCACAAGAAAGACACCAACTGCTGCTAATTTGTATATTTGTGGCAAGTTATTGGCAGCATATCATATTGTCTAGAAAAGAATGCAAGAGAAAAAACCACACTTTATTTCCAGTTTTCTTGCTCATTCTCACAAGGAGTTACAAGTAACTTTTTATTTCACAACCAGGAATTTATGAGGCTAGAGGGACAAGAGAGTGAAAATGTGATAAATTAATAATCCTAATGGAAGGAAGAATGGTTTGCAATTTAGAGAAACCTGAGTTTGAATCTCAGTTCTTCAAAGTAATATTTAGTAAACTCTCTGAACCTCATTTCTCACATTAGTTAAATTTGAATAATACCTATTTTATAGGGCTGTAGGAAGGAATAAATAATGTAAAATAAAGTGTCTATCACAATAGCCTATACACATTAGGTGATCCACTAAATTATAACCAATGTAATTCTAATAATGCAACAGTGATGTGATCCAAAATACTGTTCACCACTAACCACTTGCCAAAGTGGAAAGACAGAAGAACAACAGATCTGTGAAAGAGAGGATGTAAAAATACTAATGTATCCTTATAGAGAGCTTCCTGTGGTCAAAAAGTGACTTTACTGTATGTTAATTAAGACTTCCCGTGTATAAATTAATTGAATTCTCAGAATAACCCAATGAAATAGTTAGACTATAATTGCTCACCTTCTATAAGTAAGGAAACTGAGGCATAAATACCTTAATTTTATCAAGGTTAAAGAAAGAAAGAAAAGCAAGAGGCACTAAGTAGCAGAGCTAGTATTTGAGCCAAAGCAATCCGGCTCAATGCAGAGCTCTTAAGATATTGTGCAATAATGCCTTTGTCGTGTATTAAAGTCCCTGCTCCTACACCAAAGTTATCTTTATTCTGCATTATATTAACATTAAAATCTAATGGCTTCATACTGTGATTTGTCACTTTGTACATACCCTTGTGGAAAGTATCAGAAGTTAATTTAATTAATTAGTGAAGATACTTGGAATTACGGCACATTTTTATTTAGAATACGCATAACTCAAAACACAGAGATGGCTGATGACTGTTTGTTAACCCAATATATATTGCAAGCATATTGAGGAGATCTTGAATGTCCACCATCTCTTTCTTTTATGTGTGCAATCTTCCTTGTGGCAATTAATTATTATTAATTCAGCATATATAACAAGAGCAATGAGTTGTCTTTGTCCTCAGGCAGATGAGAAACTTCACATCTAAATGAGTATTTTCCCCTTTCCTCAAAGTAGTCACTTTTAGAAGCCAGATGTTTATTTCCATGAGGGTAATTGCCTTTATTGTTTCTTATTTTATTTTTTAAGAAGCCTACGAGCCTGAGATATATTTATTAGTTTTAGTATTCTCAATGGTAGCAACATTTCCTTTCTATATTTAGAGATGATAGATAGATAGATAGATAGATAGATAGATAGATAGATAGATAGATGATAGATAGATAGATGATAGACAGATGATAGAATTGGAGGAAGTCATCAAGAAGATGTAACTGTTGGTTGACCTGCAAGCTGGATCTAGGCAATTAGAGGCTCTTCATCCTCTCTCTGCCCTTGGATTTTACATGATGTCCCACTGTTCCCATAGCCAGGCTGTTACCAAGGATGCAGCCTTAGGAGAGCAATGTGTTATAGAAGCCATCTGGACTGAATACATGACCAAGTACCATTAAGGTGTCTATGTAAACTTTTAAGATTCTGGTGGGCAGTACAGAAATCTACTCATCCTTGTGGCCTCCCAAGACAAGCATCATATAGAGGTTCCCTTGCTTATTAAACTTGCCACCTCCCAATCTAGAGTGGCCTGCCTCTTCAGTGTCTCCTAGCCCTCAGTGTGTGGGGGCCAGTTTGGAAACCAACGGATAGGTAGATAGGTATGTGTATATATACCATTACTTATTATATTTAATTGTGATTATCTAGAGTTATATATACTATATATAATTACTTATATATCCATATATCTATATGTCTATAAACCTTTATCTCTCCATCTATCCCTCTAGCCATTTTTTTCATCCTACATTATTTACAACTTTTACATTGCTCAGGTCTTTCTTGTCAGAAAAAAGATTGGGTGAGACACGGACAAAACTTCTGTAGTCCTTGTGAATAGTAGGTAGATAATCCATGTTTTTAATCATAGTAAAGCACCATGTGATGTATTGATATGCTGTTTCCCTCATATTAGATTCCCTAGTGTTTTATATGGATGTTCTTCCTCCTCTTTCTCCTGCTCCTCCTCTTTCTCTTAGTATTTGTTCTTCTTTATTGCACTGGATAAGATTTGCCATATAATGCTCAATAAAGTATTTTAACACATTCCTACCTTGTTTCAAATCTTAGGGGTAAAGGGTTCAGTCTTTCACCATAAACTATGATATTAACTGCAAGATGTTTGTAGGTGCCCTTTATCAGATTAAAGCACTTTTCTATATTTCTGCTATGCTGAAATTTTTTTTATTACAAATAGATATTGAATTTTGTCAAGTGCTTTCTATATATCTATTGAGAGGATCACATATTTTTTTCTCCTTTATTTAATCATGTGCGCACAAATTACATTAATGACTAGTGAATTTCTGAGAAAATTCCACTTGATTCTAAGGCATTGTATTTTATATTGTTGAATTCAATTTACTAACATCGTATCAAACAACTTTATATCTGTATTTATGATAGATTTGGGCCCTTCCTGGTACGTAAAGAGGTTATTATATTCAGTCAAAGTTTCCAGGAGACTCCTCTGAAGATTGCTGGAGCCCTTTTTCTATGCAGCTCTCTTCTCTCTGATATCCTGTAAGGCTCATTCCTTTTTCTTCTGCATCCCTAAATTCAAATCTCGGTTTCCTCTGCCAGGCAAGACCCTGCTTTCTTTTTGGGCTCCATTGTCTCTTTTTAGAAAGTGAATCCCAGACAGAATCCCAGGGTGAATATGGAGCTCATCTTATGTGTTTCTCTTCTTTTAAGGATCACAACCCTGCACCTCGTAAATGGTTGCTGCATATATTTGTCCAGCTCTGTAACAGCTTGCAGTGGGAGGTTAATTTGGGTAACCATTACTAAATCTCGGCCAAGCTAGCAATCTCTTATAAACACTTAAAAGGTGATAGGAAAATCCCTCCATTCCAGAAACAGAGTTCATTTTAAAAGCATCTTTTGAAATCTCTTGATTATGTCTTTGTTTCCACGGAGTTAAAATATTAGAAGATATTTCCTTGGTTTGTATGTGCTTGTAATTTCATGCACACCCACATGCCATATCTCTACAAAACCCTAGTTTCTGTTTGTTTGTATTATTCTCAGTACACGATAACGATAAAAAAGTAGTGGATTTTTATGAGTAGAGAAGATAATTTCATGCTTTTATTGCTTACAAAAGAATTCCACGGTACTACTATGACATAGAGAGTCAACTGGGAAAGACTCATATTCATTTTTGCTGGAAATTCATATTAATCTTACTCTCCAAACATTTCTTTTTGAACAGTATATATTGCTTCAGTGCCAAAACATGTATGTAAAAATTAGAGTAACTAAAACTTGCTTTCTCTTCTCTATAGTATATACATGGTAAGTTGAAATGCTGGCAGTAGCAAAGCAGAGAACTGCTAAAGCAGTTAAAGCTAGAACAAAGGAGCTAAACAAAAGAAGGAGCATAGGTCATATCTGAAGAGCAAGTTATTTCACAAGTGGTCATATTTAAATTTTTGTTTTCTTATTCTCATCTTGCTTTAGAGGCAAACACCAGAATTGAATCATGGGTGATTTTGTTGTTGTTGTTGTAAATTATTCTGGTGTTGAAATCCTAGCTATACAGACATGTATGTCCCAAAGGTGCTATATTATTACTGTGAAGTTAACTTAAAATATAGTAGCTCTATCAAAATACTAACTGAGAAAAATATGAGGCATCCTTATTATAAACACAATACTTACGTAGTTGAACCCTGTGGATTACTTAACCTTTGCTGTTTAGGAAGATATTTTATTCAGAATGCCAGTGTAATTTATAAGGATATGCTTGCAAAAACAGATGCTAATGTAAACTATTTAGGACATTAAAATTAAATATTTCATGCCCCGACATAGGAATAGGCACTTGTATGTCAATATTTACATTATTTGTAGTTAAATGTATGTTTTCCCATATGTTCAAAAAGAAAAATAGCAGGCATCAATTTCTCCCTTCACAGGTTTATAACACAGCAGGTTGCTGCTTAAATAAAATATGATGAAAGTGGTCTTTCTAAAAGTTTTTTTAGTTTAATGTTAGTGAAAACACCACACGTGTGAGTTATAATTTAGAAAATACAAAAAGTAGAAAGAAAAGTATCAATACTGCTCATAGAACCCATACTATCACTCATACTTTCTCTTTGTTTGAAAACTGAAATTGAAAATTAGACCAGACCAGTAAAACTGACTTTCAGTGACTGGTCACTGACTTCTGATAGCTCTTTAAAAACAGCTATTAATAAAGTTTTAATTTTTTCTGATTTCCAGTTTTGTGTGTTTGTAGATGAGTGTGTATATGTATGTAAATTTACATGGTCATTATCCTATTATTTGTTGGGGTCTCTGAGGGGTCTGAGAGGACCTAAATAAATAGCATTCTTTTTTAAAACCCAAATATATACGCATTGGGAAATAAAATAAAGAAGTATTAAATGCTGACCAAATTTCAGTGTTATTTCTGATAAAGGCTAAGATGGTAGACACAGCTTAGTATGAGAACAAAATGCACAGAGCATACAAAGACCAGATATAGGCAGGCATACACTGGATTAGGCAGGCATGACTATAGGTGAAGCTCGCCTGGGTTAGTCTTAACACGTGGAGGAACAAAGAACTCCTGATCCTAACAGGTAGCTTAAGAGAAATAAGGGAGTTACTATGTCAAACTTTGTTTTTCTAGATCTACTCTTCCCCATATTAACAATAAGATAAGTGACTGTACCTTCCCTGAGCCAGCATAAATAGGGGAAGAAAGACAGGATGTTACACTCTTGAGCTTTGTTGGTATGGACGGAACTATTAAGAATGGAGAATAGATATTTTCCCACAACACTCTACATATTTAAGTGTATATTTGCTTGTCTTTTGCATTTTCATTTGAATGGAGGCCTTAAAGAGAGGGTGTGGAATAGCTTTGGATGTAATAGAGAACTAGCCTGGCAGTGACATTCATCAGTAAGAGAATCTTCAATTTGTTCCATCGTAAGTGGCGGTACGGTGGAATGAAGGACAGGCTAAGGTTTGCATGTAACTGCTAAGGTTTCCTGTAACTTACTAGTTGTTGGGACACGGGCAAGTGTCCCAAACTTGTTGAGTGTCTCCTACAATTATGACATAAGAATAATAATACCAAACTCATTGAATTGAAAGAAAGATAAGATAGAATAAAGCCCATGAGACATAGTAGATACTTAATAAGATTTTTAGTTCCTTAATATTGTAAACAAACTCTGTTTTTTAAGTTTAGTTCAAGTTACTATGGACTCCTTGAGGCATTAATGCAAATTTCAAAATACTTAGCAAAATAGTCATATCATAAGCAGTGGCAGTAAGATAAGCAGGTTGCTTTCTAACTATATAGATATTATGGTGTGAGAGAATTATATGATCAATCAGGTAAATACAAATATTTATAGTATTTGTTTAAATTTTTTTAAACAAAGTAGGTAAGCTATTATTTTATTCGTCTGATTAAATTTAATTGGTAGTTTTAATGTTTTAATGGAATATCTTTTGTGACTATGGAGCTAAAAATCTTTTAGAGCAGTTGACCAATATCCATTTTTGATGTGTAGCCTCGGGATTAACTCTGGAGAAAGTGTTGTAGGTTTCATCCTTAACTTATGGAATGGGTCTTGATCTAATATTTCTCAGTGACAAAAAATGTAACTCCCCCTGGTGTTTTGGACTCCTGGATATATGTGTTGATGAAAGCATGCAAGTAGCAGGCATGTAAGAACATCTATTCAAATGCAGTTAATTACGGCAGCACTTCGCTCTTGTTCGGGGGAGTGAAATATTGCCAATTCCTAAGTATACAAGTTGACATAAATATGACTCATTATAGAATGTTGGGGAATTTGGAAAGGTGTATGTTTATTTCATATTTTTCTGAACACCCACGGAAATGTTAGTAGGCCAAATCATTTCCTAGTGTAGTGTTAATGTATTAAACAAGATTTCTTTGATTTTCATTCATTCATTGAATATTTTGTTCAAAAAATATACATTGATCACCTATTAAGTATCACACCATTCAACACTGACTGTTCTTTAGGTGGTAGAAACACAAAGATGATTATCTTACTCTCCTTGACTACAAAACCTCAATCTTCTGGGTTTTTTGTAAGGAATTTCTCCTTTTTTGGAGAGAGAGGAACTCATATATTTATTTGACTTTATTTTATGAATCATACCTTATATCATTTAATATCTCTTGACACATTTCCATTCAGATGATGCATTTACTCTAAGCAACACAAACCTGTATTTGCATCTTTGACAGCAAAGGAGAGACTGACTAATGGAATTGATGCTTGGTTTGAATAATGTAGGATGTTGTGACAATGACAGTAGCAACGAATCTTAAATAATAGGCCCTACCTAATGCAATTTAAAAATATGCACACTATTGTCTTAGCTGCAAATATGTTAGATTTCATTGCTGCTTCTGCAATGCAGCTGAGTGTAATCCATCTCAATGACAGTTGACAAGAGAAACTAATTTCTCTTAAAAGCACTTCCCAATTACTCTCTCTGTTTTTTTTCTAAACACTAAGCAGTCTGAGGTGTTTGAGCACAAACTCTTTCCTATGTCTTTTCTCTACGTAGAGAGAGGAAATTGAGGAATATGGCCTAGTATTAGGTGCTACTTCCTTCTCTGGCTTGCAAACAATGACTTCCTATAGTAAATGGCCTGTGGACACGTGATTATATCAAACTTTTGGGTAGATGTAACATACATTGCTAATGAGGATGATTTAGAGGAAACAGATTTATATATCAACTTCCTTTTCACTTAAAACAAATATATCTTGGAAGGACAAGAGGAGGAAAGAGAGAGAGGGGAAAAAGGGAAGGAGGGAGAAAAGAAACAAAACATTTCTTCTTTTCTACCCTGAAAGCAAAATCTCAGAACAAAGTAAGGAAAATCTTCCTTACTCATGTATATATTCACAAAAGCTGTCGAAAATTTTAAACAAATAAAACAGCTAAGTTTAATAGCATACAATATTAGAAAGGTCTGAAATATTAGTATGTGTACCCTTTTCTCAAATGATAAATCGTGTAATGAGAGTTACCCATGAGGATAAAATATGCTTCATTTCAAGTGTCATTGCTTGAAATTTAAATATTGAGAGAATGAGTATTCCCAGAAAATTAGTAGTCTTAAATATTACTCAACAGACTGCATATATCATTTCAATACCATTTCATTTTGTATCTTCATCCCAATTTGTATCAATCTTTCCTTGACAAAGTTATAATTAATTTTGTAACTTACATACAGAAGTTGGGTGAACTTTTCCTTCACTCATAATGATTTAGCATTAGGGATGAGATTGATGGTGTTTTAACGAAGAAAAGAGAATAATAAAAGACTTTAAAAGAAAATGACTTGTTTTGGTAATGAGACATGATATTATTTCGAAGAAGATTAAGAGAGTTGGAGTCCATGTAAGGAAAAAAAAAATTCTCAGAGCATTTAATAGGACTGACAACCATAACAAAAGATGAATAAAAGAAATTGTGCTACTATAATAGTTTATACAAATGAATAAGAGAGTTTTTCATAGCACAATTCTAAAACTGTAAAGAACATCACACTATCTTTGAAACAGAATTCAGAGAAAAATATTAAAACAGGTGAGGTATATTCCAAAGGAGATGCTAAAAAACAATGAAAAGGTTTAGAATAGTTGATGAAATATGGGACCTTTGATCAAATAGGACCTTTGATCCCCTCCCTCATAACAAGGATGTAGCTGATGGGGGGGGGGGAAACTTTGAACTTGAGAGAGGACTTTAAATGATTTATTTGGAATGAGCCAAGCTGGAAATCTCTCTCCCTATCCTGCTCCACCAATGAGGAGGGGGAGGTTGATTGCTACCTCCAAATTCCAAAACAAGGTAGAAGGACTTCTAGGAAATTATTCAAAAACTATATGTAGAAAGATCTGTTGGTGAATCAGGAGTCTCCTCCATTCAAAAAGGAGTGTGGCACTGGAGGTAATCCCTCTTTAACTAAATTAAGAGACTTCCAGGAGAGGATTTACGGCTTAATGTGCATTCCTGAAGTTTGAGGAACACAAAGACTGGAGGGTCTAAGGGCAAGAGATTCCTAAATAGCTGCTTTGCAAGCCCAGTGAGGGGGAGATCATTGAGCTGGTTATAGCATGTTCTCCAACGTTAGTACAAAAGTGGACCAACTGAGGGCCAATGATGAGAAAGAAAACTTCCATGAGTCATTTTAGGTCTTGTCCAAAAGCCATTGTAGAAGGACAGTAGGCTTTAGCTAGGAAAACAGAGAGGTGACATAGATTCTTAGTGATGAAAACAGAGAACCAGCAGAAGTAGAGGTGCACTTAGTTCTGGTGACTGCAGGTGAGTGATTCCTCAAAAGGAGGGTGACATACTCTGAAAAGACTAGAAAAGTGAGTCAGCTTTGAGTATCTGCCAAATCAGTCCAGAAATAACCAGTCAATCCCCACTTCAGTGTCCACAGAGAAGTTTCCTTTGTCCCTTACTTCTGCTTTTGTCATTGATCCAGATGTTGATGGCAAGGAATAGGAAAGCTATGGAGGGAAAAGAGAAAGACGGGTAAGTAAATTTGGATGAAGGGATGAAAAAAAAAGTAAACTCAGTTGCCTTCTGCCAAATTTCAAGATTCCTTCCAAATTCAGGTTGGGAGAGCAAAAAAGCCTCACTTGATTTTAAATCAAATTTGGAGCTTAATTATTTCCTGGGAATAGATATTTTTATTACTTGATTGAGACCGTGCTTTAAGACTTAGCGTAACCAGCCACTGGTTTTGGGGGGGCTTCCTGTTTTTATCCAAGGGCAAGGAAAGAATTTGCCCCATGCCAGCATTTAAAATGGGAGAAAACATTACGGAGGTTCCTCAAAAAATTAAAAATAGAACTACCATATGATTCAGCAACTTTGCGTCTGGGTATTTATTCAAAGAAAATGACGATCTTAACTCAAAAAGATATATGTGTCCCCATGTTCATCAAAACATTATTGACAACAGCCAAGATATGGAAATAACCTAAGTGATGGATGAATGGATAAAGAAATTGTGGTATATGTATATATACACACACAATGGAATATTATTCAGCCATAAAAGTATGAAATCCTGCCATTTGTGACAACATAGATGGACCTTGAGGGCATTACGCTAAGTGAAATAAGCCAGAGAAAGACAAATATTGTATGGTCTGTCTTATATATGGAATCTAAGAAAAGCAAACAAAAAAAGCTCATAGATATAGAGAACAGATTTGTGGTTGCCAAAGGTGGGGGGTAGAGTATGGGAGAACTAAAACTTTCTGGTTTTTTGTTTTTGTTTTAAGATTTATTTATTTGAGAAAGAGAGAGTGAGAGAGTGGGAGCACACATGTGTGCATGAGTTGGGGAAGGGGCAGAGGGAGAGAAACTTCAAGCAGACTCCCTGCTGAGCATGGAGCCAGATGTGGGGCTCATTCCCATGACCCTAAGATCATGACCTGAGCTGAAATTAAGAGTCGGACACCTAACTGACTGAGCCACCCTAGCACCTCTGTTTTTGCTTTTGATTTAGTTTAAATAAATTGATTTATTTTAAAGTGTGGCATATCCACATTGAATAAGATTTGTTAGAGCATAAATAATTTTTTTAAAGCATCAGAATCTTGGTTTCAGCTCAGGTGGGAGATTAAGGCCCAAGTAGGGCTCTGAGCTCAGGGCAGAGTCTGCTTGAGATTCTCTCTCCCTCTTCCACTGTCCCTGCCCCCCTTCTCTCTCTCCACCTCTAAAATAAATTAATTAATTTAGAAAAAACACTAAAAATCTTCCTTGGTTTCATCTACCAGAAATAATTATTGTAATCATGTCAGTATATTTCCTTCCAGTCTGTTTTCTCTATTGAAATTTTATGTATTTTATATTATAAATTGCATGTATATAATAATGTATCATAAAGCAGCATGTTTACTATAAACAATTCACATACAGAAATGAACAAAGGAAAAACTAACATTTCCTATAATGCCAACCTGCAATAGTTACAAAGGTAACTATAGCAAAAAGTTAATATTATCTATTATATAATAGATAATATACTTACATATTATATAATACACATAATCTTGATATGTATTATCTAATACATATGTTACATATTATCTGTATACCCACTAACTTGATATTTTTACCAAATGGCTTATACCATACATTCTTTTCTATAATTTGCTTTTTTTTTACATAACAATACATCTAGACATTTTTCAAAGTCCAAATATGTTTATCTACTCCATTCTAAAAATGGTATATAGTATTCTATTGCATAAACATAATGTACTTTATCTTAATCCTTACCAATGAAGATTTGTGTTTCTAATATTTTGAAAAGAAAAAAAATGGGAGATTAAAAAAATTGCTTGATCATTGCATCCCATAAGTTGAGGAGCTTTTTAATTAGCAATGATTTAGTTTCTGAAATAGGGAAACTCTTTCATAGTTATCCCAAAAACCCAACTCTGTGACTTCTGCTGAAAGCACACTGATTTTATTCAAATATATGATTGTGCATTTTTGTCCTGACCCTTAACAAATTCTATTTTGCTACTACATCCTATTTTCTTGATCAGTAGTGGAAATATTGTTCTCCTTCCAAACATACCCAAGAATCCTGTCCTCTCTGGTGGTAGCCTAATAAGTAATATATACGCAAAACCAAGCATCAAATATACAACCTAACAATAATGGCAAATCCAAGTTAACTGAAGAAATACTAGGTAAAGATTTACATATTACAGTCAGTAAGATCAGGCAGTATGCATATTGACTGTTACCTAGTAGTTTGTGACATCACTAAATGATTTCTAATTATTTTTGGAAGAAAAAGTTCTGATAAGCTCTCTCGAAACCTAATCAGACTAAGTAGAGCAATGGGCTTTTCTAAACAAGCAATGTGTTTAACAGGCTAACATAACCAACAGTAAAAGCTCAGGAAGAAATACATCCCCAATTTTAGATTCCTAGTATTTGCAATTGGTTCCTCTCACTGATAGAGGGACAAATTTTTTCTAAAGCATGAAAATGTTTATTTGCAAAATACACAATTGCTGCAAATCACTGTGAGTCCTCTGGGAATATATTTTAGTTCAAGTGCATTAAGTATCTAGAAGCTATTCTGTTCTAAATTTGTTATGGAACAAGACCTTCTGCTAAAAATGAAATAAACATGTGGATTTCTAAGTATTTCCATGCACTTTTCAGGTAAAGGTACAAAACAAATGATATATTATTTGTCTGCCCTTTAAATGAAGAGAGACTTGGCCATGAAGGTGGCTCCCACCAAATGGCATAAATTTCCCGATGTGCTTGCTGCGTAAGAGAATGGTGACCAGGTAAGTGCCACTAGACTTTAAAGGAGCTTTAAAATAAAGTGCCTGCATGTGGAAGATTTGCTTATTTATTGATTTAATTCCCGAGGTTGTTGATTTAATTCCTCGGCTTTCTTCTTACTTTGAATTCTGAATTAAAACAGATTTACCCTCTCCTCTCATTCAAAACCAAAACTGGCAAAAAATATCAAGATGGCTTTAGTTTGCCCATAATCCCTTGGAGCACTGGAACTGGGGGATCTGTTTGGCTGCCGTTTAATCATGTAGCACATACAACCCCACCAAGGGAAATGAGAAACAATCAGGGACCTACTTAACACATCCCCACTGCCAGAGACCATATATAATGCACCTAATAAAACAAGGAAAGCAATTAATAATAGAGAAAGGGCCTGTACAAACATATGCAAAGGGAAAAGAGAAAAGTGACAGAAACAGAAATTAAGGAATGGGGAGTCTATCTAAAATTTAATTTAATTTTATTCAATTCAACTTCCTTGGTTGTGGCATTGTATAGTCCGGGAGTACTTTCTGCAGAAATGTATGGTCTCCCCAGCGAGGCTAATTTGTCCCATTTCTCTCTGTAAATCAATTCTGTTATTTGTTTTTGCCAGTCCCTGCAATTTGCCAGGATTAGCTCTTTTTAGAATTTAGCTCTTACACTTTCGTTTTTGAAGCATATCTGCGAGGGTTTTATTTATTAAGTGGCACGCAAGAATGGGAGGCCTCGGCAGAAAGACAGGGCACAGCCTCAAGAGCGTTTGGCAGCAGAGAAGGTGGGGAAGGCCCCAGCGGGTGGGCAAGCAGCGTTGCCATAGTCTCTGCGGGTGAAATGAAGATTTCAGTCAAGGAGGCTGGAGAAGCAGAACAGTACTTCCGTCCCTAGAAATACTGTTTCAGTGTAAACCAATGAGTCAAATGAAATTGGAGTATGAGACAAAGAAGCAAACAGAGCAAGAACTCATCAAAGAACTGGTGCCTGGGCAGAGCATGGAGGTCACACCAGGGCCAGGCCATCTCGTTTGTGAGACTATTAGCCAGAGTTTGAAACAGGGCAGGACCCATGAGCACTGTGGTGAAATTCAGATGTTACTAACGGAAATGGGGCAGCAGTTGGGGCACAGATTAAGTAGAATGTTTTTCATCTTTTCTTTTTTTTTTTTTTTTAAACTTTCATCCGGTGAGTGTCACCTGGGACTATTTTGCCTGCCAGGTGACATTTGGCAATATCTGGAGCTATTTTTGGCCATCACTTGGGGAAGGTGCTACTGGCATTTGCATGGGAAAGGCCAGTGATGCTCCTCAAATCTTACAGTGTAGGCGACAGTCCCCACAACAGAGAATTACCCAGCTCAAAATGTGAGCAGTGCTGGAATTAAGAATCCCAGCATTTTGTCTAATCTTGACTAATTCTTAAAACGCAGTTCATTGCTGCCGTTGAACTACGTTCTTGTTTTTTCTCTTTCCTCTGCTATATGCCATCTTTTCAAACCGAATAGAAAGGAGAAAATGATGAATGCATAGGGAAAATAAGGTTAAGGAGCATAGAAAAAATTAAAAACTGATTTCATCTTCTCTTCATTTTGCTTTATCCAAAGATCTAACTCAATTGAAAAGAGAGATGGTACGGGGGCATTAAATTAAAAAAAAAACAAAACAAAACAGAAAAAGTAGCTAGAATTAAGTTTAGAAAAATACCACATTAGAAACATTTTCTTCAAATAAGAATCTGAAAAAATTACCAAGTTTAGAGAATCGGTAAGATTCTGCCCTAGAAGGTAAAACCGGCTTCAAATCCTAGGCCCACCAACTAATTATCATGTGCCCGCTTTACAAATCTAAATTATCTCAGATGTTGAGAGAGATTGCAGACAGTCGTCTCAGGGTTTTGGGGGATGATTTACAATTCTACATACAATGTTCTAACAAACCTTACACCTGACCCAGAGCAGGCCCTAAGAACTGCAAAAACTTTCAGCTCAAAATGATTCCATCTCAACTTCTGAACCAAGAGACGTAACCAAACTTCTATCATGGCTTCTAGAAGTATAAGGCCATGTTCCTAGAATGACCCCAGACCTCCCTTAAAATGCCTACCTGAGAAAGTTCAACACATCCAGGTGGATTTGCTGTTTGTTCCAGCTAAAACCTGGTAATAGGTGTATTGCTCCTGAACCCCCTTTTAGAGAAAACTTGCACTGATAAATCCCTTCTCTGCCCCTTTGAACTGTAAATCTCCTACCACCCAGTCCTGCCTTTCCAAAGACCTAGAGGTAGTCTCTTTCAAATGTAAATATTCAGGAGATAGCTCTGTGCAGGGAGAGTAAGAGTCTAACTTGAGTGGGCACCTTGTTCTAATTTACACAACTACCTTCATCACAAAGACAGAAATGTGTTTCTCCTTTGGATAAGCACCAATTAGCAAACCCAGAGGACTGACTGACTCACATGGACCCAATCCCCCTCAAGGTTCTTGTGCCTTTCTTTTAGCACACCCCAGCATCTAAAAAGTCTTGTGCTCTTTGTTTTGGCCAAGCTGAGCTCAGGTAACTCTGGGCTCCCTTCTCAACTGCAGTAGTTACCACCGAAAAAATCCTGCCTTTACCACCTTTTACCCTTGTCCAGCTTTCTCTTGGACAGCCCTTACAAGCAACAACAGCAAAGTTAATAGTAGTTGTCTGAATGTGGTGGTTTCCTAAAATTCCCATTGAAGAATAATGAAAAGGATAACGAGATATCCATGAATGGGATTTTTCTTACAGAATATTGTTCTTACTGTTCCTCTTAGAACAAAGAGAGAGAAGGGATGCCTGGGTGGTTCAGTTGGTTAAGTATCTGCCTTTGGCTCAGGTCATGACCCCAGGATCCTGGGATCCAGTCCAGCATTGGACTCCTTGCTCAGCAGTGAGCCTGCTTCTCTCTCTGCCTGCCCGTCCCCCTGCTTGTGCGCTGTCTCTCTCTCTCTCTCTTTCTTTCTCTGACAAATAAATATAATCTTAAAAAAAAAAGAGAATAATCCCATTAGTTAGGCTAAGGCTAGATATTGTATACATTTGTTTTTTAATGTATTGTCCATCAAAGATAATTGTACTGGTTACCATGATCTGATCAGAAAAACATTTTATGAAAAGTAAGCTGAAGACAAAAAGCAGATTCCTAAAATGATACATACTGATATGATTCCATTTATGTAATTTTCTTGAAATGGCAAAATCACAGAAATAGAGAACAGATTAGTCGTTGCCTTTAATTAAGGAAGGGGTGGTAGCCTGAAAAGAAATGGGTATGTCTTTTAAAAAGCACCATGAGGGATATCTGTTTGATTAGAAATGTTCTGTATTGACTCTATGAATGTCAATATCCTTGTGGTGATATTGTATTACAGTTTTGCAGGATGTTACGGGGAGGGGAAGGCAAACTAGGTATTACAATGGAATGACTCTGTATTATTTCTTACAACTGCATATGAATCTACAATTATCTCAAAATAAAAGTCAAAAATTATGGTAAAATAAAGATGTTCAGACAAAAAAAAAGTGAACACCATTTTTTCCAAATTAAAAAAATCAAACCTTTTGGGGCGCCTGGGTGGCACAACGGTTGGGCGTCTGCCTTCGGCTCAGGGCATGATCCCGGCGTTCTGGGATCGAGCCCCACATCAGGCTCCTCCTCTATGAGCCTGCTTCTTCTTCTCCCACTCCCCCTGCTTGTGTTCCCTCTCTCGCTGGCTGTCTCTATCTCTGTCGAATAAATAAATAAAATCTTAAAAAAAAAAAAAATCAAACCTTTGATGACTTACAGATAACTTACTTCTGCAACTAGATCTTAGGAACAAATTAGTCAATGATCAATAGCTCTCTGATTCAGTAGAGATCTTTAGGGATCAGTCAGATACAGGAGCAGGGAACAAGAGGCAAACAGGGTTGAAACCTCAGTTAGAGGTGGATTTTCCCATTGATAACTTTTCAGAGTAATTTTCCAGATGACAACAAGGAAGGTAACCAAATACAGGGGACCATGGAGCCACGTCACAACCTAGAGAGGCCATGAATATCACACTCAATCTCAGTTGTATCTATTCCAAAGTAGAAAATAGATGAATCTTGAGAGTGTCTTACTTAGAAGTGGTGGTGGAAGAGAGATCATAAGCATTTCTTCCACCTCTGCCCTTTTGTTCCAAAACATTTAAACGTATAGGCGATCTTAGAAAGAATTTGGTATAAGGGTTGATCGCTTTAATTTTTTTTTAAAAGATTTTATTTATTTATTTGACAGAGAGAGAGACAGCCAGCGAGAAAGGGAACACAAGCAGGGGGAGTGGGAGAGGAAGAAGCAGGCTCTCAGCGGACGAGCCCGATGCAGGGCTCGATCCCAGAATGCCGGGATCACGCCCTGAGCCAAAGGCAGACACCCAACAACTGAGCCACCCAGGCGCCCCTTGATCACTTTAATTTAAGCAATACAGTTATATTAGGATGGGTTTAAGAGTCTAGTCCAGAATCCACTTTGAAAATTATTTTTATTCAATATACTACCATAGTCACTTATCATACCCCAAACTTTCAGAAATCTAGGCACTAAGGAGGGGCAGCCTGGATGGCAGAGGAAGGCCAGGTTCAAGCAATAATCCATGATTTTCTTCTATGATTTTCATTATAGGACTGCTTTCCAGAAAAGGCGTGAGGCAAAGAAACATTTACAAATTGTGTAAAACTAAGTCTCCTTTTTAAATAGAGTAAATAAAATCTCATGCCAAGGATTAGAATTTATAAAGATTAAGGGATGATGTATGGTCACCTATCTTTCCTTGGCTTTGCTTGCTGGTTTTTAAAATAATCCGTAAACTGGATTTTTTTCCCCATTAAACTGAATTTTCTATAATTCTATGAACAAATTAATGTGTACCTAGTGGTTAATTAAAAATAAAAATTTTTTACATGTGCTGCCTCATTGGATCCTCAATCCTATGGCCATAGCCAGAACCATATGTGAGAGCAGACCATTGTTAATACTCTCCATTACAGATTAGGGATTGTACAACTTTGTCTAATGGTGTGGAAAGGCTTAGTAAGAAATGAACCAAGAGTTAAAGAGATTGTATAGGATAGAAATCACTGGTATTTTAAGTGATGGGTTTGGGGTGGAGGGAAGGATTAAAAACCTGTTCAGAGTGAACTAAGACATGAATGACAGATGGAACAATTGAAGCATCTGGTATAGACAAGCCATTCATGGAGCTCTTCTTTAAAGAAGGGCAGAATAATTGCAGAGAGCAGGTAGAAGACATGGAAACAAAGTAAGGGAGCATTATTGCATCTTTGATGATGGCAATAATAAAGTAGACAGAAAATGGACTGGTAACACAGAAGGTGCAAGAAACAGCTGGAAAACCCTGGGAGAAGTTTATTTTAGCCAGATTTTGAGTTTTCATTGCATATGTGGACATCGCATGTGTGCTGAGGAAAGTTCAAGATCCAATAGAGTATGAGCAAAAGCAGAGAAGGAAGAAGATTGTAGGGCCTTTCGGAGCTAGTAGGAGCTGAGCGATCAGATTTATTAGAGGAAATGTTCTCTCACCAAGCTTAGTATCCTTTTAGAATGTTGCTTTCCTGTATAACAAAACCCTGCAGCCCAGTTAAAATGTATCGGGAAGCTGATACAGGGGTGTAGTGGGATCCATTTAGTGGGAGGGGGAGGGTGGAGGTTCTACTGGCCTGGCACTTGGACAGTGGTATAACCATCCCCAGATCTGCCCTTCCCTGCTCAGTTTTCATGAGGAGGTCAGGGAAGACAGCTCCAAGTCTGCACCAGTGTAGGGAGCAGAACATGGACATTTGGGTAAGCACGATGCAATCGGAATTTCTTGTCCAGAACCCAGCTTATCATCTGTTAGCAACATTCTTGAAAGCATTTAAAATGGAAAAGCTACAGGCATTATCAGGCTCCACACCATCATTATTCATGACGGTTTCCAAAGGACCTAATACTGTAGCACAATGTTGGAAATGGGCCGGTCGGGAATGATGTTCCTTAAAGTGAGGAATGTGCTGCCTTACTCATTTCCCAGTATCCAAAGTGTCATCTGTTCAGTTTACAACTTTAACCCATACATCAGCTGATGCATATTCAACTCTTAGCAATCTCTGTATAATTAGTTAGGCATTACTTCCATAGTGTTTCAAAATCCAAATCTCCTCCCAAATATTTTTTGTTTCCTTTCCAAGACCTACGATTTTATGGCCAAGGATCAGCAACAACCTATGCTGCATTTGCTGTCTCTCACGCCCCTGTAGGGAAGGAAGAGCCCCCTCATCATTTTGTACAAAAGTACACATACTTCAAAACTCCCGTGGTTTTAGGGACTTTACTGTGTCTTTTAGGGAGAGCAGGGCAGGGTAAGCCATGTATGATATGACCCTCCTTGCGCTCACTGGAATCTTCTCTTCATCTCCTTCCTCCCTACTCCCTCTATATTCTCTTAATCCCTCCCTCTTTCCCTGAATGCCCTACATCCTGCATGTTCTTCTCCTTTGTGCAGAGTAACTGCTCCCCACTCAGATATCTTAGCTTAAGTTGACTTTCCCCAAACAGGCTTATTAAACTATTTTCTCAATAAAGAAGACCTTTTCATACTCACCTCTGAGACCACATAACTTCCCACCTTATTACACAACTGTTACCAAGATACTATCCTCCGTGCCTTCACTTGCTGTGACCCCTAGAAGTAGATACGTAGCTCTTCTCAGGTCAAATGTAATGCAAAGATTCAGGAAAAAGCAAGGATCATATGTCTCTGTCTTTTTCTTCCTCTGAAGAATTATGCTTCATACAGTCTCTCCACAGGTGGAGAACACAGTGGCCATTCAAGTCTCACTGGAAATTCCAAGTGAGGAGTCTGATCAGTCTACCCAGGTCAGAGGTGCGTGCTGGGTTTCATTCTGAGCAATCTAGGGGGTGGGTTGTAGTGGCTGGCTGGTCCTGGCTCACTTAACCCATGTATATAGCCCTGGGACGTTGGGCACCATGATGGACTGCTTCACTAGAACACAAGAAATGGGAAAAGGTCAAGTGGAAAAAAGAAATGTCATTGTTAGAAAAAAATAATAAAGAATGATTACAGGGGAATCCTCTTACACCGCTGGTGGGAATGCAAGCTGGTACGGCCACTCTGGAAAGCAGTATGGCAGTTCCTCAAGACGTTAAAAATAGAGCTACCCTATAACCCAGCGATTGCACTACTAGGTATTTACCCCAAAGATACAGATGTAGTGAAAAGAAGGGGCATATGAACCCCAATGTTTATAGTGGCAATGTCCAGAATAGTCAAACTGTGGAAGGAGTCAAGATGCTCTTAACAGATGAATGGATAAAGAAGATGTACAATGGAATATTACTCAGCCATCAAAAAAGATGAATACCCACCATTTGCATCAACGTGGATGGAACTGGAGGGGATTATGCTATGCGAAATAAGTCAAGCAGAGAAAGAACATTTTCATATGGTTTCACTCATATGTGGAACATAAGGAATAGAGCAGAGGACCACAGGGGAAGGGTGGGAAAACTGAATGGGAAGAAATCAGAGAGGGAGACAAATTGTGAGAGACTCTGGAATCTGGGAAACAAACTGAGGGTTACAGAATGGAGGGGGGTGGGGGGATAGGGTAACCAGGTGATGGTTATTAACGAGCACATGTGTTGTGATGAGCACAGGGTGTTATACACAACTAATGAATCATTGAACACTACATCAAAAACTTATGATGTATTATATGCTGGCTACCTGAACATTAAAAAAAAAAAAAAAAAGAACGGTTACAGGATTGTCTTACTGTCCAAAAGTAGAGTGTACCCTATGAAAACTTTTATAAGCAGAAATGATGTAAAGCAAAGAAGACATTACCATTCATTTACATGGAAAAAAATTGAGCATTCCCAGACCCACAAAAGAACCTCTTTTAGATTTTTCTGATGTCTTAGGACACATCTTGCTAACCGATGCCCAAAATAAATCAAGATAAAGCACAGATGCTCACAGACACAGTTCAAAGCTCTGGCAGCTTGATGCTGAGCTGCTGCTGTAGTTCCCGGGAAGGAGCCTGGTGGCGCCACTCTGCTGCTGGGGGTGCGCGCTGCCTCTGTCGCAGCTCACTGCAAAACCAAAGGCTGAACGCTACTTTCGCTTTTTGCCTTTATCATAAAATCAAAAATCCTCTTTGGATTTTCTTTTGGTTAGCGAAAGCGGGCAATGATGTAGGTCTTTTGTAATGGGGGGATTCCTATAGATAAAAAGTATAGTTTACCAGAATTAAGACAGTGAAGCAAATTTGCCCTCATTGACAAAACTTATAGAAGAGGCTAGAACTTGCTAAAGTAGTAAAAACATTTTATATGTGTAAATGTAAATAAAAATATGCATAGATATGCATACGATCTTCTACACATTATATATGTGTATGTATATATATTACTATATATAATATACCTCCATATAATTTACTATACATATATATTATGTATGTATGTGTCTATAATTTCTAACATACAAATATATATTTCTCTACTTAAACATTTGAAAATTCTGAAGACCCTAAGGCATTTCCAAGAAGTACAAAAGACCTTGAGCAGATATTTGCCATTTCTAACTATTCTGCCCTCCTCTGAAACAAGTTACCAACTCAGATCTCTATGTCTTTGAGCACTTCCAGAAAATCCCATTTAAGAATATTGTTTCCTCTTATAGCCCTTTGGCTAAGAATAAATTGTAATAGAGGGAGTGACCTGTGTGTGCATTTCTTACTTATGATGGTATATGTGAAAGCCAGAGGAGCAAGGGCCATGTCCTCTGTGTTCAAACCTTTACCTTCATTATTATTATTATCTTTAGCAAAGAATAGCTCTTGCCAGAGTCATACCCCTGTCTTTAGCCAGGGGCACATAGAGATTTTGAAATTAGCAGCTGAGATAATACATGATAGTCATTTCCTTACCTGGGTTGGTTTATGTAAGACTGAGTAGTGATGGCAGTCGCTGTATTAAGTGCTTTTGGGCAAAGCCAAGGTCATTACCAAGGGCATAAATGCTACTAGACAAACCAGTTAACCCAGATATATGTGTGTGTGTGTGTGTGTGTGTGTGTGTGTGTGTGTGTTGCTTTGTCTGCTTTAAATGAACTGCAAGATTCTTTTGGAAGGGAAGCAGAGGGGAGAAGAAATTATAGAAGGGAAGGATGCAGCTTGAAAGTGGAAAGTTGAACTAAAGATGAACTGCCTTTCATTTTATTCAATTATTTATTCATTTAATTATTGTTTTATTAAATGTATTAATTGTACTCTTTTTAGTGAAGTTTTGCTCAGTAGCAGGTAATGTACAGTGATGGGAAAATATCGCTAAGTAGATAAACTTGGTTGTTCCCTTATGGCCTCCCCCGTTTGGCGCCTGGGTACAAGCTAGGTCTTTCATGTCACCAGCTGGTGAAGGTGCTTTGCCATCCCCCCTGGGCCACCCTATAGTTCCAGCTACCAAAAGTGATACCGATGTCGGGCACCCCCAAAACCTGGCACTGTAGTGCTTCTGTTAGGTGTGTCGTCTGGTAAGTACATTTATGAATATAACAAGAAAGATTTCCAGTTATGACATATGGCCCGTAGAGACATGGGGTAGTGCATTTCATAGATGTATTCCTGAAATGGCTTTTATTATTGGGATTGAGTTTGAGGGTCTATTCTCAGCCTTTAACAGTAGGAAGGGATAAATTGATTGGCAAAAAGAAATAAAATTAAGTGCTATGCTCCTAGTTTTTAAGGGAAATAAGAAATCCATGTTCTTCAAAAATAGAAAAGGGGTCATCTGTCTTTGATATTTCAATGCTAACTTAATGCTAATACCCACATCACACTTGACCTGACCCTGGCAGATGTTTGATAATGAATCTGTTAGAAATTCATCCCAGAAAGTAAAGTCTGCAGGGGAAATCCAAGACTCTAGCACGTAGGGGATAGCTTCAAATCAGCCCAAAGCCTGATTACACACTTGTACTTGTACTGAGGTTTCCACAGGCCAGTTACTAAAAATATGAGTCCTAGAGAGCCAGACACCTCCCTAATGCCAGCCCCTCCTCGGTCTTGCCACAGGGACCAATATAAACTGTGCCCTTTATTGAGAGTTTGATACAATTAAAAACAGTATTGAATCTAAGGAAAGCATGCCTAAGTAACTTTCTCTTCACAAATTAGTTTTGAAAATCTTTTACATTCTGCTAATTTCATATAATATGAATGGCAGTTTTCAAAATTTATCAGCAAAGCCTTAGGGAGATAGGGAAATGGACAGGCTGCTTGTTGGCAGTCACATATGGATGTAAGCAACTACATAAAATAATAACAGTAATAATAATAATAATAACAACAACAATAATAATAATACGATGAGCCCATGGCAAGCATTTCTGTAGAGTTTTTGAATTTAAGGAAATTTTGCATATCTTTTTTTCAAATTCAACTTTTCTGCTTCATGACATAGGAGAGAATTAGGAAGTTACTGTTCTCCCAATTTTGAGATGAAAAATAATAAGACCCACATATAGGAACAGGTTTTCCTAATGTCATGGATCTATTGAACCTATGACTCTCTCTCGTTCTCTCTCCACCAAACACCCTACTGTACCAAAAGTCAGAAAACAAAGGGCAAATAATGAGGATGCAGGCAAGGCCAAGTTAATCACGAATGGGCAGAGCTTGCTCTGAATGTCCCACTTCCTCTCCCATGGTTTGGGTTAACACAGAGCCACAAACAAGTAGCAGTGCAGTGACAGCAACGAGAGCTCCCCAGTCGGAGCAGCTGGGCTTCGTTCCCAACTCAATCACCATCACCTTTACTCAGTTATTTTCCTTCTCCTAGTCTCCATTTCCTCAAATGTGAGATGGGAAATATAATCACATTTCCCCCAAAGCTTTTTGCAAGGATTTACTAATTGAGGCAAATAAAGCATTTGGCCCCGTGCCTGGCACACTGCAAGCTCTCTACAAGTGTTAATGGTTGCCATTATCATAGACACATATATCACATTCTTGTAAATGAAAGACATCTTTCCACATCCACACATTGTCTCTGGGATTTGCTCGGGTGTGAAGGATGCTTTCTTAGAAATGAGAACCACAGTATGTCTTAAAACAAAACAAAACAAAAAAAAGAGGAGACCGTTTGAAATCCAGGATAGATACGCTTATCATTTTGCAAAGTACTTTACAAGTCTTAAAATATACATGTAGTTCTGGAAGAACTATGGTAGAAGAAGTAAGCTAAAATACACTTAATAACAAAGTAACAAGGATTATAATTCTTTCTCAGAAATGGAGGTGGAGACAAGGATGTTGATGGAGGAGGAACTCGGAGGAGAAGAAAGATAAAAGGATCCAATTAGACAACTGGACAGAATTTCCAGTAACTTATCGGCAAGTAGAAAGCTAAATGGGACAAAAGAGAGTACAAGTTTATCATATTAGAAAAGTTCAAGGGGGGCGCCTGAGTGGCTCAGTCCGTTAGGCATCTGACTCTTGATTTTGACTTAGGTCATGATCTTGGGAGCGTGAGATTGCGCCCAGGTTGGGAAGTCTGCTTGAGATTCTCTCTCCTCTCCTTCTGCCCCTACCCCCCTGCTCTTGCTCTCTCAAATAAATAAATAAATAAATAAATAAATAAATAAATAAATCTTAACAAGGAAAGAAAGGAAGAAAGAAAGAGAAGACTGAGGTACTTTAGGACAGTGATTTTTGAGATTGTTATTTTTGTTTACAAGTCTCAGTAAAGGTCTGTTTCATGAATCAACCATGTGCTAGCGAGCATTGTACAAAAGCAGGAAGCAGAGGCAACGAGTGGGGAAGGCAGTAGTGTGGGGAGGAAGGAAGGCCGAAACCACTGGAGGCTTCCCAACAATGAAGAACAGGAACTCACGCCGCCAGTTGCCGCAAACATGCACTCCCACCTGAGCAGGCTCCTGAATGTCCGGGGTGCACAGAACGCAGAAATTACAGGAAATAATGACCCCAGAAGACCAGAGGAGGTGGAGACATCTGAACTACATACATATAAGGTGCATACACTCATTAGAACATGCATATTACACATTTCATACAGTGCTCACACAATTTTCACAGGAATTCACGTTTCATGTCTATTGTTTTCTTTTTAGCTTTCTGAATTCATAAGTCCTTTATTATGCCAATTTACAAAAAAGGAAACATTAGAAGGCAGGAAATTGTGTTTGTTTCCCAAAGTTGTTTGTTCCCTCTGGATTTAAAGGAACACAATGGCCAGAGTTTCATGTTGCTTTCTAGACTTTCTATTACCCTCCTTTGCTACCTAATCAACCCTTCTCTACAGATGTGTGTTGTGACGTCTAAGAACAAGTGGCATTGTGGGTGAACCGTCAGGAAAGAATGGAGCAGACCAGCATCTCCCCTTCTCCTTCCTCCTGGACAGCCTATCATTCGTCCCTACACTCAACCAGATCTCCAACTGGACCCCTAACTGGGCTTTTGCGGCAGCTGCCAATATGCCTGGTTTCTAGAGACTTCTGATTCCTCATAGGCTAATAGTTAAAGGCCCCACAGAGTCTGCTACAAAATGCTAATCTCATTTATGTTAAATAAAGCATCGCAATCTGATGGCTTTTCAGAGGTCAATGCTACAGTTTTCGTCAGGTGGACTTAATCTATAGGATGGTGTCACTGAAGTGCTTGCACTGTTTTGCTCTAGGAACCATGAAATGGTGCACACTATTGATACCGTTAACTTTATTAAATTAGAACATATTTCACTGATTGCTAACACTAATTAGGTCCATAGTCTGCATCAGATAATATGCCCAGGACATGGTAAGAATTACTCTCACTACAACCCTATGAGGTATGAACGAATATTTGTCCCATTTTAGGGATGACGAAACTAAGGCTAGCAGGTATGAAATCATTTTCTGAAGGCTGCCTCACGGGGACATGGCAGAATCCAATTCAGAACCTGTGCTCTCTACCACTACTCTGAACTGCGGAGCAAAGCTGAATGGTAATGTCACCTGTCAATTCAATCGCACTCTGTGCTTGTAGAAGTTGCCTCCAGAGAGAAAGTGTCGCCTTCATTCCTGGGACCCAGATGCAGTACCTTGCACCTCCATTCCTGCCTAAGATCAGAAAAGAGGGAGGAAGTGGGAGCTGAAAAGCCCCACATGCAATTTCATCCATCTGATATGCCAGGCCAGCCTGGACTGCGTGTCACTTCACATCAGGCAGAAAGCGAGGCCGAATTAAATCCGTCTGTCAAGACACCCAGATTTGCAGCAAGTAGAGATGCTCTTTACTCTTTATGTGAAAGCTCTGATTGAAAAGACAAAAAGAATTTAATCACTCACTCTGCACTACTGCTCTGGTAGCTCCCAAGTTTTTGACTTGCTTTCTCCCCTCGCCCGCCCCCTTTCTTTGGAGAGCCAACGTGCGCTGCTTTGTTTGGGATAAGCCCTCCCAGCTAAGCTTCAATAATTGGATTACTCGCACGCTCTCTGAGTAGCTCTTATAAGTCAGCAGTTTATGGAGCTGAGCAAACAGACAGGTGCTGGACCAGAAAGGGCACACTTTTCCAGGGTTGGCTCGGGGTCCTCACGATGCTTTTAAGTTTGATGGTCCGAAGCGGAAATGCCAGTGCAACCTGCAGTTGATAAAAAAGGACAGTTCACGGGTGCCAGTCCCTCGGGCAGAGGGACACAGAACCAGAGGGCAAACATGCAGTTGGAGGACTTGTGGGTTTTTTCCTGAATCTCTCTGAATATCCAGTGAGATTAAGGTCGGGAGATTATGGAAATACCTTCCCAGAGGCAAAGCAGGCTTCTCTTAGCATGACTGACTCAAATCAGTGCCCTGGTTTGGGCGACCTTGGTAAAATCTGAGGGTGTAAATAACTATTTGTCACAAGTCATTAACCGGCTCTGTTGTTGAACTAAAAGAAGCAGAAGTAGGGGCCATCCATCCAACCGAGACGTCTCTGTCTGGGACAAAGTGGGAACCCCTGAAAAGTCGTTGACCTTGATGAACCAAAAATGAAGCAAGTCATTCCATTAGTGCTCATGGAAACTCATACAATTCTTAAAGGGTCCCTGCTCCCAAGTCTAGATGCCACTGCAGTTATTGAAGGAAAAGCTAGGACAGGCTGTGTCTGTGCACCTCAGGCAGATTCAGGGTGTCTCTTACAGAAGTTCTCGCCTTGGATAGCATTGTGATTCTATATTGCTTTCCCCACTCTGTGAGACGATGAGATGAGTTCCTCTTACACATGGCTGCATCTCTTATCCATCTTATTTCTCTGGTGTCCAGTATTGTTCTGTAGACAAAGTACTAAGTAAATACTGTGTATTAAATGACATGAACATGACAATCATTTTTTGGGCATCTTTTTCAAAAGAGCTTTTCATAGATAGTCTCCAATCCTAACAGCATCCCTTCAAAATAGCTGTTTCCTGCTAATACATTAAGCGTGGTGCGGAAGGCTATGTAGTTCATAAGAGGTGTAAGATAAAAGTCAGTCTGATGTCATAACATAAGTTCTTCCAGAAGAAAGATAGAAGGATGAAGAAAGAAAGGAAAAAGAGTCCAAAAATGTTCTATTGTTAGAAAACCCTGCTGTGGCCGTCTGCAAAACATTAAACCTTGACTGCCTTGGTTGTATGTCTGTAAAATGTGAGAATTGCCCATTGCCTACAGGTGACAGCTAAATTAGGTAATCTCCTGAGGCCATGTCAACTACAGAAAAACAAATTTTTAACCACTGTTATTCTTGGATTAACATGAAGTATTATTTAAGACAATATTGAAATGTCTTTCATTTTCCAAGTAAAAAAATTATACTGTGGTGTAAACATTATGTGAATGGCTCAGTTTGTTCTCTTGTCTAAATATTTTAAACACATTTAACTGAAACTTAAAATTCTTTAAGGTAGCACCAGCTGACTCAAGAGATCTGAAGCAGGTGGACAAAAACTCTGGGAAGCCTCCTTTCTTGAACACATTCTTCTTGTTGGCAATTAAATATCAGTGAAAATAGAGGGTTGAGAATGACCAAATTGAAATGACATATAAGCAGGTTGTCAGATTCCCATTTTCCGGATACAGAATCATGGAGTTTTGAGTAAGGACCAAATAAAAATAGAGGCGCACTAGTGAAAGGAGCTTATTTTTCTTTCTTTTAGGAGATAAGCAGATCTTCAGCGAGAATGTTCTGATCATGAAAGGCAGAGGTCAGGGAAGAGGTGAGGCACAGAGCTCAGTGGAAATTGCCTTCAGGACCAAGTTCAGATCAGTTGAAGAGAAGCGATGAGAAGAATGTAGCTCAAAACTCATTAGAACGCTGAGATCTCATCGTTGGCTCACCCGTTGAATGACGGGGCTCTACCGAATGGCTCCATTCTTCACTCTCTTTTATTCTCTCTTGAAACCCTTGCAATCTCTCTTCCACCCCTACCATTCTAAATGGGAGTTCTGTCTTCGCGATTACTCTAATAATTGTAGTTGAAAACTGCAAAATGTCCTGTAGGGCAAAACATTTATACTGCTCCATGTTCCCTAGTAAACATATAAATATTTGTTAAATAGATGAATTTAAAAAAATGGAGGAAGTAGACAAGGAAAAATGCAACAAATACCAAAGTGCTACAGAATGAATTTACTTCCCAAGATACACATTTTTGAAACAGAAGTCACGTGGAGGATTCTGGGGCTACAGAAAGCTAGAGGCTATGCTATCACTGCTCGAAAAGCTTAAAATCAAGTCATAGTGACAAGACCATTGACCCACTCTCTTCTTTCATTGCTTATTCTGAATCAGATGAAGATATGTCCTCTGCGTGCATGATTATAAGTGCAGAATGGAGACTGGGGGAGAAGAACTCAGTAGTTGCAGGACTAAATCTATGTGTGTGGGGAGGAGATGTGATGTCACAGTTCTGTATGGAGCCAGGCTGTGTTGCACAAAGAGCCACACCAGTTCAGAAGGTCAGGAACCCTCCTTTGTGTTGTTATCCACACTATCTGCAGCACCAAGCATGTAAGTGGATATCACATAAATATTTGGTGATTGATTAAAAGAATTAGTGCATGCATGAATGCAATTGGCAGTATCCTAGGACAAAACACACACACACACACACCCTTCCACCCACACACACAACTTAGAGTGAGACTATCTTTTCATGATGGGTTGAATCTGAATAGAGGCTAATCAATGCAAAATAAATGAAAAGTAATGTAACATATTTAGGCCATGATTACATGGTCTACATTTCCAAGGAAGGCCCTGGTATTCATCAGACAAATGTGGCCTCAGGCTTGAAAGTAAATGCCAAAGTAAGCCAGAGTGTGCCATAGATTTTACTGGTCTCCTCTGTCCTTCTCCCAGAGGAGTAAAATATATAGGCTTATGTTTTCTCAGTTTTAACTATAGGGCTGACATCCACCACTGCTCTTAGATGTCTTACGGAGAGGAACTCTGCAAAAGCACACCATCTCTTTTCTCTTTCCTCCTACCTGCCTGTGCTTTGCACTTTTGTAAGTCATTTTGGTGAAGGTGTGATAGATTCCAGTTTGGCTATCATACCATCGTCAATGAGACGGTGTTAAATAAGTCATCCACAGGACCGTCCCCAAGCCCTGCCATCCTTCCTCCCTCTCCTCACACATGGGAATGACTGTGGAGGGATTTAGGCGGAGATGCCTTTGGGCTTCACAATCAGCACTGAAGTGTACATTCTCAATGTAGGATTTGTCCAGTATTATCAAAACTCACCAACCCTGACGGAATATGGCTTTTACTTATGGATGAAGTTTATTTTAATTCCAAGAGTATAAATAGAAAATGAATAGGAAAGAAGCCAAGATTTTCTTTCTTTCTTTCCTTTTATTAGAGGCTTACAGCTCTGATACTAATCAGTGTTTGATAAACAGAGATGGCAGTGGAAAAAGAATCAAATAATGGATGTAAAATCTATCGTTAACACACAACCATATGAAATTATTCACTTTCTCATCCTGTCCTAAAAGCGTCCAAGTAAACCCTAGGCTTGTGAGTAATAGTGATTGTTGACAAGTAGGAAACAATTACGAAAGGCTTTTTTTCCTTTTCTTATTTCTCCATTAGTGAGTTGGAAACACTGTCAACTACATAACCCATAAACATTCCCCCAGATTCCTTACTAATATAACCCTGATTTTATTTATTACAGCAATCTACTCAGCCCCAACATCCCTCCCAGTGAGACATACCATTAGATATTCAACGAAATGAACAGGAGCTTCCTGGGAAAATGTTTTCTTTTCTAATAAAAAAGTTCAGGTGTAGCTAACACCTGTCTTCCCTCTTATGCTTACTTTAAACATGAACATGATGTCTGAGGTTGTGATAATGACATGGCATGAGAGTGACATCAACATGGTAAGCATAGCAGAAGGAACAAGCTTATGCTCCAGATGACATCACTATATGTCTACCCGTGAATGTCTACCTCTTACTTCTTCAGGAAAAATAAGCAAAGAAACAAAAGAAACAACCAATAGACTTGTTTGCCTCAGCCATAATTTTTCTGTTACCTGTAGGATAATGCAAACTAGTGAAAGATAAGATACAATTCCCGACAATGGCACTGGACTTGAAATAGTCAATAATACCATTCTTTAAAATGGCACGTGGGTATGAATTTCAGTCCACAAGTTCAGGTGTGCAAATAATATTATTGTTGTTTTATTCCACCAGCAGACTAAAAAATTAACTCAGCCTTTCCCATTTTCCTCCCAAACAAGTTTATCGCACAGTTTCAGAGTCCTATGCTGTGGGTCAAGGAATAAGGGAAGCTACCTGAGTCCTCATTCACACAGGTTGAATGGAAATGTCTTTGTGCCCATCAGCATGGCCTCAAGTCCAGGGGAGTTCTGCTGCTTCTTTAGCCACTGAAGGTCCACAAATTTTTGCGAGATTGCCTCTGATTCTATTTCCTCAGATTTATACCACAGTTGTTCTTTATTAGAGTCTTGACATGTCCCTGGTGGTGCTTCTAAGAAGGCAGATGTTTGATGCTAGTTCCATTTTTCCATGTGAAACCCACAGAGCTCTACCAGCCTCCTGCCCTCCCTCTTTACTTCTTTCCCTCCTTCTCCCTCACTGTCCCAGGGAAGATGTTTCCATTTGGTAGAAATCCTTCTCCTTTCCAGCGTCATCAAGGGACTCTCTCTATGTCCATGCATCCCATTCTTTCTTCCTTGTACCTCATCCACAGAAACACAACTCCTTCAGTTTTCCTAACCAATTAGGCTTTAGGAATAAAGCCGAAGCATTTTGTGCTCTTCTGGTTTCCATTCTTGCCTTACCCCTCCCCTGAAGTGATGAGGCATAGATTGAGCACACTGCCTGAATAGATGACAGAAGAACGGGAAGATACACGGAGAAGAATTAAAGCAACGACAACAACAAAAGGATTGTTATTTAATATATGGAGATATGGTGGGAGGTAGACGGTGGGTTCTACTTCCTAATGGTGCTGAGCATCTGGGCATTTCTAAACTGCTCCAAGCAAACTCTAATTAAGCCCATCCCTCGGTACCCTGGATGGTTTCTGTACGCAAGGTGTCTATCATGCAGCATTCAGGGCTATTGATGGGATAGCAGAGAGTGTGAAGGATAGGATAAAAGCCTTATTTAAGGAATTAGGATAAGTAGGATGTGTTCTTCTAATTACCATTTTGTAAGTCTAGTTACCACTTTGTAAGTCAAAATATGCCCATCCTTATCTGAGACTCTTATGAGTAGGGGAGGGTGGTAACAGTAGGGAGATTTAAAAAAGAGTGACTGACCCAGCCCCTGTTTTGATTTTTCAACTTCCATACAAAATGAAACCGTTGGAAGATAATACAAAACAACTTTCGATCATATGTGGCAACTGATTTGTACTTACGTGTGTGTGTATGTGCCTACACACACAAATTTAAATATTTTATAGTTCATAGCTCATGCTATATAGATCCAAATTCATCCCCTTCTTTCAATCTTGAATCCCAACACTCTAAACTCGACCATGATTCTCTTACTTTAGTTACTGCAACAACCTTCCTCCCTCAATATGATAATTTCTAGATTTAAATTCTAAAATACTCTCATCATATTGAAACCAGAACACTCTATTGAAAACACAAATCTGAAAATATCACTTGCCTACACAATTCTCTTCAAAAACATTCTCACAGCTCTCACAATGAAGTCTAAAGTGCTTCAGGGTTCTGTAAGGCCATGCTCACCACCCACCATCCCCAGCCTGCTGCATTCCATAGTTTTCACGCAGCACCCTATAGTCCCTCCTAGGTGTCCTTAGGCCTCTGTAAGCCTCTCACTTGTTTCCTCTTTTGCCATTTTAATCCTAATCATTTTCCCATCTCAGCTAGGAACTGACCTCACCTGAAGAATGGGATATTTCGTTACCTCCCCAGCATCCATCCCTCCAACCCTCTACCCCAGACTCATATCTGATGAAGCACTGCTTTTGTTCAAGTGTCCGCCTTGCTCCCATTGAGCCCATGTCCTCACTGGAGGACCCTTCCAAATTCCCGACGTGGCCTGATCTTAAAACAGCCATCTGTCTTTCCCGTGAATGATGCGCGAAGCCAGGCGTAAGTGGATTATTCACAGTGTTCTCTGAGCTAAGGATATTGTTTGGAAGGCAGGTATTTTACTTAATTGGGGTTAATGAAAACCATGTGAACTTTGTGAAAGGTACCTGAGAATTTTTTTCTTCCTTCTAAAGAAATATGTATTGAAATAGATACCTCTTTCTTTCTCTCTGCGTTCTGTGTAGGCGTAAAGCTACAAACTGCCACAGTCATTTACCCCCACCTGAGACTAATGCTGTCTCCCAGAAGGGGAACAAACAACTGAGAGTGGAAGGAAGAAATGGAAAAGCATCCATCGAGTTAAGCTAACCCTCAACTCTACCTATACTTTGGACTTCCAATTACAGGCTCTGTATTAGTTTCCCAGGACTGCCGTAACAACTTACCACAAACTGTGTGGCTGAAAACAACAGAAAGAGTAAATTTCCCAGTTCTAGAGGCCAGAAGTGCCGAATCAAGGTGTCAGCCAGGTTGATTCCTTCGGAGGGCTCTGCGGCAGAATCTTCTTCTGCCTTTCTTGCTTTTGGTGGCCGCCTGCATCCTAGGTGCTCGCTGGCTTGGAGCTGCAGCCCTCCGGTCTCTGCCCCCATTTTCATGTGGCCTTCTTCCCTCCATGTGTATCTCCCGGGGGTCTCTGTCTCCAAATCTCTCCCTCCTTATAAGGACACCAGTTATGGGATTTAGGGCCCACCCTCATCAGGCATGATCTCCTTTTAACTCGTTTAACTTGATTACATCTAAAAAAATCTTATTTCCAAAGAAGGTTCATAGATACAGGACTTAAGACTTCAATATATATTTTTCAGGGACACAATTAAACCCACGTGATTTCTTACCTCTTTAAGAGTTATTTATTTATTTTAGAGAGAGGGAGAGAGAGAGAGAGAGAGGATGTGAATGGGGGAGGGGGAAGGGCAGAGGGAGAGAGAGAATCCCAAGCAGGCCCCGCGCCCAGTGTGGGGCCCGTCACAGGGCTCTTCTCACAACCCTGAGATTTTGGCCTGAGCTGCTCAACTAACTGAGCCACCCAGGCGCCCTTATTTCTTATTTTTAAAAACATTTTCCATCATGGTTTCTATTATTTGCTGCTAAAGGTATCTTAATCAGTACTCCTCTCCTCCCAAATTTCGGACACCCTTTTTCATATTCTTGCAAAATCTGGTTTACCCTATCCTTGAACTTCATTCATCGTGCTCTGGTTGCTTCTGAATTTTTTTTCATTAGTCCTTGCAGATGGTTAGCTAACTCCCTTTGCCTGTCTCAACACTTAGCAGGGAGCCTGACACATATACTGAGCTCTCTAAATAGTTGTTGAATGAATAAATTAAATAGAATTTGAGAAATAGATGAAAGTAGGAGATACTTTTAAGTCAACCAAAATATTACTATCCATGTAAAAATACTGCAAATATATTTTTGTAAATCTTCGTAGCATTTTTATATAAAGGTTTTTCATTCCATAATTATCATGCTGATATAAAATTGTGTGCCCTGCTTTTTTCACTTTATATAACAAACATTTTTCTATGTTATTACAGTCTTGACAAATTTTTTAAATAGCCACGCAAATTCCATTGAATGATTATACAAGAATGTACATGAACATTCCCTGAAGATGGGGCATTTGGTATATTTTTGTCCTTTTTAAGATTTTCTTAAATTTATCATTCCATATACATAAATATTTTCCTAATATCTAAGAATATTTCCTTAGCATTAATATAAAATTTGGTTAAGTTAAATTTCAAGACCCCTGAAGGGACGTAGGAATTCAGAGAAAGGAGAAGTCTATTTTATGAACTGGAAAAATCGGGAAGTTTCCCATGAAGCTGAAGGCAAACGAATCAGATTCGGAAGCAAGCCGACCATGGACGCTCAAGAAGAGTGAAGCAGAGAGGGTGAGAGCCTGGCTTCCCTCCTCACAGCCCCATCTCTCACTGTGGAATGGGACTCTCATTTGTCAGGCATGGTGTCAGAACTCTGGCTTCCTAGGTTTTATCTGACTCTCAAAAAATCAAAAAGAGACAAACTCAGGTGTAAGAAATAAGGGCAGAATGTACTACAACGTTCTCTTCCTGGCATCCCTTCGTTGGATGCATTTAAAATAACATACATATGTAGCTTACTCTGGGGACATAAGCACAAGTAACCTACGAATAAGCTATTGAAATGCCATCCTAGATAAGGGGAATTTGGTGAGAAGAATTTATAGACAGAGCCTTACATTCTCATAATGAACAAGGTTATTAAGTCGATTAAGTACAAAACAATGGCGTTTGGGCTTCTTCTCAAACGAAGAGTAGAAAACAAAACAAAAGCCTCACTTGATAGTATTATTTATTTCCAAACATTTTAAATGTTTGTATTTTCAGTCACACTGTCTGCTTTCCATCTGTAAACGAGTCACGGCCAGTAAGGAGGGCTATAGAGGAATGAATTCAGTACTAAGGGGTAGCAAGGGGTTCTAGTCTGAGCTCTGCCACTTCCCAGCTTTGCGATTTAGAACAAAACATATGACAGCTTTTTTCCCTCAGGATTTGGCTCCCCCATTCACAGATTGAAATGATTGGACATGATAATTCTTTAAATGCATCGCCCTCAAGAATCTTTGGTTCCAAGCATGCATGATGTAAAGCTAGACAACAAATTTAAATTTGTTGAATATTGATTCTATCCTGGCAGTAAGTTAACAAACCATAGCCCCCAAAGAGTTAATTTTGAAGGGTAAACTTCCATTCGATTCACTCAAGTAGCCTGGGTTGTCGGCAGTCAGATAAAGGAAAGCTGAAATTGTTTACAAGAAAAAATCTAGCATCCTTGAAAGTTTTCCATTGTTTATTCTAAAGAAAAAAAAAATCTTTCTGAAATTCATAGATTTCTTCCATAATGGAAACAATTTGGTCCCAACTGTATATGATCACATTTCATCTGTCAGAAGTAAAATGTTAAGGAAGGTTTTGCAAATGCTTCTTACGAATAGCATAGAAATTAAAAGGCAGTTGGCATAATGGCAAAAGAAAACAAAAAGGAAAGCAAAGATATTTGTATTAATAAATTCCTCCCCCTCATTCCTACATAGTCTGAGTTCTACTGATTTTACTGTACTGAACCGAGATAGTTTAACATGAAATTTTCGTACTACCTCTAAGACTTGAAGGGAAAATGGACTCCAAGATTATTACTCTTCTGAAAAAGAGGACACCGGGAGTGAGGTTGCTACATTTCCAAGAGTCTGCATTGGCAGATGGCTTGCTATGTGTATGTTGCCACATATTTTTAGTTCCTTCTTCTTCAGTCTCTCAGTGGTGAAATTTGGAGAACTGACTGTTAACAAACGTGCCTAACATATCTGAGAGCACAATGCTACTAACACTTTACAGATATTGAAGGCCCTGATTACATAAATAGCATCCAACACTACCAAAATGTTGGAAATTATTTTAGATATCTGGTTATGATTTAGCATCCTGGAAAATGCTAATACCTGCCCTATAGGCCATGAGGTAGACTCTATACTTTTTTCAGAAGTTAATGATTAGTGGGGGAAAAAGTTAGATGTCAGCAGTTAGCTGTCCTTTATCTGCTGTTGTTCAGCCAGATGCCATACTCTATTCTGTGACTAACCCCAATTCTGCCCCCTCCCCTTGCACTGCAAAGCTTTATGTATTAGTGAAATATACAGGTCCAACGCCAGCCTTTGGAGGAAATTGGGAGACCTGAGCTCTAATTGCAAAATGACTACTTTCAAGTAGTTAGCAAATTCTTCAATGTTTTTGGACCTCACTCTCCTGATCAGCAAAATAGGGTTACTAACAATCTCACATGGTTCCTATGAGGATTAACTGAAGCAATGCATGTGTAACACCTAGCATGGCGTCAGAAGCATATCCAGGAAGTAAGGTTCTGTCTGAGTCCCCGTCCAAGGCTTTCTTCTCTGTCCCTCATTGTAATGTCTGAAATTTGGCAAACTCAGTCACAAGCAAGGTCACATGAGCAATGATGGCCATGAACAGGAAAATTCAATGAGAGGTCGTTGAGTTCACTGATTTTGTGACTTAATCTTATATATAAAATTGGGGCAGAAATGAAGTTTATTGGAATGAAATAAGGCAGATTTGGATAACAGGACCTGGAACTAGATCCAGACGTTAGTACCTAGGGAATAGCCAACCAAGGAGACGGACTATAATCGACAGACAATGGAACAGTTGCTAACTGCTCTCCTCCAGTAGCAGACTGGATTCCTCTCTCATTTCCACTGGACTTTGCATCATACCAACTTGCTATAGAAGAGCCCATCTTCAAGAAAAAAGCACGCACAAAACTAAAAAGCAGAGCAAAACAAACATTCAAGTAAAGCATAACCTCACTTGATCCTACATCCCCTCCAGCTACTACCTACTTTCTCACTTTCTCTTTATAACAAAATCCCCCAACAGAATTATAAGTACTCACTATTTCGCTTCCTCATCTTTCACCTTCAATTAATATTTTATCCCAAACAATTCAACAAAACAAGGCAGAGTCCATGGAGATGGGGAGGACAATACCAGGATGGGATAAAAATCCTCAGACTTTGATATTAAAACAAGATGTACTGATGAAATGGCCAGGTTCCAACTAAATGATTTGTTTGCTATTAGGAAAAGTGGACACATATTCTGGAACACTGACCTTATATTTACTTTAAATACTTTAAGCACTCTTGGGTATAAGATTTCTAAATATAAGAAACTCTACCTAATAATATTTGAGAGAAAAATTAAAATACACATGTAATGTACTGCATGCATGTCTCCTGTCGCATGACTCAAGCTAATAATCCCCAAATCAATGGATGTTCCTCCCGTGATTTCCCTTCTCCTGATCATGCAATCCTAACCCAATAAACAACAGGAGGAAAAATGACAATAAAGTCATGCTTTCATTCACTGTACTAGGAATTCTGTATCAAATAAGAAGAATTGATCGATTTGATGAGATTAGTATAAATTAGCTTTTCTAGAAACCTGCATTTTAACCTAGGGGAATCAGGGTACTGGAGTCAAATGCTCACTTGGTAGAGATTTACATTTGTGTTCAAGATCAAACTCAATTCAAAAATGTCTCATTTCCCCACAATTGATTCTAATGCCATTGTCTATTAGCAGCTCAAACCAGGTTAGTTCCCTAGAAATAGAAGGGGGCAGGTAGGAACCACCAGATAGACAGCTCTGCCTGTTGCATAATATCACACCTTAACACATGAAAATTCTAGGGATAATGAAAGTGTTAGGAGGTTTTAAAAATGCAGGCCATGTGAAATGACAAGAGAGTAGTTGAAAAAACTGTCACGTTACTTGTTGCTTATATATAAGATCAGATATATAATCATGTGCCCTGTATTTGAAAGGGTGCAGGATTCTGTTTGCATTTTGAATAGCTTGGACCCATAAACACTGCACTAAGCCTAGAAGGAAACCGTCCAACTACCATTTATGTTCAGCCAGAGATATCTGAGGTGGAGACAGCACTTAGCTCTGAGAACATACTTCAAAACCATACCACCAGCTGCTTACGTGTCTCTTCCCTGAGCATGCCCACCATCCCCTCCTAATAAGGTGCAGAAGGAAGAGGCTATCAAGCATGAGGCTCAGGACAAACTGTAGGTTCTAAGACCAGACGCGATTTCTTGCCAGATCGTTTTGGTCTTAAAGGTAAGAGCCAAAGGATTCAAATCCTTTCCTCGAACTTTCCCATGTGATTTACAAAGCTTTCCTAATTGGGGTTTTAAAACCATAGAATCTCTGTGCTGACTTCCAGGTTCCCCCCCTGTAGAGCTGGTCTATTATGGGAATAAGAAGTAGCGTGTGACTTCCCTGCAAGATGGAGCTAGAAGGCCACTTGTTCTGTTCACCCGAGAGCTGGAGACCATGAGTTGCTTCCAGATGAGGCTATCTGGGGCTGTCAAGTGACCAACAGTTATCAGGTTATGATGGTGAAACTTCCCATAGATGAGGGCAATCTTTTGCCTCCCAATTTCCTGAAAGTTTTCCCTATTTTTTTCCTGTACATAGAAACACCTATTTTTGTACCACACAAGATTATTTCCAGTGTCAAACACAGCTTTTGAAACATTAGAGTTCTTTCCAGAGCCTTTAGGAGTAGAACAAAGTGCTAAACATTACGGTATGATAGAACATTTTGGACTTTGTGATGTAGAAGAGGCCTGAGAGAGAGAGAGAGCACCACAGCTAGGTTTCTTCCTTTCTGCTATGAACTGAATTGTGTCCTCCCAAGATTTATGTTGAAGCCCTAACACTCAGTGTGACTGTATTAGAGGATGAGTCCCATCAGGAGATACTTGCGATTGAATGAGATCATAGGGGTGGAGCCCTGATCCAAGACCTGATAAAAAGAGACACTAGACCCCTTGCTCCCTCTCTCTGCCTGTGAGTACATGGATAGAAGGAGGCCATCTGCAAACCACAAAAAGAGCCTTCAGCAGACACCAAATTTGCCTGCACCCTGATCTTTCACTCTGATGCCTCCAGATCTGTGAGAAAATAAATGTCTGTTGTATTAGCCTCCCAATTTGTGTTATTTTGTTATGGTGGCCCGGGTGGACTATGTATTCTCTTTCAACCTTCACTGTCAGTTGTCAAAAATTATTTTTGTTGGTTAAGACCTTCACCAGTATTTGCATAAATTTATGCAATTGCCCGTTAATTGGGCTTCCTCTAAAGCCTTTGCTTCCAATCGGCAACCAGCATCTGCTCTAATCTGTATCTCTTGTCATCTTCAGGCCCTTTGTCTCCCAGACACTTGGATTTAAAAGATATGGAAACAGACCTGTAGAGTCTGATTGTCATCATATTTCAATTCTTTTTCAAACAAATGTGTAAGTATGGTCCTCTATTTATCAAAGATTTACAATGGTCTGCATAGCTTGAAGAAATATTTGTTTTTTTTTAAGGATATATTTATTTATTTATTAGAGACAGAGAATGGGTGCACAAGCTGGGGGAGGGGCAGAGGGAGAGAGAGAGAATCCTAAGCAGACTCTGCACTGAGTGCAGAGCCTGATGCGGGGCTTGATTCCATGACCCTGAGATCATGACGTGAGCCGAAACCAAGAGTCGGATGCTTAATTGACTGAGCCACCCAGCTGCCCCAACCTGTAGAAATATTTGAATTCACTTAACCAGATGTGCAGTTTGCCCCATCTTTCTTCAGCCTGCCTTTCCATATGACCAATATAGCTCTATCTCACAACCACACACTCTATAACGTAATAACACCTGCTTTCCTACCTTCATTCCTTTTATCAATTGTCCCTTCAGTGTTGATGTTCTTGGCATCACAACAGACACAATATCTATATTGTTTCTCTTTTCAACTTAATTTTAAAATTTTGGAGAAAAGGGGCCATCAACTTTAAATGGATATACAAATAGAGATAAACCACAAACAGTCATAAAGACAACAAATACAAGAAATCCATATATGAGACACATATACACATACTTCTGTATGAAAGAACACCCAGTTACACTGGAAAGAAGATGAAGGAGAAGAAAAGGAAGAGGAGGAGGAGAAAAAGAAGAAGAAAATGAAGGAGAAGAAAGAGGAGGAGGAGGGAGAAGAGGAGAATGGAAAGAGGTAGAGGAAAAGGGAGAGGACGAGGGTAGAAAGAGATGGGGAAGGAGGAGAGGAGAAGTATATGCAGGAGAAGGAGGGAGATGGGGAAAGTATTTAGGTCAGGAAAAAAAAAGACAGCTTTAATAGAACAAGGATTTTTACTAATTACTCATGAAGATTTGGAAATTCATGAAAACAGCATGGGAAAATGAAAATCAAACTATTATTGCATCATCAAAATAAAGGTAGCTATAGAGAAACCATTATATAATTCACATTCCAAAATATTGTTTTAAGTCATTCTGGGAAAAAAAATTCTTATGAAGTTACAGATAAAACAAACAAACAAAGCAAAAGACTCTTCCAGCTACTGTTATTGGTAGATTTGGGGGCCCAAGGAAACCATGCATGACAGCCATTAATGAAGATGTTGACACTCTCAGTGGGCCTAGCAAAGAGAAAACTTATTCTACCCAGGCCTGGATTGTTCTTACAACAAGGGACAGTGAAAGAAGATCCCTTCGTATCCCACTAGGTTAGTGGCACTTTTTCCCATCACTGCAACACAGCCTAAAGCTGTGGATTTAGAGTCACCTTGGGAGCAGTTTACAGATGAGAATAAAAAGAGCACATTCTTAAGCTGCCCAACTTTTCTGAGTGCTAATATCCAATCAACGCCAGCACCAGGAGGAGGCAACCAGGAGACTCTGGCTATCAGAAGGGTATAAAGGGATCTTGAAGGCAGCCACCCTTCATCTTTTTCTAGAAAACAGAATTCAATGACAATCTTTCTGTTTTTGCGATTGTAGTGGATGGGTGTGGGCTTTCATTGTTTTCCTCTCTTATAGCCTGAAGTTCAGTGGTATACAGATAGAGCTTTGTTTGTTTTGTCTTGTCTTTTTTGAGTGTCCTCCTTAATCAAAAAAAGTAAAGTAATTACTCTGCCTAATCATTTAATTTCATATATAAGATAATCAATTTTTCATCTTCTCCCATGAAGCTGTATGTTAGTATCTCTCATGGTGACCACAAAAACCAGGCACCTACCTTCAGGGATGCAGAGAGCAAACATTTCATAGTTTGCCAGTGTCATTTCAGATGACGATGGCATTTGACAAAATTTTCCAGTAATTTGACAAATTGCCTTTTATAATTAAATCTAACCAATATGAAATATGAATTCTTAATCAGACTTATGACCTTACTATTATTGTAATGGAAATGGTTTCAGCCACTTCCAGCTAATGAAATCAGACTTATCCCTTTGACAGTTTCCTACATCTGCATCCATAACCTCAAGCCTGGATAGCATCCTCCATGCAGCAAACACACTTACTATTGGGAAGAAATTCACTTTAGTTGCGCCTCTGATCTTTATTGGCCAAGCATGAGGACACACTTAGCACTGATCATTGAAGAGAAGGGTAAATTCGATCATTTATAAGCAAAGTGGAAGGAATAGACAGATCACCTCTGCACTTGAGATAAGGAAACTATATGATATATTAGCATATAAGTTGAATTATAGCAGAATCTAATAATCTTTCCCAAATGATTGATCACACGGTTGGATTAAAACTAGCATGTCGGTGTTGGCCAACATTCTGAGCTGTTTCACCAACATTTTTTTTTTTTGGAATGAAATCCAGTGAAAGAAAGTACTGTATCTTTCTCCTTTGGAGTAAATCATACCTACCTCTTACAATGACCGATAGCCATTATGGAAATGACAAACTTATTTCTACCCTGGCTGTCATTCTTACCTATAGTTAAAGTAGGCTGCCATATAGGAGATATTTTCAAGGTAGCCCAAAAGATTTCTCTGGATTAAAGAATAATAATAATTTCCTCACCGACTATCAAGGTGACCAAAATGCTACTGCCCATCCAGTGGACCATTCATTCTTCACTCATTCATCAAACAGTACTAAGTACCTAGTATATGTCAAGTCCAGCTAGAACCAAAAAAAATACAGAAAACAAAAATAAAACAAATAAAAAACGGAGACAAAAAATAAAGCTTTCAATTTCAAAGCTCCAAGTCTAGTATGAGAAATGAGAAAACATACATAGTTAAAATACAGTGACAAAAGGGCTATGATACATTTAAGACAGAGGTGGGATTACAACATTTTTATTGGAAATTGCATTCTTTTTTTTTCTTTATAAGAATCTTTAAAAAGAAAAGTTGTTATTAGATGGACATTCAACACCTTACTGCTTCATGTAAAAAATATCATATTCTTTTCTTTTTAAGATTTTATTTATTTATTTATTTATTTATTTATTTATTTATTTGAGAGACAGAGAGAGAGAGAGAGAGAGCACAAGCAGGGGCAGCAGCAGGAGGAGAGGGAGAAGCAGGCTCCCTGCTGAGCAAGGAGCCAGATGTGGAGCTCAATTTCAGGACCCCAGGATCATGACCTGAGCCTAAGGCAGACACTTAACCAACTGAGCTACCCAGGCGCCCCCAAAACATCATATTCTAATAGGAATTGGAATATCTACATTTTAGTTCCGATTATGTTTTTAACTAACTGTGGAGCACTAAGCACCTCTCAGTGTATAAAAATACATGTGTTCTGAGGAATCCAAATATATATGAATATATGACATCTGTCTGTCTATCTAAAAAGCCCTAGTGTTGCCTTATTGTTCCATAATTCATGTAGAATATGAATAAAAGAATAACAAAATAACAACAGAATGTCCTTCAGAGTGAGAAAAAACTGATTTTTCTTCTCAACTTTATTTCAAATGGAAATACTTTGGCATGGTATTTAGTTACCTTGAAATTGATTCTTATCTTGCAGTGTTGTGAGAATTTATTAAGATATGCAAAGTGTCAGTGTCCAATGTAGTGCCTATCACCTCATTTGTCATCAGCTTATGGCTCTTCACCCTCCCACACACACACACATGCAAACACATGCCTTACCCATCTCCTTACAGCTAAGTGAGGTCACTTCACAGATAAGAGTCAAGATGGTGAACATATGCACATATGCTTTGTTGGAATGAACCGAGATAGATTCAGGGAATCTTTGGACCATGAAGGGGGGATTGCCCAAGGAAGGTCTGGTGACTCTGGGCAGCCAAGAATCATACCAGGTTAAGATGTAGTCCACATATGAGGAGAGAAAGAATCAGAGTGTGCAAGATTTGTCAAAGGCACACCCTGTATTTTTGAAATTTATTTCACTTGATCAATGAGTGCATATTTATTATCTTTCCTGTACGCATAGGTGTTCTGGGCATTAGAAGTGGAGAATGCAAAACAATTCCCAAAAAAGTTTTAATTATGTAAATTGACCATTTCACTCAAAACTAACAGTGGGTTTTATATTCTTCATGAACAGCCCATCACGTGTAAAAAAAAGTAGGTTTTCTTATGTCTATGTAAGCATTGGATAAAGTTACCATTGCAACATTCATTTTATATACAGAAGAGTTCTACATGTGTGAATGAGATTACAGATACACACACACACACGCACACTTACTTTTACCTTTTTATCAAGATAAATCTTACATAGTAAAGTGTACTAATATTAAACTTACAGCTTGATAATTTTTTACATTTGTATTTCCTGCATAGTCATCACTCAGACCAAGATGTAAAAGATTTCCATTTTGTAATAGAGTTTCATGTCTTATTAGTTGTCTTTACTATTTCTCAATTTTAGGGAGAGCAACTGTAATACAGAGAGCCGTCTGTATTCTTCTGTAATAATAAAAATGAAAAAACCCTGAAATATTCAAAGAAAACCTCCTTTGCTTAACAACATAACATAGGAAACTGCAGAAAACTCTATGTTCTATTCAAGCTCAGTTATTCAGAATTTCTAACAGTGGCATTTGCAAAAATAGTAGAATAAAATTCTAGGGTTTAAACCAAAATCTGCCAATTACTGCCTATGGCCCTAGACAAGCATCCTTTTTTGTGTTTCAGTTTCATAATCTGTAAAATAATGAAATAATAATCCTTAGCCTATATACTTTACACGAAAATTGTAATGATCAAATGATAAAATTCATATGATAATCCACTTTAAATTGCAAGGCACTATAAAGGAACAGTATTACCTGTTTTCTCAGACAAACTAGCTTGGAGCATTTCAAATTTAATAAATCAGTCTGATTTATTCCCAAAGGAAATAGTTCCTATCTCTTGATTGGGAAACTATTGGAGTTTTTTCTAATAATCAACTGTTTATACTTCATTTCCCCTTATTCAATTTCATCCTGATAACAAATATCTTCCTTCTAAATTCTTTTCCCTTGGGTATTTATGCTTTTCTGGCTTTTCTGCCACAGCAGTGATTATCTGTGAAATATTAGAAGGAAATTTTACTGGAGTAATAAGACCATGATTATTGAGCCTCATTCAGAAGTGTCTCTCAAAAAGAACCAGTAAGCATTTTGCAATATATAGATGAAACTCCTGTGAAATGCAAAGCTGATTATAAAAATCACTCATTCTTTCAACCTTAAAACTTTTAAATAGGACCTACACGAATTCTGAAAAATATTCTTTGATACCAATGCCATTTATGGTGATTTTATACAAATCTCTATTTGAACCCATACATATTTATCTCCCATGGACAACTGTGGGAATTTATTTCCCAAAAAACATTCATGTTTTTACTTTTTTTTCTATACACTACATACGCTGAGGTAGAGGACTAAACTTTCCGGATTGTGGACGGGTGCCTTTAAAAAAATCTCCGAGTATGGGAGAAAAATGCCTAGCCACTGAAAAATTGAGAATCAATATCCAAATCAAATTATCTTGTTCTTCACTCAAATGGAATATTTTTCTTTTATTTTCTGACAGAAATATGAACAGAAGGTAGGAAAGTGCGTTATTTTGGAGGTCCAGCTACTTTGGATAGCAAAGGTTTATTTTCATATTCTAAAGTGAACAAAAATAAGTTGGGGGCCCCTCATGCTCAATACTTCAGTGAAAATTCTTCTCTATGCACATTATTTCTCTGGGAAATCCAGATGTCCTGGATTATTTGGTCAACATAGCATTTGAAAGAAGCCTAATGAAAAACAATAAAAAAGGGGAAGTCTTTATAAACATTGAATGCTAGAGAAGGAGAAATTCTCTACACAGAAATGATGGTAAGTCAAGTCTGACTGAGAGTTAACACAGCCACTTACTACCTATAAAAAATCGACAACATGAATGGACCTTGAGCACATTATGTTAAGCAAGATAAGCCAGACAGAGAAAGACAAGTACTGTATAATATGACTTTTTTTGTGGAATCTAAAAAAATCAAACATGTAAAAAAAACCACCAAACCCCCCCCAAAACCAAGAAAAAAACAGAGGTTACTAGAGGATGGGGTGGGAGTATAAAATCGATGGTGTTTAAAAGTACAAACTTGTGGGGTGCCTGGGTGGCTCAGTCAGTGAAGCTTCCAGCTCTTGATTTCAGCTCAGGTCATGATCTTAGGGTCTTGAGATCAAGCCACACATTAGGCTCCATGCTGGGTGTGAAGCCTGCTTAAGATTATTTCTCTCCCTCCCTCTCCCTCTGCCCCTCCCAACTCACACTCTCTCCCTCTCAAAAAAAAAAGAGTGCAAACTTGTAATGAGAACTAAAATAGCCATAGAGATTTAATGTACAGACAATAATATGTACTATAAGTATACAATGTGTTGACTATCATTACAGTGGCAACTGTATTATAATATATAAATGTATGAAAGTAACATAATATACACCTTCAATTTACACATTGTTACATGTCAGATTAAGCCAATTAAAAAAATGATTAAGCCAAAAATTATCTGAAGCTTACTTTTCTCAAATCATGTCAGTCAGGATGCTTTCTGCTGCAAGTGACCGAATGTTAACTAACTAAAGGAGGCTCTAGCAAGAGTCTGTGTGTGTGTGTTGTTTGTTTTTACATAACAAGAAACCTAAATGAAGGAGACTCAGAGTTGATTCTGTGCTTCATCACTGAGTGCCCTGACTTTTCGTATCTCCCCGCTCTCTGTCCTCACTGTGCTGTCAGGGTCAAATGTTATGTCAGAAGATGGCTGTAGCAGCCCTGGGTATCTCATTCTCACAGAAACTCTAGGAACAACGGGTTGCACTTTCTTATTGGCCATCTTTTTTTTTTTTTTTTTAAATCAGAAGGAGAATCATGCCCACAGTTCCACTAAATGGGATTATATTCCATTCCTAGTCTCAAGGCAGCCTGGGAAAGAGTCAATTATTTTCAGTCATTATGGTACAAAGAAAGCTCTGCTGGCAAGGTCAAAAGGAGAAAGAGATGGTTGCAGGGTGGACAACCAGCATCATCTGTCTACCACAAACATCCAGTTTACACAGTACAGTGGAGGCTCGATCAGGTCAGGTCACATGCAACCTCATTTAGTTTAGTGTCTCGAATAAAGTAAATATATTGAAATGTATGCCCTTATTCATTTGGCACTTTGGAACTAAAATACAAAGGTCAGCCCAAAGATCAGTTTGGGCCTATAGGCATCATCTTGAAAAATAACATCTGAATGGCTCTGTGGTGATCCAAGATCTAGCTCCAACAACCATTCCCCAGGCATATCGTCTCATACCTGAACCTATTCGTATGCACGTTACCTCCCTAAACTCTGAAGCTATTTGCACTTGTGACCCACTGTAATAATTTGCCAATTATTTAAAAATAATTTATCAATTATCACGAAAGAATAGAGAAAGAAGCAACGTATTCTTTTGGAACCTTAAATTTCTCATCTGTAAAATGATGGTAGCCATATAGGCTTCATGGAGTTCATCTGAAGATTAACTTAGTTTGGGTTTCCTAAAGGCAGAGCCTGAGAAGCAGATTTTTTTTTAAGATTTTATTCTTTTTTTAAGATTTTATTTCTTCTTTAAGATTTTATTTGACAGAGAGAGAGCGCACACAGAGGGAGCAGCAGGCTCCCCGCTGAGCAGAGAGCCTGGAGGAGGGGCTCAGTCCCAGGACCCTGAGTTCATGACCTGATAACCTGAGCTGAAGGTAGATGCTTAACTGACTGAGCCAGCCAGGTGCCCCCTGAGAAGCAGATTCTTATGTTAAGTCTTCACAGAAAGAACGCTCTTAGGAAAAAGGAAATGTAAAGCATGGATAAAACAGGGAAAAATAAGCGAAGCAGGGATGTGGTTTCAGTTAGAGACCAGCTTAAGCTTGGCCTGATCCCATGGGAAGTTTAAGGAGCAAGAAGTATATAGAGCTGGTTCCACTCTGAGGCAAGGTAGCTAGCTAGCTATCAAAACTCCTGTCAGTCAGTCAGTCTGTCAGTCATGGGCTGTAGGATGAGGAATGGGAGTGAACAGTATATATCGAACCTCCTGGATGAAGTGGCTCCCATTTGATGGAGGGCAAGTCTCTCTTAGTCATTGCTGCTAACTGCTGTGAAGGGAAGTGGTACCTCAGCCAGTAAAGGGGATACAGTGTCCACTATAAGGAATAGGTATGATGATATCCATGAAGCATAAGCACAGTGTTTGGGAGACAGGCAATGCTCAATCAGTATTTCTATAAAACCACAAAGGAGTTAGTATGGCTGCAAGAAAGAGTGGCCAGTGAGAATTATGATGACTAAAAGTTTGTTCTTTATTCTGAACGTGAAGGAGCAGAGTAACCGAATTTTAAACAGAAGAATGATATATTTGGATGTAAGAAAGAAAATTCCAGTGACTGTATGGAGAAATGTTTGAAGAGGGGTGTACCAGGGGCAGGGAGAATGACTAGAACATGGTACAGAAGTCATATTATGGACATGATATGAGTCTAAACTAAGGTGATAACAAAACTGCAAAAAATAGAAGGGTGATACATCAAAGTTTAAAAGGGCTACTTCCCCAAAGAGTCAATTTATTACATATTAGGGCAAGAAATGGCAAAGAATATAATTGATAATTTCAATACTATGGCATTTGGCTTCCAGTAACCACTCTGGATGGGGGAATATTTTTTAACAGTCATAATGTAACCGTATAACAATAATTTCATTTGTCTCACTTTTTTATCAATATCTATTTCATAAATAAAGATATATAATTGATTGAATGTGGGAGAACAGTAAAGATTATGCCTATTCCCCAAACTGAAAGAACCCGATGACTCAATTTTACACATAACTGATGCATTTGACCAGATGACTAGTCTTACTTTTTTGATATTCAGTGAATTCATTGACCTTTTGATCAAGCACATCATCCTCTGGCATGTATAAAATACATGTCCAGTGTAACTATCTAGGCAATGGTAATTATAATGAAAGGGTTTTTGTTTGTTTATTAGATTTAATAAATCTATAATCATAATTTCTGGAATCATGATTAAGGCCCTCATCCCTGACTTCTCACATTTGATATTTTTCTCCTACTACTATGGAATATTCAGAATTTAGATCTATTCCCATTCATCACAGTATCTTGTCAAGGCATCCTCCTCTCACTTATTTTATTTGTTCCTAGTAATTCTTTTTTTTTTTTTTTAAAGATTTTATTTATTTATTTGACAGAGCGAGAGACAGCCAGCGAGAGATGGAACACAAGCAGGGGGAGTGGGAGAGGAAGAAGCAGGCTCATAGCGGAGGAGCCTGATGTGGGGCTCGATCCCAGAACGCCAGGATCACACCCTGAGCCGAAGGCAGACGCTTAACGACTAAGCCACCCAGGCGCCCCTGTTCCTAGTAATTCTTTAAACTTGAATCTAAAATGAACTTTTTAGAAGCATGTGTGCCCCCCCAACATCTAAGATTTGATATGAATCTTTGAATACTTATGGATTTTAGACATGAGATTTCCTTCAATCATTTCCTGTGTGAGATATTTGATGTTGGCTTTATTCTCTTACTAAAGACTAAGGGGGGAGCTCAGGCTTTACCGTCCTTTGGTAATCTGATGTCTAAAGAGGGGGAAAATGCTTTCAGCTTATACCACATGCAATCTAACTATCAAAATGAAAAGTAAGTAGCAGAAACTTTGTTCTAAAAAGGAATTGCTTCATCTGATTTGAAATCTGTTTCATAAGTTACTAAGGCACAGGGTGTTAATTTAGTAGTGTTATATTTTAATATGTTACAATATAAAATTAGATCAAATGAAATGTTGAATTCTCTTTGTTAATATGGTACTGGTTTAAATTTCTGGTATTTTTTGTCTTATTGACATCAGTAAAAAAATAGATAGAAGCTTTACTTACAGGAGGAATAGTATTTACTGCTATCAACTGTATTTGTCAACTAACACCGTTCATTTCTCAACAGCTGCTTCTCAAAAACTTGACCTGTTTTGCAATGCTTATGAAATTCAAGTCATATAGGCCTTCAATTCATAAAAGATTTACTGAACAACGCTATGTCTCAGAAGCTATGCTAGGTGTTACTGAGATGCTAATATGGATGAGAACATTACCTGCTTTCAGGCATCTTGAAATGTATTAGTGTAACAAACACACAGACAGAACTGAACACAGTTACAGAGTGCTTTGAGAACTAATCCAATGATCATGAACTCTTGGTAGGGAAGAGGGTTGAGGAAATGTTTATTACATAGAAGTAATAGGGCTTTCAAGTAAGGTTAAAATGGGAGAGATGGAATAATAGAGCAACCAAGGTAAAAATATGAGCACAGATATGATAAAAAAAAGTCTAAAAAATAAACAAAAATTTTAAAATGGTTTAAACATTTCATTTGGAATTTTATTTTGAAGGGAAAGTGCTGAAGTCTCATTTCTAAGGGTGGGAAAATATGACAAGTTTTAGAAACATATCTATTTGATGTTGTTAGATCAAAATGTCTGAACAGTAAGTTTTATTTATTACCTGGATATTTGCTTACCTACAAACACAACTTTAACCATTAACTTTATAAACTTCATGGCTATAATGTAGTGATAGTTTTACTGTATTCTCCAACCTTTTTATTCTCCTCTCAAAAGAATAATATTGAAACACAAATCTAAAAACACAATGTTCGTTAATCCAACAATGGAAGGATACTACTCATTATTTCATGATATAAACATTGTAGTGACCCATATTACATGTATCCTCAACTTCAAAATAATAAAATAAAAACACTTGACTGAAAACTCACTATCTTTGTAATGTCAGCATTGCTTGATTATGGAACAGCTGACAAGCAAGAACGAAGGCATATTTGCATGCTGGGAATAATGAGACATTATAAATCTTTTATAACTTTAAAAAAAAATTCCAAACCTAAATATTTTCTCTCTCTGCAATATATATGAGCTATACGTTTTTCTACTATTTTGATACATGGAGAAATTTACTTAACAATAATACTAGAGATATGACCATACATATGAAACCATGTATTCACATGGCAGGACTGAATGATGTTGATAACAACAAAAACAGTACATTTTCCTTTATATTCAGAATATAGTATGCACAAATCCTGCAAATTCTTCCCCCATCAAAGTGGAGAAATACAAAAAATATATAAGTAAAAAAAAAAAAAACCAAAAAAGTCAGTTAATGATAAAAGTTATGATTAAGATAAAGTAAAGGCAGTCAAAAAGTCCCATCAGGGGAAGTGACATTTGAGTTCAGCTGTAAAGTATGAAAAGAACCAATTATTTTAGGAGTGAAGTTTGGAGGCAGGGATGGGGAGGAAGGGCTCCCTGGAGATGCAACAGTAAGGGCAAAACTGAACTCTGGGAACTTATAGAAACAGAAGGGAGGGGTGTTTGGTGGGAATCATGAGGCAGAAAAAACATGTTCAGGTTAGAAGTTTGAGGAAATAGGAAGAAAACTGGAATTTATTTTAGTGTCATTGAGAAGGTATTTAAAGAATAGAAGCCCAGGAGTATTGTGATACATATTGGTAGTAATATGGTACATAGCAGGTACTCAACTTAACTTTGCTGGGATAAAAAATAATACAGTTAAAACTTTTCTCTGTTTTATGTTATGTTGGTGCTTTATTTTATATTAGTAACTGTTTAAGTGAACTCTACCTGTGAATGTACTAAGCATGATTTGACCAGTTGTTTTTCATACTAACATTTGGTCAGGATTTTCATTTGATGGAAAAACTGATTTGAAATATTTATGAAAACAAACATTTTTATTAGCATTCAATTATAAGGTTGGACTCACTTAAGTATTCACATTAGTGTCTTAACATATTTAACAAAATTTTCATTTTTTTGATAGATGAATGCTACTATATATGGGTATCATAATTTCTGAAGGGTTGATCAAAGAATTTCAAAGTCTGAAGGTGGCAAAAGCTTCCCACAGCACAAGGGCAACCGAAAGAAACTAGACATTTTATTTATTACATTTGAATTGAAGAAATATAACAAGTGACTTTGTCTCCTTTAAATTCTTCTTTTGTACTATTTTTTGTTTCTAACAACAAAAGAAACTAGGAAATGAATTTAATGCTGTGGAGAGATGGCAGGCTCAGGATTTCACTCAAATAATAAAACGGTATGCCGCATCCAAAGCATTGTGTTAATAGAGTTCATAAAAAGTATGTCTGCTTAATTGATTCATGTTACATTTGGTTTTCCTCCCCTTGGTGAAGTCATCTTCATTTCTTACCCAAGGTAGTTTATGCCTTGCCACTCCAATATACTAAAATCAGCTCTTAGATTCTGCAGATCTAATTCCAGTATGGATATTTGGATGACTTTGATGATAATCATTTCCAGAGTACCTAAGAAATTGTGATAGCCACAGCATGTGTGGATTATCTTTATTTTACACAAAGGACCATGATCCCTTGCCATACTAGCCCTCCATTCCTCACAGCTGTGGCCACTTGTGTCCCATACACAGGTCAAAAGCTAAGTCAGGCTCTGAAATTAATCTTCTCCTAATCCAGGGGAATTTAAACTCTAATAAATAAAATCTGAGCAGGCTGGAGTACTTCTTACCTAGAGACCAAGATCTATTAACTCAATTTTTTTTTTCTTATTCCTATGCCTGGACTTTGACCTTCTACTTAGTTCTAATAACAATATACTTTTTGTTCCGATAAAGAAATTTATCTTCTTGAAAAATTTCCAGAATATCAGTTATGCCAACACATCTCTTTGATTACCAAACTCTCTCCTTTTCAAGTTTTTTTTTTTAATTTTTCTGGTAAATGACCTTTTTTCACTAATTAAATGAAGCATCTGAAAATCTACAGGTAAGAACTTCTATAAACATCTCTTCCTAAGAGAATATGTTCACTCTGGCCAAGTTATCATATGTTCTAGAAGTTCTTAGGTCATTCTCAGATGGATGCTAGGCTTGAAAATTATTTTCTACATGAAAGGAGATTATACTTGGCAAGGGCTGACCAATATACACAGGATATGGAAGGAAAACATTAGTGCAACGGGGGAACAGCACCTGGAGGAGAAGTGCCTCTTGCATGTTCTAAGAGTGACTACAGCTGCTGCTTGAGTGACTTCAAAAAATACAGGAAATGGAGGAGAGAATGACATAATGTTCAGCCATATCTCCATGGAGGAGCATATCATATGTGATTTGTTCCAAACCACCTGAACAAATAGGCTCCAGGTAGGCTTATCTACTTGCATCAAGTATAGGGAAAAAATTTAGCACCAAGACTGAATATATTTCTGAGAAGTTTTTCCTAATGATAATGTGGAAGAATGAAGAGTTAGAGATGTTGGCTCCACACAAAGTATTGAACTCTAAAGTGAGGAATATATTACAAGTACATGCTTCATTAGAGGTACCTGCCTTCCTTCCTTCTTGTCACACTTGTCACTTTTTTCCCTTACCTGGTCCCCTTCTCTCCTGATTCTGACGCCCTGACGATCACTAATAATTCAACTGAGAGGAAGCATACAGGAGCCATATTTTAGATTGGCTTGCATATCTGCATTAATGGAGTCTCATTAGAAGCCCTAATCAGGCCACAGATTCATTATTCAGCCTTTTCTCTCACTGTCTCACATCCCCTTTTACTCTCGTATCCACTCTGAGTATCTTTGCGTGTTTTCTACTTCAAGTATCTGCAATTAGCCGGGCCTGTAAAGCGACTCACAAAGATACAAAGAGTAGAACTCACAGACGATCATGGAAATTTGTAAACATGGCCAGAAAAAAAAAAAAAATGAGTCTTTAAAGGCTCTGAAGTGACATTCAAGTCAACCTCCATTACAGATTAATTTTGATTTCTGAAAATTTACATTTTAAGATAGCATATTAAGTGATCCATTGTTTTTTCTTTCCAATCTCTATTGCGGACTTCTCATTCAGCTCTGTATTCCCAATACCGAGAATGGTAACTGGGCCATAGTAAACTTATTAAGTATCAAATAGAATGAAATGGAAATGCACGTTATTTAAAATATATTTTTCTTTCATTTGTTTCATCTTCAATAATAAAAATATCTTCTGTAGCAGCTCATAAAGGGCAAGGTGAATTACAGATTTGAGTTCATTTTCTAGGCAATTTGGACATCTTTCTCTCGCCCAGCCTCCCTCCCTCATAAAATGCACCAAAAGAAAATAATTCTCTTTAAATCTCCCTTTATTTATTTATTTATTTATTTATTTATTTAATAAATGATGAGGAAGCAAAAGACAAGCTGAGGGAAAAGCACGAACTGATACCTCACCCCCCGCCCCAGCCCAGGTGTGATATGTGTGACATTCCTCAAGCACTCCTGGCAGTCCAAAAACAAAGAAAAGGGGAAAACAAATGGTTAACTGATAGAGATCACAGTCATGCAGGACAGGAGATAGTTTGCAACTGTCTTAATGATTTAGAAGAAAAAAGCAATCTCTAGAAACTTATAGACGCAATTTCCTGGAGCCCTCACATCACCCTCTCCTCCATAGGATAGAAAATCTTATATAATCATCACTCCTCACAACCCCAGAGCAGCTCTTTCTGCCCGTGAGTCCTGTCCCTGTGCCTTAATAAAACCACTTTTTTTGTACCAAAAGCATCTCAAGAATTCTTTCTTGGCCGTTGGTTCGGAACCCCACCACTTCAAACCACAGCACACAGATATATTAAAGAAGAGTTCAGTGTTCATACAACTTAAGAGAAATGGTACCTATTATTTAAAGAACGGCAAATAAAAGGCAAAGAACAATGCATGTGAAAAAGTGTCATAAAAATCTCACCCTATGTATGTTAAAAGACTACATACAGAGACGATCCCTTGACCATTTGTGATACACGGGTGCAGTCCAATTCCTACAGGGACATTTAGGAGATGAGCATTTGGCATGAGTGCAAGGAAACACATTTTAAATGGCCACGAAGGATGACTTCCTATTGAAACTGCAGCTTGCCCCTAGCAGCACTCAGCATAAGGGGTAAGGCTGGATTTGGGCTGGGGCAGGGAAAGGAAGGTTATTGAGGCAGAGGGACAGCACCCACAAAGACCAGGAACTTTGCATATTCAGAAAAATGCAGCCAGCTCTGCAGGGCTAACTTTTGCAATACCAAGCACGGAGCACAGCAGTAGGGGCAGAGTATTAAGTAGGGGGTCTAATCCTGGTTGCTTTGATTTTTAGCCCTGAAAAGGCAGCTAAAGTCCCAGGACTCCTTCACAGGGCTTGCCCTCTGAACTGAACCACACTTACACGCTTACACATAGAGGGTTGCCACGCTGCCTGTTTCCAGGAATTGGAAGGATGGTTTCTTACCTAAAACTCTCCCCCTTTGTCACCCTGCATTTTGCTTTAAATGCAAGCATTAGAGACTCATCAGAGAATCTTCTTTAAAATAAACAATAGCAACAACAAAACATTCTCCAGAGAGTAAAGTATTGAATTTACCAGCCCATCAATCACACTTCTTTCCCGCCAACAGGGGAAAGGAGGAAAGGAATGATTTTAGAGGCTGGGGCCCCAGCTGCAGAAGGCAGTCCTGGATAGGTAGCACAGAGCTGGTGACCTGGAAATTCCAGGCTGCGTTCATGCAGACAAACGGGCCCAGGAACCTTGGACAAAAAGGCACAAGTAATCACGGAGGGGGACACAGAGGGTAGCTATACACCAACAGGTCAAGGTAAGGAGGGCACAAAATACAAAGTGATTTAGTAAGCACATACTCATGCTGATTCTGAATCTTGTGGAAATTTCTGTGTATTATACAAAAGCGCACGGGACAGAGCTACTTTCCTCAGATCATATGCTCCTCTCAATGTAGACAACATGGGGAGACCTCAAAGCCGAGGCTGTAAATTACCGAATTTCCACTTTGGGATTATGGGTTCCCCCCCTGCATTTTGCCTTGCCTTCTCTGTTGTGTAAGAAACATGAACCCTTTTAGGGCAAGGCCTCTACGGCTTCCGCAGAGACGCTCTGGAGCAGCGACTCCAAGCATTAGGATTGGCCTGTTACTTCTCAGCTGTATCCAACCTTCGTCAGGTGGGTTAGGCATTTTTGCCTCAGTTTCTTCGTTTGTAAAGTGGGAACCATAGCAGGTACCTTCCTCACGAGGGTGTTGGTAAGGTAAATGGCTTTTTAATACTTACAAAGTCTTTGGAAGAGTACCTGACATCTAATAAGGGCCGTAGACGTGTTAGGTGTTATTTTACCCAGAAATTGCAAAAATAAAAGGAGCAACATGAGTGAAGCCAGCAGCATTCTTATGTGACTCTTACAGAAACAATTTAAAAGAGAAAGGTGAGTTTACTTTTTAAAAATGTTTAGCTACTTTTAAATGTCATACATGCCCCCAACCCAGTTACTTACATAATAACTTTCTAAAAGATGATGCTTGGCCACTCAAGCCTTAGCTTAATGCTGGTGCTCTAAATATCAGTGGAAGCAAAACCAAAAAATAATAAAAGAAAACAAACAAATAAAAATAGGATCATGGCTCCATTACAGACTTCTACTCAGTTTGAAAGTGAGTAAATAGAATAACCATAGTTCAACTCTGTTAAGGTGACAGGGGATGTCTTATTATTGATTTTTATTTTATATTATATTGAATTCTACCCCAGGAGAGTCATTATACCTTTACTTCCCAGCAGGAAAAACTCCCATCCCACTGTGACTCAGGAGGCCACAAATGAGTCTAGGAAATCTGTCCTGCGTTTGTCAATTTGCTCAACCAATTTTGTGTTGTGAGGGAATTCTGGTTAGAGATGGCTTGAACTGTAGGTCCTTTCACCTGCCCAAGCTGAATTAGTCAGCACTTATCATCTGCAAAGTGCAGTAATCCCCTCTTTCTCCTCTTATCTGCAGGCAATATGTTCCAAGACCACTGGAGGATGCCTGAAACCACGTAGCACCAAACACTATGTCCATGTGTTTCTTTCCTTTACATGCATACCTATGATAAAGTTTAATTTATAAGTCAGTCACAGCCAAAGATTAACAGCAACTAATAAAATAGAACAAATGTAACAATATACTGTAATAAATGAGGTCTCTCTCAAAACACCTTATTGTGCTATCATCATCCTTCTTGTGATGGTGTGAGATGACCAAATGCCTGTGTGATGAGATGAAGTGAGGTGAATAACGTAGGCATTGTGACATAACATTTGGCTACTATTGATCTTCTAACATATGTCAGAAGAAGGATCATCTGCTTTCCAACTGCAACAGACGGTGGGTGAGCGAAACCACAACGGTGAAACCGTGGGTAAGGAGGGACTACTGTACATCTACCTTCCGCATCTATAAAATGAGAAGTCCTATTACGTGATCCCAAAGGTCCCTTTCAACACCAGAACTCCGTAATTCCAAGCCCAGAGAACCATTTGCTTAGAAGTGAGTTGAGAAGATCAAACAAACTTTTGCAGAAGAAAGGCTGATTTAGCTGCATCTTCCTATATTTTAAAGTTTGCACAGTCAAGTCCTCAAAGCTTTTACCTGTCCCAATAACTTCCAATAATTTGTTAGACTTCTCTCTTAATTCTCCTCACTTTTGTCTGAACTCCCATTGCCCAGCGTCGCTGATTCTCATTTTTACTGATTGGACTTATATTATCATAAAGATAGTGCATGCACCTTATACGAGCACATGAAATACATATATATACAATGGACACAAGAATAGATTTTCCCTCTAAATCCAGAAACATTTTTTTCTTGGATATCAACGCAGAAATTTCCCATTTATTTTAAACATACACATACACACATTCTTTAGATACTATTTAATACCTTAGTTATTAATTTGAATTAAGAATATATCTTAGGGGCGCCTGGGTGGCATAGCGGTTAAAGCGTCCGCCTTCGGCTCAGGGCGTGATCCCAGCATTCCGGGATCAAGCCCCACATCAGGCTCCTCCGCTATGAGCCTGCTTCTTCCTCTCCCACTCCCCCTGCTTGTGTTCCCTCTCTCGCTGGCTGTCTCTATCTCTGTCAAATAAATAAATAAAATCTTTAAAAAAAAAAAAGAATATATCTTAAAAATATTTCTATATAATTACACAGCTTTTATCACATTCTTTTAAAATAGTGGTCTATGTTTTATTATTCTTAATTTTCTGTGGATGGATAGTTTTTATTTTTATTTATTTATTTTTTCAGAAGACTTCAGTGACTATTTATATAGAGTTAGAAAATTTATTATGCAATTACTCATAGTACAATTACTGACTGAAAACTATGTAGAATTTTAATCTGAATGAATATGGACACGATATCTTCCAACATTGTACAAATTTACATACTTGCAATCACACATTTGGCAAGCCTTATACTATCAGACTAAAAAATTTTTCCAATCTGACGGTGTAAATGTTATTTCATTGCCATTTGAGATTCTTTAACATTGAATAGATTCTTTAACTTTGAAGTCAATAGATCAATTATAATATTTCTCAGAATTGATTGTTCTGGATTAACCTTCCAAAGTATCCGGTGGAATTTACAATATGAAAATTCATATCTACCATGAGTTCTAGAAAGTTTTCTTAGATTATAACTTTAAATACCAGTTGTGTTATATTGCTTGAGTTTTCTTCAGTGATTGTTTTCCTGCTTTATTGAGATACAATTGACAAATAACGTTGTGTCAAGTTAAGGTGTACAATGTGATGATTTGGTATATGTATATTATGAAGTGATGACCACAATAAAGGTAGTTAATGCATCCTTAACCTCACATAGTTACCTTGTGTGTGTGGTGAGAACACTGAAGATTTACCCTCTTAGTAAATTTCAATCATATGATACAGTATTGGTAACCATTGTTGCCACACTGTACATCAGATCCCTAGAATTTCTTTCCTTTTTTCTTCAGTGATTTTGAAGTTTAGGTGTTCTTTCTCTTCAATTTATGCCATGGGCAGGATTATTTTTGTCTCTTTTGATTGGTTTTCTTGTTTGTTTTTTTCTACTAGGAAAGTATTTTGGATTCAGTGAATTGCACACAGAGAAGGAACCCAATGGAGAAATTATTACTTGCTCACTAAAGGATATTTCAAACTTAGAAAATTCATAGAAGGATTTGCAACTCAAAATTAGTCCCTAAGTACGGTACAGTTAGCACTCACAAAATTAAATCCTTAGTTTCTAGACTGGAAATGGATTGAGACAAAATTATTGATGATCATACTGCTGATGACAAAATGTAAATACCCCCGTCACTAAATGTTTCCCAGTAGGAATAACCAGGAAAAAGTCTGCCTCCTGGCTAAGATTATTTGTAACCTCGAACACGTTTTTGTTTCATTTTGTTTTTCTGAACTAGTCAACAGCAACAGAAAAGAAAGTCTGGCACCAGGAAAGTATCTAGCCCACATGAAGCTCATCAGCAGTGGTAAACGATGCAGAAGCATTAAAAAAAGTAATAGTGAGAGCCTGTTTCAACACATTCCTGCTCTTTGCCTAACTTGTGTACTAACTGGGACTCCAACCTCCTATTTGTCCTAAACTATTCTTATGAGTTCTGCTAACGTGCCCCTTAGTGCTGGGCATCTTACCTTTTGATTCACTAGTCCGCCCCTCTCCCTGCCTATTTCAGCATTTCTGGATTCATGGACACATCCAAGGATTAAAGAAAATCACCCCAACTAGTAACCAGCTTTTAATTTTCTTTTTTTTTAAGGATTTTATTCATTTATTTGACAGAGATAGAGACAGCCAGCGAGAGAGGGAACACAAGCAGGGGGAGTGGGAAAGGAAGAAGCAGGCTACCAGTGGAGGAGCCTGATGTGGGGCTCGATCCCATAACGCCGGGATCACGCCCTGAGCCGAAGGCAGACGCTCAACCGGTGTGTCTCCCAGGCGCCCCATTTTTTCTAAGAGGATGACATATTCCTGTTTTATCACAAAAGCTTCACTTATCTTCCTTCCCGTGCGCTCTCCTTCCATTGCCACAATCGGCAGGGAAGGGAAACCCCTGAGGAGCAGGTAACACAGAACCAGAGGCCTTGCCGAGCTCAGCCAACCACAGTGTCCATCGTCGTTTCCTCCTAGAAAACTGAGATTACAAAAATGTTCTCTGTAGCGAATGATCTCAGGAACAACACCAGTGCAGCCCAGATTTATGTCTACTTCCCCAGGAGCTACCAGGACTGCTTTCCCACAGAGTTTTGAAGGGGCTCATTAAGTTTCACAGTCCTGCTNAACAACCATCAATGACTTAAATCCCTCCCTCTATTCCGGAGAACTCCTCTCATCCTTACAGTACAAAGGCCTCTCAGGCTACACGTAAAGTAAAACCGAATTAAACAGCACTTATCATTACAGATGGAGAATGAGCCCAAGGAGGAGCAGTATGTTTTAAGGACAAAAGGGAATGTTCTGGGTGCTGGCAAATGTTCTCTTTCTAATCTTATCAGTCAGGCTGTCCTGGAGGCCTCGCTTCCTGCCACTCTTCCCCTGGGAAATGTGCCTTGCTAAGGGAAATGCACTGGCAGACGTGCAGAATACTTTTATACTTGTGCTGAAACCCCCCGAAGAGGGTCGTTCTCATTTGGACATTGTTTACGCTTTGCTGCCTCTAAAACTCAGTTTACCCATTCTTCCACTGAATTTTTATAGCTGTACTTCACTTGGAAGGATTTACATGAATCTGTTCACATGTGAGTTCTGGATATTCAGATAACTTTCAAGACCTTTCATGTAATTAAACAGACCATGTATGTTGATATGCTTTGTTAAGCTACTTTTTTAAAAAGACTTTATTTATTTTACTTTAAAGAGAGAGAAAAAAAGAGAGAGCAGGGAGAGAGGGAGAGAATCTCAAGCAGACTCGGCGCTGAGCCTGGAGCCAGACACAGGGCTCTATCCCATGACCCGGAGATCATGACCTGGGCAGAAGCCAAGAGTCAGACCCTTAACTGACTGAGCCACCCAGGTGCCCCAAGCTACTTTCTTATCTTTAGACTTAATTCTAGGCAAAGATTTTGGCCTATCTGCCACAATTAGAAGAAGAAAAAAAAGTGAAAAAGTGACAAAAGACTCCAGTACTCTGTAAAAGGTAAAGACCAAGAAAATTAATATCACAAAGCTTTCGAGGTTGCCATATTTTATTACTCTGCTACTGTCAGTGCACAGGGTAAGCGAGAGTTATCATTTTGTGCCAAACTTTGGTTCATTTTTTCCCCCCAGACTCTGTTTCTAAAAGAAACGTTGCTAGGGAGGTAAACTTCCTCATTTTTCGATTCATCTCAGAACTTAGTACAGTCTTAGATTTCTTACATTAATGCAACTAAAAATTGACAGATGTGTTCAGTCCCTCCTGAGTCTTGATAATTGAATGAATGTGATAATGAAGTAACATACACAGGGCACTCGTTGTTTCTGAATTTAGCAATTTTGAACTGTGAAGGGATTATTTACTGGTACTTAAGGATGTCTATTCACTGCCCTCTCAAAAACATCGATCAGTTTTCCTTTTTCCTTCTACTTCCTTAAATGTTTTTACAACCTATATACATACATACATACAGTACACAGTCCAAGAGGAAATTATTTGGATTTTAAGAATTTTGGAATGAAATGAAATATAACTGTTGAAATGGAAAATCCTATTACTCTCTCTAAAAATATTCCAAAATTAATTATTTGTTGCTATTGTGTTGTAGTTTATTTCAGAAGAAGGTTTAAATTAAATATCTTCTAAAGGCCCCTTCAGATAACTATGAAATCTCCTCCCAAGGGTATAACTCTCCACCTTTCCAATAGTCTTTGAAGAAGGCTAGCATATTTTCAGTTTGCTTTAAAAGTAGGAGGTAAAGTTTTCTCGTGGATGTTCTAGGTATAATTCCATTCCGTGTTAAAATGCCATCTTCTTGCGTTCATTAAACAGTGAGTTATTTTATTTTGGGAAGAGGCACGTGGCTAAGATGCTCCAAAAGATCTTTAGCTATGCAGCTGTGTTTCCCATTTTCTGCCCCCGAATCTATCAGAGAAGGGAACATGCTTTTTACAAAGGAAACTTGTTGTAGGCTTCTAAATGTAAGCGGAGATTAAGGAAACTTTCAGAGTCACTGGCAACTTGGTGCCCAAGTTACTCCCTCCCCTAAACAAGTGCTTCATTTTGATTGCAATTAGAAGATTATATTGTTGAAGGTCAGAAGGCACTTTTGACATTAGCAAATATTTTCAGGGAGAGCTCCAACTGATTTTCATCTTGAGCATCGAATTGCAAAGTGGTAACAATCTAGATAGATGGGATAGCATGACGGCAGTTGAAAGACGTATGCTTTCCCATGTAAACCTCAGTGATGCCTCGATTGAGAGGCTTGCCTTGACAACTGATCATAAAAAGATGCTCATTCATGGCAAGGGCAGAGGCAAAACATCTGGTTTAATAGATGTTGATGCGCGAGCAGGGATGTCAGTCACCTTCAGATTAACTTGTTTGGATTTGATGCTAAGTGGAAATTTGCGGATCTGATTATTAAAATGGCAAAGCAATCCTTTATAATGGCCACAGGGATAAACATCATTTGGAAAATAGGGCAAAAGCCAAAGTTTTAGCAATGTATAGTTGTTCAGAAACTCAATCCACTTTCTTCAAAGTGAGAGGTAAGTATATAGTCTTTTTTTTTTTTTTGCCCCCCAAAATGATTCCCAGCCCGTGGAAAATAATGTTTAAATGCAATGCCCATTAGTGGCCTTATACCCAGAGCTTGAGTTTAAAGGGAATTTTTATTTGAAGGTTTTTACAAGGACCTGAAAAGCAAATAACCACTTTAACATAGCACTGTTAATTAACATTCAAGACATGCAAGCAAAATAATTAGAAGAGGTGTGTAGTAACAGTGATAATTTGAATATTCAGACAGAAGTAGAGGTGTGACAGATGCACTTTGCTCTTTAGCTGCATTTCATTTTGTTTTACATACATGTAAACATGTCATAAAGAATACATCAGAATAAGTAGAAGTAGTCATATTGGAAAGACATATTTAAGAATTCCAGCCTCTTCGTCAGGATGGTGGGTTGAGGTAAATGAGGAAACTTTTCTCCCTAATTCAGATTCATGTATTGCTTTTGACCTAATATATTATTATTATAGGTCAGAGATTTAAAAATAGTACCAATTCCTAAAATTCTGTGTGCATGTGTGTTTTCAGAGAATTCTCATCCCAATATATTAAGTAGATTTGATTCACAGAAATTCTCCCTAAGTCAACAGTTACCTACACAAGGATAGGATCTTTTCCCATGGGAAAACATTCAAAGATGTTCTCTTAATTTTCAAAAGTCTCAAGATGGTCTAGAGAGTCATCATGATCATTCTCCACGAGTATTTTCCCTTCTCCCAATAAGCAAGCTGTCCCTTTTGAGGCCCTAATATCACTCTAAGATTCATTCAGTAATTCACTGAACCAACATTTGTTCAATAGCCAGTGTGGCAAGCCCTGGGCTACAACGATAAAGGGAAGCTAGTTGAAGGCAGAGATTTTTTTCCCCTTGATTCCCTTTTCCATCCCTAACATCACGAAAATTGCTTGGCCAATGGTAGATGCTCAAAAGAATAATAGTTGAATGAAAGAATTAACAAAGAATGAGTAACTAATATAGGGTGCCTGTATCTTATTTGTGTTTACAAGAGAAATAGAGATATTTAAACGGTCTCTGTTTATATAAGTAAAGACATAGGAAATTTACAGTGCTTATCTAGTTGAAAAGTAAAAATCCAAAACTCTAATATTTAGCCCCCTAACATGATAAACTAGATACAATTTTACGCTTTTATCACATACTTTGCTAATTCCTATTCTGATGTACAAAACTGGTGCTTGTGCTATTAATTAAATATAACCGGTGTTTAGAGAGATGCATAAGATATGTTTCAGAACAGAGATTGGCAAAACTTTTCTTAAAGAACCAGATAGTAAATATTTTAGGCTTTGGAAGTCATGTGATCTTTGTGGCCACTCTACTCTGTCATTGTACTATGAAAGCAACCATAGGCAACATGTAAATGAGTGAACGTGATTCTGTTCCAGTAAACTCTATTTACAAAAAGAGGTGAAGGACAAGATTTGGTTCACAGACTATAGTTTTGATCATCCCTGTTTTAGAAAGTTAAAAAAGCAACGTCCAGAGAACTTCTCTATGAAAAATTGACTCATAAATAATACTTTGGGATTAAGAGGGTTAAAATATCCCTCTTTAGACTTGTCATGAATGTTCTGGCCATACTGAAGAAAGACTCATATTAAGTTGACATCATTTCCCAGAATTATTCCCCAGGATTATTCTTAGTGCCTCCTCATTTTGTTTTATGTTACAGTTTTCTTCTTAATTTTATTATGTGGTTTTCAGCATCTCTATTGCATTTTAGGTAAAACTCAGATATCTCTAATCCTTCCATAATGCCATAGAAACACAATTTCAGTCCGGTATTATGTATCCTAAGTGTTTTAACCATTTTTGAAATGGAAACCAAACAAAATCAAGATTTTCACTACAAGTTGAGTACATAGTGTCTTCTCCCTATTATCACTCTCTGCTTTGGATTTGAGCTGGGACAATTAGCAAGTTGTTTTTCAGTAGTGGAACTGGAGTCTAAGAAGTTGGGGATGGCCTGCCATGGTCACCCAGCTGATTGGTGCAGGGCTTTCTAGTGGGTTCATACTATTTCTTCCCTAGGAGCTTGGAAGCACAACTATTTTGCATGTCACTCTAAATACTTAAAAAAAAAAAATGTCTTGCAAGCTCTAGTTCCATTTAATGAATTTTTTTCCCATGAGAACTATTTTTCTTTTCCTTCCTTCCTTCCTTCCTTCCTTCCTTCCTTCCTTCCTTCCTTCCTTCCTTCCTTCCTTGTCTTGTCTACACAACTACTTTCTCTACATAGGAAAATATCCAAGTATGTGGAAGAAAGAGATCACACAGAAACTCTGGCACATGTCCAAACCTTGAGAACTGCCCCAAGTGGAAGATACATCAAATGTAACTAATAGCAATATGGAAGTAAAAAAGAAAAAAAGAAAAAAGAAAAAAGATAGAAAAGAATACCTGAAAAGTAGGTAACCATTTACCTTCTCTTTCGTGAAGTGTAATAAAAACCCTAATCCACTGCCCTTTTTTCTTGAAGTCCAATTGCCCCTCTCCTACCAGTCTTGGGCCTCTCTAATCTTGAGTGCTTTCCTGTAGAATACTCTAGCATCTCATTAATTTCAATCGGGAATTAGTTTAAAAATTTTAACTAACATTAATCCGAAGGTTGATTTTTTGCTTCTTTCACTGATAACCCTAGTCCTCAGTTTAAAGCTTAAGCTTGATGCCTTTTGTATTATTCTTGAAAGACACCAGTGCTCCTCACTGCAGTGTAAGGAGGTGACAGAAAAGAGGGGCCAAGGTTTTCATAAGAGGGATTATAACAATAGAGTTTATAGGAGGGAAGAATTATATGTGCAACCAAAAAGGAAGTCTTTAGAATTTACAGCTAAAGGAACGAAAGAGAATTAGTGGTGCTTATATGATCTTTGAAGAAATTTCTGGTTTAAGAAATTGGTTTTTGCCTTGATAGTTATTATGTACTGAAACTAATCCCAGGACGAAAAAAAAGTCTATGAACATGGTGTCATAGTGTCATTGATCCGGGTCTTAATTTTGCTTCGCCACTCAGTTATTAGTTATGTGGTTATGAGCAAAACATATAATTTATCTCAATATAGGTTACATTTTGTATAAAAGATAATATCTACTTATATCATGGCGCTTCTTATGGGTACAAAATATGATACTGTAACTTAAGGATTTTGTCAAGCACATAAATATTAATGATTAGAAAGATGTAGAGCACACAACAAAATTTTCAAGTTGTGTTAATCTGAAACCTAGGGCTTTGTTGAAATTCATCAGGAGCTCCTAGGTGGTACTGGAAAGATGAAGAGACAGGAATCAGGACCCCTAGCCTCAACGTAACCAAAGTATCCCAGTGTCTCTTTTATATTGGGGGTTTTTAGTAACAGTTTGCTCCAAAAAGCGTGTCAGACTATTTACTTAAAAAAATTGAAAACCACATAAATAAAAAAATTAATTCAATTATGAGTTAGAAAACCCATATTGTAGTCACATTAGCTATGTGACCTCAAAAAGTTAAAGAAATTTATCTAAAAATGGCTGTCTATTTACCCATGGTAACTTCGTAATAATTTATGCTTGGCTAGCTCTGGATGCAATTTGTCCTAATTTTAAAGGGTAATCCAGTTATCCCCTCTAGTTTTGGGCTCAAATTTTTAGTAGCCATTTTGTCTATTTTCTTTGGCAGTTTCTTCTTTGTTCAAAGTAAATCTGCGTTTCCGAAGCTCCATGTAGTCTCACATACAGACATGGAAATAGTCACAGAAGACCGGATAGCTTTAATCTTATTTATCAACTAGGTAATATACTTTAATATACTTGGTAATATATTTTATCTTGGTAATATACTTTAATACCTCCTAGAGAAAGTCTTTAAGAAAGTATCAAGTTATTTGAAGAGTATATTGATTAATAATACAAAGAAATTTATTGTAATCAAAACATTACAAAGTCAATTAATTCATTTCAAAAGAGTTATCTTATTCAATATGAGGTATATTTGCTGATATAGACCTCATACCTTAATCTTAAGAAGAAGGGTCAGCAGGCATTTTGTCATAACGTTTTTGAGTTCCATAAAACACAAATGTGTTTGTTTTTTTTAGATTTTATTTATTTGTCAGAAAGAGAACAAATGTGTTTAGATCACCATTTTTAAAAAATGCATTGTTTCTTAATGAAACGCATGACCCTTATAGGCAAAGAGCAGTTTATTCTTGTCTAGGCAGATGGTATGGAGTTTTACTATGAATTTGAAACAAATGCTAAAAAATAGTGAAGCTGATAATTACCAGAAAGACTACCTCAGGATTTTTTCTCTGATTTATTTTCTGCAAATAACAAAATTAATAATTGTTAACACTGAGTGCTTATTACGTACTAGTCACTATGTTCAGCAATATATATCGACTACCTCATTTAATCCTTATCACATCTCTGTCAGGTGGATATTAATGCTATTATTTTACAGATGAGGAAATAAGTTGGAGGCAGTTAAATAGTCTCTGATCTAGGAAGAGGTGAAAATGGAAATTGGGCTCAATCACCCTTGCTTCAAGAGAAGAACTCCTCTGACACTTAATTGTTTTATGACCAGCAACTTGCCAAAGTGGGACACGTGACATCAAGGAGTTCATTTTATCCAACATCAGGGAGTTAACTTCTCACAAGTAGATGTCTCCTGGGTAAGGGACTGCAATTCCTTCACTGCCGTTGTGAACTATTGGTGGTAATGACTGAAGGTCTGCATCCAGCTAGAGCATTTGAGAGCTGACTGATGTGCCTGTGACAGACTATCATTCCCTTAGAGTTGATTTCACTACAGTGGCGTGCTGTTATGTCTGTGGCTTGCAAAAGTAGTCCGTGTATTGCATGGATAATTGTAGAGATGGAGGCCATTTTATTTTACTGTGTTCCTCTTACAAAGGGGAGACAGTTTTTTGAACCCTCAATACAAAGAAAATCTATGCATATCCTGAGCAGCAACTGCTAGTGTGTGTGTGTGCGTGTGTGTGTGTGCACGTGTCTGCGTCTATGAGTGTGTAATCGCATGTGTAAATGAGAATATACGTGGATGTGTAAAAGTGAGTGAGAATGTGTGAGCACGTGAACTGGAGAACGTGTGTGTGATTCTACGTGTTCTTAAGTGCATGGTGAATCTTAAAACTAATTATGCTTCTGTCTTGGATTTGGCTACTAAGGTGCTCAGAATTAAATGTTTGTTTCATCTCTAGTAACCGTACTAACGTGGTGTGTATTTCATGAACTCATTTTACCATTTACTTTACCTTATACTACTGCTGTTGTTTACTCCATTTGTCTTGATTTCTTTATCTATTTTTTATTTTTGGTGTTGTATTCATTTTCTGTAGCGGATCTCAATTTTTTTTTTTTAATCTAAGGGGTAAAAAGTCAACTTCTAACTAAAAATATCAATTCCTTGAGACACAGCATTCTCCTCTTTAAAATGAGAATAATAAAATTCCCTTTAGAACAACTGAGGCAGGTGAAAGAGTGTTTAAACTATTAGGCTTTTTCTACCATAAGGAATTATTGCTTCACAATTCCTGGATACATTGCCTTATGCTATTTACAACTTTAGGATGCTTTCCTGAGGTAGAGCCTTTATCCAGTACTGTAAAATAAATATTTATTGGCACTGCATGCCAGGTAATGTTCCAAGCACTTTATATATGTATTAACTTATTTCAATTCCACATATTCCTATTGGGTAGGTACTACTATTATCCCCATTTTATAAATAGGAAAACTGAAGCACAGAGAAATTATGTTAATTTGTCTAATTTTAAAGAGCTAAAACTTGATGAAGTCATAATTTAAGACCGACGTCAGTAGCTTCTTTGTATTACTTTGGCACATGCACTTGTTATTTTAAGAGTAGATATTATCTTTTCCTTTTCCTAGAGTTATTTTATTCTTATTATTTTATTTTTCTAAAGATTTTATTTATTTATTTTTGCGAGAGAGGTAGAGAGAGAGAACAAGCAGGAACAGCGGGGAGGGGCAGAGGGAGAAGCAGGTTCCCTGCTGAGCAGGGAGCCTGATGCGGACTCGATCCCAGAACCCTGGGACCATGATCTGAACTGAAGGCAGTGGCCCAACCAACTGAGCCACCCAGGCACCCTATTCTTATTAATTTAATTATTTTATTCATTTATTATAAGATTACAATTTTTAAGAGTTTAAGCCCAAATGTATATTTTAATAACATATTCAAATATGCCATCGTAAGGCTATTTTAAGTATCCATTACTTAGATATAATATTTTCAGATACAATATTTTCCTTCTTTTCACTGAAGATACCAGCCTAATTTTAAAGGCTGAAATAGAATGTACCTCAAGTGGCATCTACTAGAATGTTTAGAAGAACAGTATTTGCGTGAGTGCAAACACAAATGCCCATAAGCAAAGTCATTAAAATGTGATATATTCACATTGTAGAATTGAACGCAGCATAAAACTGATCCACAAGTACACACAAATAGGAATGTGCCTCACAAACCTAACGCGGTGAGAATAACCAGATAAAACAGGATGTGCAGCGTAGTTCAACTTCTCTGAAGGACAAAATAGGCAATATTAGAGGTCGAGATAATAGCCACCTTTGAATTATTGAATGGAAAGGGGCATGAGGAAAGCTTGTGGGTTCTGGTAACATCCTGTTTCTTAATCTAAGTGCTAGTTTCAAGGGGGCATTCTTCTTTTTTTAATTAAGACATTGAATGTTTAGGGCAGTTTTAGGCTCACAGCAAAATTGAGGAGAAGGTATAGAAATTTCCCCGTACATCCCTTGCCCCCACACTTGCATAGCTTCCCCCATTATCAACATCGCCCACTAGAATGGTACATTTGTTACAACTGACGAGCCTACATTGACACATCATAATTGTCCAAAGTCTCTAGTTCACTTTCTTGTCCGCTCGTGGTGTCATGCATTCTATGGATTGCACAAATGTGTATTGGCATGTATCAATCATTACAGTATCAGAGAGAGTACTTACAATGACCTAAAAATGCACTGTGCTCCACCTTCTTGTTCCTCTTTCTCAATAACCCTGACAACAACTGATCTTTTTACTATCTCTATAGTTTTGCTTCCAGAATGTTATATAATATTTGGAATCAAATAGTGTGTAGCCTTTTCAGATCAGCTTATTTCACTTAGTGATGTGCATTTAAGCTTCCTCCATGGCTTTTTGCAACTTGACAGGTAATTTCTTTTAGCACTGGATGATATTCTTGGATGCAGCACAGTTTATTTATACATTCATCTACTGAAGAACATTTTGATTGTTTCTAAGTTTTGGCAATTACAAATAAAGCAGCTATAAACATCCATGTGCAAGACTTTGTATGGACATGTTTTCAATTCTTGAATAAGCAACAAGGAGAGCGATTGTGGATTATGTTGCATGTGGATTGTGTGGAATCAATAAAATCAAGTTGGGAATAACTAACATCTTGACACTATTGTGTCCTCCTATCTATGAACATGGAATATCTCTCCATTTACTTTTTCTTTGATTTCACTTATCACAGTTGTATCATTTTCCTTATATAGGTCTTGTATATAGTTTGTTACATTTATACTTGAGTATTTCATTTCTGGGGGGTGCTAATGTAAATGGTATTGTATATTTATTTTCTAATTTCATTTGTTCATTATTAGTATATAGGAAGCAATTGACTTTTGTATATTAACTTTGTATCCTGCGCCCTTGCTGTAACAGCTTGCAGTTCCATATATTTGCCAATTCTTTCAGATTTTCTACATAATCATTTCATCTATAAATAAAAAGTTTCATTTCTTCATTCCCAATCTGTATACTTTTGTTTCCTCTTCTTGTCTTCTTGCATTAGATAGAACTGCCAGTATGATGTTGAATAGGAGTGGTGAGAGGGGAGGTAACTTTGCCTTGTACTAATTAGTGAGGAAGTCTCTTACCATTAAGTATAATGTTATCTGTAGATTATTTGTAGATATTCTTTATCAAGTTGAGGATGTTACCCTCTATTCTTGGTCTACTGAAAGTTTTAAAAAATCATTTATAAGCACTGGATTTTGACAAACAATTTTTCTGTGTTATTGAAGGATTACATTAATTGATTTTTAAATGTTGAACCAGCCTAACGTATCTATGATAAATCCTACTTCGTCATGGTGTATAATTGTTTTACACATTGTTTGATTCCATTTTCTAACATTTTGTTGAGGATTTTTGCATCTATCTACATGAGAGATGTTAGTCTGTAGTTTTTTGTTTTTTTTGTTTTCTTTTTTTCTTTTAATGTCCTTGTCTGGTTTTGGTATTAGAGTAATGCTGCCCTCATAGAATGAGTTAAGAAATATTTCATTTGCTTCTATCCCCTGGAAGAAATTGTAGAGTTATTTATATATACTGTTGTAAAAAGATATTCCTTATAAATAAATATTCCTTACAAAAAAGAGGATGCATGGGATTGCATGTGCTTTGATCCCGTTTGTGTTAAAAATAGATTTTAATATATATTTCTAACCCTCCCTTTAAAATATATTTTGAAGAAATTGTACTCCCCAGATCCTTTTCTGAGTACTCTGAAAATCTGTACCTTGGGGCATCTGGGTGCCTCAGTCCTGTAAACATCCTACTTTTGATTTTGGCTCAGGTCATGTTCTCAGGGTCATGAGATCGAGCCCTGCACTGGGCTCCACACTCAGCATGGAGTCTGCTTAAGATTCTCTCTCTCAGGGTGCCTGGGTGGCGCAGTCGTTAAGCGTCTGCCTTCGGCTCAGGGCGTGATCCTAGGGTCCTGGGATCGAGCCCCGCATCAGGCTTCTCCGCTGGGAGCCTGCTTCTTCCTCTCCCACTCCCTCTGCTTGTGTTCCCTCTCTCGCTGGCTGTCTCTCTCTCTCTCTGTCAAATAAATAAAATCTTAAAAAAAAAAAAGATTCTCTCTCTCCCTCTCCTTCTAGTCCTCCCCTTCCTTACGTTCTCTCTCTCTCAAATAAATACATAAATAAAATCTTTAAAAAATAAATCTGTACCTTCTCTGCTCATTGGTAGATAATGCAGACAAGCACTTTTAAACAAAGATATTGATGGAAATTCCTAACTTGACACAGTGTTAAGCTTTTCCCCTCTCCCTCATTTAGGACCTTCTTCAATCTGGAAGGCAGCAATGGAGAAGGAAGATGGGGTCCTACTGGACCTCACCCCTGCCTACTTACCTTCCTCCCTTTCCTTTAGCTGCCTGTTCTTTCCCAGATGCAGTAGGGAGGCTGGGAGAGGATAGGTGAAATGCAATGAGATATAAAGCACAGTGGGCCTGGAAGATGGTTAAGTGTGGTTCTTCCTTAAGCCCGGAGCACCATGTGATGCTCCTGAATGTTTATCTGCATGGGTCACCTGATGCCTTAGGAAAGCTCAATTTTGTTGGTCCCTAAGGCCCCTCCAGGTGATTCTCTCACTTATGTGTCCATAATTGCCAAAGTAATCTCTTTTCCAAAATTCTGACAATATTCTTTCCACTTTCTCCATCTTTCTGTATTCGTCAAGTGAATTATGGAGTTTAAAAGTCATATACTATTCTCACGTTCTGTAATAAAGTTTCATATATATATTGTGGTATTTGGGATTGTACAATTTTAAGTTTAACATCCTGGTCTCTATTTTATGAGCAATTCATCAGAAATGGAGGCAGAGAAAATCCATTACTGGCATCACTGGGTAAACATTTAAGTATATATGCACTCCACTACAAAACTTTGTGGTTACATTCTTAACACTGGTTACATGAGTAACATTGCAGAGTCTGCAGCACCAAGGATAACTTTTACTTTTTGAGCATGTCATTTTGTACACTTTAAATTATGTTCGCAGCTTGAACATCTGTTACTCTAAACATCGTCATCTTCTTCATCATCAATTACATTTTAAAATAAAAAAAATGAATGAATAAAAATACGACTGCAGCATTTCCAATAATTCCTATGCTTTGAGTCTCTGAATTATCCTAATGTTCGATCTCCTGAACCCTCTACGTGCTTGGTGAAGAACTGCTGAGCTGTATAATACATTCCTTTGATCTTCCTCCAGATTAAATACTGCTTTCACTCTTCATGGGAACGACTGGACAAATGAATATTGATAGTATTTCTCTCTTCCTCTTTGGAAGAGGACCATAACTCTCTCCATCTGTTGAAAATTTTGTCTTCTTCACCTGTTGTTCTCATTCAGTCAATTCCAACAATTGCCTTCCTCATTTTGTTTACTCTCAGATACATCAGCCATTCTGTAATCATGGTATGGGTTAGATATTGATTGAGACTCATAACGACTCAGTGTTATTCAGGTTTTTCACAATTCAGGCATATGTGTCAAAGGTCATGAGACCCAGCAAGATGATCGTAATAGTAACAGATTTCTGTTTCAAGCACTGTTTAAAGCACTTTGTTTATACATTTCATTTAATCCTCACAACAAACCTATAAGGAAATAAAGTATTTTCATTTCACAGAGGAGAGCTGAGGCACAGAGCGATGAAATACTTTGCCCGAGGTCATGGAACTAGTGGAGGAAAGAGATTCCCAGCAGGAACATAGGCAGTCTTGCTACGGAGTACTTGCTTTTCACATCGAGGCTATACTACTTCTCAAATCTGCTTTTCCTAACATGTAATGAGTATTTAAGTAAATGCCACTGAAGGTTAGCATACCTCTATGATCAATATTTTCCTCAACTTGTATGTGTAAATACGACAAGGTGAAAAAAGCAAATTAATAAGTGATAGGTAGCATTTTCCAACTCAAAGGTTATATCTCTTTTGGGATAGAATGAGTGATTTCGAAGCACATGACTGGCAGCACAGGTGGATTTAAATATACTTTTTTAGTTTTTAAATTCCGCAAAGCAAGTACATTTTATTTCCTCTCAGGTTTTATGTTATATCAGTTAAACAGCTAAAACAATGTTTCATGAGAGTATTATTTCAACTGAGAACATCTGCAATGAACTGGAACATCTTTTTTCCCCAAGAGTTCATGTTAAGCTTACAAGAGGTATCCAACATTTTCTTCCATATCTGTAAAATATTTCTATATTATTTAACAGCTATAATGTCTAACTCTAGTTTTAGTAATAATCTGATTTGAAAAATGTCCTCAAAACTTTGGCATCATTATAGATAGGATATTATTTAAATAATTGATGCTTAGGAAATACCTTTTTAAGTACTTTTATCCTAGTCATGTTTCAAGTTTTCCATAAATACGCAAAATTACCCTGTGATGGTTTTCTTGCATTTATATGTCATCGATTCATTCTGTGCTTTATTACTGAGCTCAACACTGTTCAAACAAATGTCATTGAGTAAACTGATAACTTCATCTAAATCCAGTTTTATTTCTCTTGACTGTTTTAGCTCTCTTATGTTGTTCTATCTGACTGATTCGTGGCATAGTTAAAAGCCAGCTTTGGAGCCAGCTATTTTTCTCCTGTTGCCTGTCTTGGAGAATTCATTTATTACCTCTCAGTGTTAGTTTCCCCATTCATTACATGGAGGAAAAATTCTACCTTGCAAGGTTATTTTAATGATTAGAAATCTTTTATTTCGAATGTACTTCCCAGCACCAACATACAGGAGGAATCAACTAGCAGGAACTATCACTAGCTACACCAACAAACCATAATCATCATCATTATCATTATCATCACTTCGGGTTCAAACTAATTTATTCCTTATAGTATAAACACAAAATCCCTTATTCCATGAAAAATGATGTAAAAAAGAGCTATTTCCATGTTCGATTTCTTTTTTTTTTTTAAGATTTTATTTATTTATGTGACAGAGAGACAGCCAGTGAAGAGAGGGAACACAGCAAGGGAGTGGGAGAGGAAGAAGCAGGCTCCTAGTGGAGGAGCCTGATGTGGGACTCGATCGCGAAACGCCGGGATCAAGCCCTGAGCCGAAGGCAGACGCTTAACGACTGCGCTACCCAGGCGCCCCCCATGTTAGATTTCTAAACATGGATTCCATATAATTTCAAAAGTTTGAGAGCAATAGTCTATACCTTACTATTACCCCCTTACTCTAAGAGTCAAGTAATACCCAATAAAATCAGAGAAATTGGCCAAAACAAATTGATACTGAACTGAAAATATTAAGAAACTAATTTGGAAACATACAGCTATCTGACTCCTTTAATTTCATCTGATTTCAGATTGTTATGCTATTAATAAAACATCATCTGTATGACAGCTTGCATTTAGTTCCTATTAAGATGATTTATGTGATTTAAGAACAACCCTTAAGTCTACAGCTAAAGGTGAGATTTGATTATTCCTTTAATTGCAAAGTGAACACGAAAATATTGTGCAGGTTAATTTTATATGGATGCAATTGACTTTACTATTAGAGTTATAAAATGCAACGAAGCTAGAATGCTTTATTTAGCATTTTGGAGCCCCTCAGGGACATTTAAATTTTCCGTGTTCACACAGACTCAGTTAATGATGATCTAAGGCCTCAGACTCTACATTTCACATTTGGCACCATTCCCTTAAGTATATTTTTATGTGAATGACTACTTCTGAGAAAACACCTTTTATATTTCAAAATATCCTAAATTGAGATATCCAGATTTGGTTATAGGAATGCATATTAATGATTTTTTTAAGATTTATTTATTTATTTATTTGAGAGAGAGAGAGAGAGCACGAGAGGGGAGCAGAGCAGGGAGAGAGGGAGAGACTCAAGCAGACTCCAGGTTGAGGGGGAAGCCGGCAACGGGCTCAATCTTACAACCCTGAGATCACGACCTGAGCTGAAATCAATAGTCGGTCCCTTAACTGACTGAGCCACCTAAGAGACCCATTAATGATTATTTTTAAGTTTGAAATTAAAATTTAAATTATTTACCTATTTATGTGATTAGATATCCCTAATCTAAAGTGGAAAGTGACTATCTCAGTGGTATTTAATACTTCACAAAACACCTTTGAATTAAAGTGAAGAATCTTAAATTAAAAAACCCAACCCTTTTACCTCTCTAGAATCCAAAGATCCATCTCTTCCTACTTTTCTGTTCTACTGGTTAGAATCTGGATGACATTATAAAATAGTTACCTTTTACCTTTTTTGCTTGTTTCTAATCTTTTTAATTTTATGACCATCAAACTCTTTTTTCTTCTGCTACACATTAGTATATATTTATTGGGGAAAAAGGAAATGGTCTCGTAATTATAGGATTGTGTGCTTCTAAAACATTAAATTGTATGTCAAAACCTTTCATCAAGATGAATTTATAACCAGAACACAGACAGCTGTAAAAGGCATTATTAGGGATTTGTGATCCACTTTTGGAAATACTGGGTAAATAATTTATTTAAAAGGAAAATTATACTTCTAATTACATACATATCATCATCTCTTTAAGCAAAATATTCAAGACAATGATTATGATTTTAAAAATTATTTATAATAACCATCTTTTAAAACAATTTATCTGGTTTAAATTTATTATTTCTTTAAGGCAATATAAGTATAATGTCTAATTTAAAGTAAGACAAAATTATGAATTAATAATAATTTTTTTCCCCTTTCTCAGGAAAAAAAAATAGATGATTATAATCTATCTTCAACATTTTCTTTTAGAAAATAGGTATGTTAGGAGAACAAAATTTTGTGCATGGAATAACTGCTAGTTCTGTATTATTTCTATTAATAGAGATAACTGTAAATAGTTCCAATTATTTCACAGTATTATAGCATTTCATTTTCTTAAGCCCTCTGTTTCTATAGCCTGTGTTTACCAGATGAGTTTATCATAGAGAATAATGGCACTATCTCTTACGAATACAAATTGCCACATAGACATGCATAGATTGCAGAGCCAAATGAAATGGAATGATCAGAAATGGGGAAAAATCTTCTTTTCTCATTTTTAGTGGTCCTGTAAAGGAATAAAGCCATGAACATTTTTTTTTTGATCCATTTTTCCTCCTAACTTGGAAATGTTAAATGAAAACTTCTAGCTAGAAGACAACCTGATAATATGGTTGAGAGATATTTCTTGTCCTTCCTTAAATGACAATAATCTACTAATTAATTACAAATTCTCATATGTCATTAAAGATTTCAACATAGTTTTTTTTTTTCTTCTACATAAGGCTTTACCCCAAACTACTGAAGTAAGGATCTTTGCTTCTATGGCCTTTTCATTTTTTTTTTAAATTAATTCGGCCATTTCTGGACTCTGGGAATCTTTTTATTTTAATTGCATGTCCTATTGTTAAGCCTTCACTTTCATTTATAACAAACTACTTTTTTTTTTTTTTTAATAACACAAGGAAGTCTCTGAGGAGCAAGAGATGGAATGGTTCATAACTGCCGGTTGAAAAGCATTATGATGCACAGATTTCTCAGACAAGGGCAGATGATTTTTCTATAAAAACCTCAACCTTTCATGTTCTACACTCAACTTTCAGAAGAATGGGTAGTAAAAAATCCACAATCCCAAACAAATAGCAGAGACGAGTTGGTAGAGGAAAGCACTTATTATTTTGTCTGCTTCTATTGTTTATTTCAATGAAAAGAATGAAAGCAACTCTGAAAAGAACTTAGAATTGTATGTAGAACACAGAACTGAAGCCAGAAGAATGGATGATTTCTCTTGACTTTTGACATGCACTGTCAAAAGTCCCTGCTTCAGTGGGACTAATTATCTCAGAAGTTTAGAACTTGGCACACTGAGGTTAAGAGTTTGACACCGAGGTTTGTCACCTAGCTTTGCTCTTGAACCACAGGGTAAACTTCTAACTCCTGCCAAGAAATATTAACTATGACATCATTTGGGAGCTAAAACAACCTCTTTGATTTTCACATGAATTCTAAACAGGTTAAGTTACTTGCCTCAATTCTTAAGTTAATTCATGGCAGGGTGAAGTCTAGACCAATGGTCTGTTATCATTGCATAGAACTTTATTTATTTCGCTCAAAGGACCAGGAAGGATTGAGTGAGTGAGGGAATGAGTAAGTGAAGAGAGTGAGAGAGACAGAAAGAGAGAGAAATCTAGAAGGTACCTGTCCAGTTAGCAGGATAGCAATAGTTATCTATTCATTCATTCATTGGAAATGTCTATGAAGTTCCTATAACCAGCTATGCAGTACGATAGGTGTTCAGAACAAGGAAGTAAATCTCTGATGTGAGAAACTCTTTAATGACTAGTTGTTATTGGATGAAAAGGATTTTTGCAATGGGTTTACTCAGGAGAAGAAGAGTATTCTTGAGTTTCTTTGGAAGATTTCCTGCTGATGCCCAAGTTGAGCTTCTTGTAGCTTGTCTACCTGGGGCCCGGTGGGTACAGCATCAGCCTACATATATACTTCTCTGCGGTAGAAGGTGAACAGTTGAGCACTTTGCCTTCCATATTTTTCATACTCCTTAGAAAATTCAACATTATTGTTACAATGTTATAGACAAAGAGTTTAAATAATTTGCCTAAGGTCATCAAATGTGTAAGTAGTAAAATTATAAATAGAACACAGATAATCTGACCACCAGCTCTGTGCTATTCCTCTGATACTATTCTGATATCAGGGTGATGCTAATATCTCCCAATGTGCTTTCTTCATTTTAATAAAATCAAAAATATTTTAATGAATTAGAGCTATATGATTCAATAATATTATCCATTTATTTAGAGCATATTTTACTAAGTTTCTGGGCTAAGTATTTTATAATAATTATCTAAGTTAATTATTAAAATGGTCCTGAAAATACACATAAATTCTTCACCTGACAGTTCAGGGAATTCAGGCTTACAGAGATTATGTAACTTACTAGTTGTATGGCTTTGACTAGTTGGTAGAGTTGAGGTTTGAATTTTGGTCAGTTCAATGCCAAAGATTGTACTTGGGGGGGGGGGAAGCGCAATTATTTTAGCTCTTTCAGGTATAACCACTAGTGTTGTCTATAAATGTCATGCCACAGTAAAACATTGCAAAACACCACTCTACACATTCTCTTTCACACAAAAGACTAACCGAGTAGAGCAAGTAAGTTATTAAATGAAGCGAACAAAGAACAGAGTGGAAGATGAAAAATGAATTCACAACTTCAGTAGTCAAGAGAGCTGTGTCAGAGAAGACGGAAGACAGGCAAGGAGGAAGACAGAAAAGCTGTGTGAAATGGGCTGGGGATGCTTTTGCTCATGTCGTGGAGAGAGCCACAAACGGTGTTTGCTCCAGAGTAGAACACATCTGTGGAAACATTGAACTTATTTCCACATATTTAACTCATTCCTTAATTTTAATGTTCAATAATAAAAAATAACTTTGCAGTGGACCTTGAAAATAAAAGGTGAGTCTACAGAATAATGAGGTTGTCACAAGGGCTCCACTCCTCTACAGCAAATCAGGGAAAGCCAGTGTCAGTGTCATTGACATGCTCTAGGGATTTGTTGCGTTTGACAAGGAATTTTATTTTGTCATATGCTATCACAAGCAGAGAGCTTATAGAGCAGCCCAGCTCCCAAATCACTCTCCTTCTTCAAGCATCTAGTCTAGTGTCACCCAGAAAACATGGCCTGTAAATGATCATTGTTAAAATTTATAACCTAAATACTTTATATTCTGCCTAAAAAGTAAGCCTGAGTCCTGGAGACACATAACTTTTATGTCTGCAGTCCTGCTCTCTTTGCCAGTAATGGTCCATTCACACTTTGTTTCATGTTGGTACATCTACACAGAACCTTATACATAGAGAAAGGAAGACTTTCTAACATTTACCACCTGTTTAAAGCCAAAGAGGGGCAAAATACAAATAATTAGATTCCCAGTCTATACCTCCACATTTTAACAGGTATTAATGCATATCTCCCTCTATTTAACCTGTTATCCAGGGTATTTGGTGATGTGGAAACATGATGACAAGGCTTTTTTCATGCAGGTTATCTGCTCATTGTTAGAACAAGGAAAATGAAAAAGGCCACACTTAGCCCCAATCCTGGCATTAACTTTTACTTTTTGCACAGATGAAGGCCACCCACCCTCTTACCATTATACCCCCAACCTCTACACACAGACACACACACACACACACACACACACGTGCGCGCACACACATGTGCACACACTTCTTAAGCAAGGACAATACAGGAGTATAATGAATCAGTAAAAATCTAGTTGGAGTAACTAGGACATGTTCCCGACCTAAAATATAACAACAAAAAGAAAAAAAAATTGGTAATTATCATTTTGCCATCTATGCATGCTGTTAAATACTTTATAAACATGTCTGTATGTTCTTTGTGACATTTATACTAAGCAATTTAGCACGTCTCAAGTCTCTGGCAGTGGCATAGCTAGACAGAAACTCAAAGCTGACTATTTCCAACGCCCATGTTCTTCCACTTCATACCATTTGCCTCTAGGAATGCCAGTCTGTTAATGGAGATTATAATGTCACCATTTTAGGAAATGAAGAAAGTCATTGATGAGCCATAACCACGAAGGAAACTCATGGTCCCGCAAAAGAGTAAAAAAATGGTAATTTTAAAGATTTGAAAAGATTTAACGTGAAGCAACTTTGATCTATAAAAGAAAGTAATGAGTCATGAAAAGGAAGGGGCAAAGCTCTCTCTAAAATACCTTCAAGGATTTATTTATTTGAGAGAGAGAGAGAGAAAGAAAGAAAACCGGGGGGAGGGGCAGAGGGAGAGAGAGAATATCAAGCAGACTCTGTGCTGAGTATGGAGCCTGATGTAGGGACTCAATCTCACAGTCCTGAGATCATGTCCTGGGCTGAAACCAAGAGTCAGACACTTAGCCAACTGAGCTACCCAGGTGCCCATAAAATATCTTGATCACTAATTTTTGAGAAACATTTCTTGATCGTAAGAGCAGCAGATGAAATAGATCATCAAGAGTTGAATAACACAGCCTAACTGGTGAGGTGGAAGAAGGAGAATTCAATGAAATATCAAACTCAACACATTCAAGGATAAAGCCATATTTGAGGATGTGAAGATGTGTGACCATGTTCTCACAAAGTGCATATGTCTTACAGATAGCGTGACAGAGGTCTAAATTCTAGGGCAGATGTCTCAATAGTATTTAGACTTGGGATTTTATATAATATTGTTAGTATTTGCTGCAATGTGAGAGAATTAGAAATCTGGAGCAGAAGGAAAGTACTAAGCTGATAACAGAAGAGTGAAATGCTTGTCTAAATAGGAAGAGGAAAGGATGATCAGAGATATCTAGTCATGGATCAAAGTGGTATTATGAGATCCAAGAGAAGTTATAGCAGAGAGGGAATGGTGGACACTGGTCAACTCACAATACAAGTCCAGAAAGACAATGACTGGGGTATGAAAGTTGAGAATTCAGAAGTAATAATGCTCTCATTGAGAACAGTTTTGTGTGAAGACAAAGGCCAGATTGCAAAGTGTGGACTGTAGGAAGATCAGGAAAGAGAAACTCCATGTGCAGGAAACTATTCAAAAAAGTTTAGGTAAAAATAAATGATATATATGACAATAGCTATAAATATATGATATCCAGGAAGAGGAGAGGGAAGGGAGAGAGAGCAGAGGGAGAGAAAGAGAGAGAGAGAAAGGACATAATGGAGCAAGGGTCAACTGCTGAATTGTGGATCATAAAAGGATATTTGAACCCTTCATATGAGAAACTGGAATGACTGTTGTGTCATCAGGAACCTGAACTGTTTTCACAAACTTAGTGGACCTTACTCCTGTTACCTCTCAGAGCATCTATAATGCACAAACTGTGAAATAGTTCCTACTATTTGTCATGCCTTGCTGAATTATCAGACCTGGTACCCTGAGCAAGATAAAGGATGTCTATACAAGTGTACCAGAAATCAGGGCATCATAGTTGCCTAAAGTGGAAAGAATATTTGAATATGGCGACTACTATTTTCGTCTATCACTATCTTTTTTTTTTTTTTTTGTACTGAAACTGTTCTAAATGCTTCAGGGTACTCTTAGGTGAGACCAAGAAATGAACCTGATACTTTGAAAATCTCTCCTTAGTAGAGACCAAATAATCACCAGCCACAAGAGAAAGCAGAATTAAAAAACAACACCCCCCCCCAAAAAAACCCCAAAAAACCCAAAACCAAAAAACCTGGTTAGTATTCCAGGAACAAGAAATAAACTACACTGGAAGGCAGAGAAGAGAATATAAACCTATGGACAGTGTCCAGATTTAATTTGTTCCATTCTACAGGTTAAATCATGATCTTCCTAATGACCAGCTCCCTAGGCAGATACACAGATGTATAGTCATTAATGACTAACAGGATCTGGGATGACTTTTTAGCCTCAGCTTGGACTGTTAGTGCCATAATATTTGAAGCCAAACAGGCAGGTTACGAAACACAAATCCTGAACTTCATTTTCATTGCCTATGTTCTATTTTGAAAAAGCTGAGGGAGTACAGGGTGAGAGATTAAATGAAAAATCTGTGAAGACAGATGTAAGAACACTTACAACCTTTAGGGTTAAAACTGGCTTCAGGAACCCTGTCATCTGCCTCATTCATTTATTCTTCTCAATAACCTTCTGAGGTCTATAGATTCAACTCCATTTTTGGAATTAAGCAAACAGAACTCTATTCATGATAACTCCTCATGTAAGTTCTTCTCTTGAGCTTCTAGTTGTTCTTTGTTTCTTCTTATGGCTTTACCTTCTTTCCTTTAAATGTTGCCATTGCTCTGGAGGCCTCTTTGGTTCTCTCTCATTTTAACCTCCTTAGTGAAGCTCTTAGTTCTGGGGTTCAAATTCCACAAATATGCCAATGACTCCCAAATCAGATCAGCTGAGCTCTAGGCATTTCTACTTAGCTCAAAGATTTAACATCAAAAGTTAATTCATTGTATTTATCACAAGTTTCCTTCCTCTTCCAGTATTCCTGGCATTATTGCAATCCACCTGATTTCTCCATTTTTTACTTCTTTCTCTCCATCAGGCCCTTCTGCCAAATAATCACTAAGACCTGTTGATTCTCATCTAAATATTTCACAAATCCATCTCCACTTCCTTGTTCTGGACCACCATCGTCCTTTTCCTGCCCTGCTGCCCCAGCAGGAGTCCCTACCTTTGATTCATCTCCTACACTGAAATCAGAGGAGCCTTACTGACATGTATACCTTATCAGGTCATGTTTTTGCCTGGAAATTTTCAGAAATTCCTGACTAGACTCACCATTGATTCAAAGTTGGTCAGTGTTGTATGCAAGGCCCTTCATGATCTGACTCCTGCTTCCCTCACCAGCTTCAATTATTTCCACTTGCAATGTTCTCTCTCTCACTTCAACACACCCTAAATTCCATTCCCACCTGAACATGCCATGCCCTTGGCACCTCTAAGTGGGACCATCTGTTAGGCCCTATGTCAAGGTTATCTTTTCTCTATTTCTACCCTGGGTTAATAAACACCGCTCATCCTTCAGGATTCCTGTCTACCATTTCTTCCACCTTGAAGTCTTCCCTGTCTGATTCCTCTACAAATGTCCTCCATGGCATTCAACTCTATCACAGGCAGCACTTATAACCCAGAAGCACTCCAATTTTCTCTTTATTTTCCTCTCTCTGTGCTCCTTTGAGTTTAGGTGCCTTCCCAAAACAATAAAACCAGTAAGTTGCAGGATCAAAATTCAGATCCAGTTCTGCTCTCTCACCATTGGGCCACACTGCTTGAATGTAATCCCATGGTGTGCAGCAATCCAGCTTGCTAACTAACTTCCTTCTAAGTTTTAGTTATAAGGGATGGAGAAATTTCCATGCATACTCATTCTTACTCCCCTATATATTTATTATATCTTTCATCACTACAGTCACCAAAATAATTTGGATAATTATGGTACTCAATATTATTAACTTTCCCCATTTGAACTAATACATATGCACCTTGTTTTGTGCTCCTCTCAGCTTGTTGTAGTTGGACCAGATCTTGTGGTTCTTATTATGATTGCAAAATGTCCTCAGCAATAAACATCAGGAAATAAAAAAAAGGGGGGTGTTATTATTCACAAGTCCTGGAAAGCACATGGCATACCTGGGGCCACACAGTGAAGTCATGGGTAGAGAAAGAGAGAAAGCTTGTGTCTGAGGTTGTTTTCATTTGGATGGAAGGTGGGGCCTAGGGTTTCGGGGGCTCACTCTTTATTGGTGAATTTAAAACATAAGAGCAGGAATTGAAAGCATAGGAAGAGGAAAAACAATAAGCCCAAAGAGTCAGTTATCAAAATCAGCCAAGATCTCTAAAACAAAGGAGCCTGCGGCAGGAGTTGAGTTGTGGTGGAAAATGGGGGTTTGGCTAGCTCTTTCTCTAGTCCTGTGGCTGGCACTGTGTTTATTTGAGATAACCATCTTTGAAGTGGATGCCTCTTTGAAATGGATGCCTTGACAATCAAAGTTTAAGTTAGGCACTTGCATTACAATAAAAGAAAAACCATCTGCCAGGGCTTACACTAAAACCTTTAGGTTTAAAGAGATTTTAGAACACTAGTTCTCAAACTTGGCTGCATGTTGAAATTGCCCCGGGAGTTTTAAAAAATACTGATACTTGGATTCCACCCTCAGAAAGTTTGATTTATTTGTTATGGGGTTTTGCCTAGGCATCGGGATTTTTTCAAAGCCTGTGAGATCATTTGAACATGCAGTAGTGTTTGAGAACCACTGCCTCCGAAAAGATCTAGCTTACCGCATCTTCTCAAAGACAAGGGAAGTGTAGAGAGATTAAGGACTAGCCTGAGGTTAAATGATAACAGATCATATGAGTAATTAGTCACATGTGATTGATTCGTGAATTGAAGATTGGTTGCCATGCAGTTAAAATTAGGTAGGATTTTGAGACCGTCCCCACCGCAAAGATGCTATACGGAGGAAAAGGGAAAAGCCATCTCTCTCCTAACATAACACAGCCCTCCTCTGCTGCCCAGTAAAATAGCAGTACCTTGGTTTCATGCTTATGATATTCAGATCAAGTATGTCCTTTATGAAGTACTTTCAGATCTATTATCTAGTTTTTCTACAATTTTGAGATAGTTTACTTATGGACCTAGCTTTTTAAAAATTATAATCAGTAGCAAGCAGTGAGTTAGAATTTTAGGCTAATAAATATTATTTTAAAAGTATATAGGAAATCTTAGTTTAGACATGTACATAGTTCACAGGATTAAGAGGAGGGCTTTGGCATCAGCCAGTGCTGAGTTTAAGTGTTGACCCACACACACATGAGCCATACAGTGTTGGGCAAGTCACTTGACTTTTCTGAATCCCAGTTTCCATAGAGAGGGCAGTAATCATGTTGTCTATGGTGATAAATATCAGCTCCTACAAATGTATTATTGCAGGATTTCTTTTCCTTCAGTGCCTGGGGCTCTTGGGCACCATTTCGGAGAATGAAGAGGTAGACCAGACGAAGAGTGGTGGGAAGCAAAGCAAAGTTTATTGATCCATAGTAGTACAGAGCCCCCAAAGAGGGAGGGACACAAGAGGGTTGCTACCAGAGTTTCCATGTCTAGAAGTTTTTATGGGCTAGTTGGCGGGCTGTTTTAATCTGATTAACCCTCCAGGCACCTGTCACCCAATCAGGTTTTTATCCACGTGCTCGTCTACCTATCAGGTATTTGTTCACGTGGGAAAGAGTGGAGAGCTCCTTCCAGGGTGGTGTAAAATCCTTTTAAGAGTGGCTTCCTTTTAGGGGGGCCCTTGTCCCTGCCTGCCTTTCTTCTGACTATCCTTCATTAGTATTATATGTATGTGTGTGGTGATTCAAAGGAGGGAGTGATCACTGTGATATGGCTGGCGGTACTTAGAAAAGGTTTTATGGGGGAAAGCACAGGTGAGCTGAGTTTAACAGGAACTGGTATTTCGCAGGGCATGTATTGCTATATTTTTCTAAGAAGATACTGAGACTAAAGAAGTTAAGTCCTGTATATAAAGTCAGCATTTTTGTGGTGTTAGAGGTGAGCTCTAATTAGACTCAGTCCTCTTCCACAATATTCTTGTTTATTTAGGCTTAACACTCACAACGTGGGACAGATCTCCTTACATCCAACGTCCTCTTAATATTAAAATTACTAGCTGGACAATACTCTTTCCCAAGTTGGGTTAAAAATTTTTCATAAACCATAACATCTAAATGGTGCCAACTCTCCTGGCGGAAACTTATAGTAATGAGGCTCCTAGGAATTGGAGTAACCCTGGAAACAAAGTAGAGATAAGACTGAAATGCCAATTAATAAAATATACACTAAATATACACTAAATAAATACACACTTACATACACTAATAAAACACTCTGAAGAGTCCTTTCTGAAAGAAGCAACAAGTACAGTTGCCTTAGGCATATGTTTTTGAACTCTAAAGAATCGGTCTTCCTTTCTCCTCCCCAGAGCCTGAGAGTCAAAACATCATCTTCCTCTGTGATGGAGAAATTGGCTGGGTTTTCATGCATTCTGCTAGTGCAAACTTGACAAATGTGGAGGAAGGCCGTTGCAAAGAGGTGACTGCCGGTTGACCTAGGCGTCTGAGGCTCCTCACCCCTTTCCCTGTCTTTGGAATGTGCATTCTGCTTGCCTTCCCTGCTCCTAGAAGCTGCACCAAATGGCCTTGAGCTAGTGATTAAGAGGGCATACCTGATTGAACCTAGTTAAGGTCTCCATATAAACTTTTTAACATTTGGTGGGAAGGTGTGGAGATCTACTTGTCTTTCAGCGACTCAAGACAAGCTTTGTATATAAGTTCCCTTGTTAATTAAACCTGCCACCTACCAATTTGGAGTGGCCTTTCTCTTTCCTGGGTCTCTCCCTGCCCTGTGTGTTCAGGGGCTGGTTTCAGATGATACATGGGTAAGCTTGCTGAGGAGCTTGTGAACCAACAGACACTTCTCCATCTTCCTGCCATAATTTCTTTATCTGCAAAATGGATGGATACCAGCTATTTTGTAGGGCCAACAGGAGGATTGAATAAAATAAAGCATGGAAAATATTTTATAAACTCTAAAGTCCTGTATTAGTATCAATATTCCTGCTCCTACCTGAAATATAAGGGCTGATGATTCCAGGGCAGATTAAAGACCATAAATGTTTTCTCAGGGCAAATATTTCTACTCCAGGGAAACCCAGTGATATGGAATTCTGTTCCATTTTTCACCCTGCCTTGGTAGTAGAAGTAGTTAATGATAAATCCTTGGTCATGTGGGGTGATGGATGATTACCGAATTAAGAAGGCATTCCCTTCATTCTTTCTAATCTATCTGAAAAAACATTATCTGCTTGATTTTATGGTCAAATTCATTGTTTCAGGGTAAATGGGAAGCTAGTAAGAAAAACAAAACAGATGGAAAGCAGTGAGGGGGCCAACCAAGAGTATTTTAGAAATCTTTAAAAAGATCTAGGAAGTAGAAGAGATTTCTAATGGGATCCTGGGCTCCAATTTTCTGTTCTCAATTAGTTAATGCATTTCACTCTTTCATCAATTACAGTCCATAAAATGTCTGCTATTATTTCCCACCAGGTCTGTTTTTCCTCTCATGGAATAGGATCCCAGAGGGGAGAATAAAACACACCAAAAAACAGTGCTTCTCAGAAACATAGGATGGATGTGCTCTGAGAATCACCACTGGCAGCAAACAGTCCCCTGCGTAGGGAAAAAAAGAATTTCCTACATCTTCAGAATTTTAGACCAACTTGTAAATCAGCTGATAGCAGAGGGCCTCAAGGGGAGACCAAATAGCTTTATCATTTCATTGCCCTTCATTTTTCTTTTTTAGCAGTGTCTATATCACTATACAAACCCTCGTATCCTTTGCTTTGATTTTTGAAATGTAAGTTAAATTTACAAGTTAAGAATCTACATGCATTAATTTGCGTGGAAAAAGAGTACGGCACCAAAAAATACTATCCTGAAAAATGTGCTTTCTTGCCTAAATAGCCAAATCTTAAGTCAAATATCAGTAGCTAACAAGAAAGGGACTATTTGAATGCTTTTCCTTTAAGGGCCCACCCACGATCTGGATATTTTGGAGAATATGAATATGTGTATATTCATAATCGTAATTTTCCTTGCCCTCAAAAGATAAAACAAAAACAAAAAACAAAGCTCAGGAGTGCCCTATGCCTAAATGGAACTAATAAAATCTAAAAATATAAAGAGATTGAATAGGTATTCACTTTTTAAAAAATTTTTAACTTTCTTTCTTTAATTTTTGGTTTTTAAAGATTTTTATTTATTTTTTAAATTAACATATGATGTATTATTTGCTTCAGGGATACAGGCCTGTGATTCATCAGTCTTACATAATACCCAGCATTCAACACAACACATATCCTCCCCAATGTCCATCACCCAGCCACTCCAGCTCCCCACTCCCCTCCCCTCCAGCAACCCTCAGTTTGTTTCCTAAGATTAAGAGTCTCCTATGGTTTGTCTCCCACTTGGGTTTCGTCTTGTTTCATTTTTTCCTCTATTCGCCTATGATCCTCTGCCTTGTTTCTTAAATTCTGCATATCAGTGAGAGCATATGATAATTTTCTTTCTCTGATTGACTTATTTAGCTTAGCATAATACCCTCTAGTTCCATCCAAGTTGTTGCAAATGGCAAGATTTTAATTTTTGATGGCTGCGTAATATTCCATTGTGTGTGTATGTCTCTCTCTCTCTCTCTTTATATATATATATATATATCTTCTTTAACCATTCATCTGTTGATGGACAACTGGGTTCTTTATATAGTTTGGCTATTGTGGACATTGCTACTATAAACACTGGGGTGCAGATGCCCCTTCGGATCACTATATTTGTATCTTTGGGGTAAATACCTAGTAATGCAATTGATGGATCATAAGGTAGCTCTATTTTCAACTTTTTCAGGAACCTTCATACTGTTTTCCAAAGTGTCTGCACCAGCTTGCATTCCCTCCAACAGTGTAGGAGGGTTCCCCTTTCTCCAGATCCTCACCAACATCTGTCATTTCCTGACTTGTTAATTTTAGCCATTCTGACTGGTGTGAAGTAGTATCTCATTGTGGTTTTGATTTGTATTTCCCTGATGCCAAGTGATGTTTCTAATAGATGAGGAAACCAAGGTCAAATTAAGTGATTGGTCTGTGTTGGCTTAAATGACCAGTCAGGGCTGCTCGTTTGGTTTATAGCAAAGGCCTTTGGCTTTTCCTTATATTTGCATGCCAAATGACTAGACAATGTTAATGTTTTTTTGTTGTTGTTGTTTTCCCCTAATACCTTAAACCTGACCCACAAATGTTATTTGGAACAAAGAAAAAGAAAGTTGTTCCCATTGTTGACATAAATCAGTATTTCTCAATTGAGATTCGGCTTCTAAAGGTATAGTAAGGGGAACAATTGGGATATGAGGGAATGATGAACTCCAAGGGGTCATTATATACAGATTTATTTCTTTTGCTTTTCCATCTCCACTGACTCTGATTCTAGACTAAATATATTTGTTCAGACCACAAAAGCCCCTTGGTAACAGTACTTTTTAAGCCCACATGTCAGATACTCTCCCAGCCCACTTGGAGTCTAACCATCGGTTTGGGGATATAAGTTTATTCTCTTGATAGCTATTTCCTCAATTGCTTTCAGTCCACAAATGTCTCATTTCAAATGATGATTGGTTTTATTACACGATATGTGTGCGGTGAGAAGAAGAGGACTGACTGGGTATTTTGTTTTTGTTTTTTGTTTTTTTTGAGTCAGGTAGTGACTCAAGATGAAAGATTCCTTCACACTATGCTACTTACAACTCTACCAAGATGAAACAGTCTACCAGAAGGAGAAGCAGAAGAAGATAGAGAAGGAAAAGGAGAAGAACAACAAGAAGAGGAAGGGAAAGAAGAAGAAGAAAGAAGGAGGAAGAGGAGGAGGGGGGAGGAGGAGAGAGCAAGAGGGAGGAGCGGAAGGAATATTCCTAGTATTAGAAAGAATGGGTTAAAAACAAAAAGCCTTTATTTATTTATTTTACACAGTATCATCTAGATAAAATTACCTTTCATTCCATTTACCCTATCTCATTTTCATCTCCAGTGGAACACTTAAGACAGAAGTTACTCATTTGATTTCTCTTGCATTAGTCACAGTAAACATAGATTAATTAAAAAAAAAAAAATCTAGTGGAACACCTTACATTGCTGAGGTTGGGTATTACCTTTTAAATCCAGGCATAGGACCAAGCTCTGTATACAAAATGTAGATAGAATTTTGAGAATTATCATTATTTTTAAAGCACATGTCACGTGAGTTTTTTCAATCCCACAATGCCTTGTGTATTTTTCTTCTCCCTCACTGTCTTCTCTGCTCCCTGCCCTCAGTTAGGCCTTCTTATCTTGTAACTCTCTGTCTTACTACACAGTGCCTTTTTCATGAGCCACATAGAGCCCCAGGTTCTAATCCTTTCACTTTCCACCAGGCCTATCTTCTCCATGCACATGAACTCAACAATCCTGGTTCTTCCCATTTGCAGCTTCCCATTTCCCTCCTAAACTGGATCATTCCCATCCTTCTTCGCTCACTCTATCTGCACCAATTGGCTTTTGTACTGATAAGATTGTACATGTGCTGGGGGACATTAATCACACAGGCACATGATATCTTACTGCTTCAACTTTATACTGTACCCTCAAGTTATTTGTCCAAATTTCTCAAATATTTAGAAGGAATAAGGATGAGAGACTTATCTTTAAAAAAATATTTTACTATATGCCATTAAAATCTTAAATTCTCTAATTCCTTCAAATCATATGTTTCTCCTACCTTTCCTCTTTTCTTCTGGACTCTTTCAGATTAGGTTCCATTCTTCTCACCACGGACCATAATTCCGAATTATCTCCTTGTGTATTTATCTATGTATAGCTCTGTCTTCACTCAGTAATTTTTAAAAATTACTTCTCTAAGCTGCATCACTGTAAATTTCACTAAACAGAACTTGGTTTCCTATCTCTCCTGGTTTTGCTGTAATTTTGTTAAGTGAAGTTAGACACGTCATCTAAATATAAATGTTTTCATGTGTCTTTTTCACATGCAACTCTTGATGCATATGAAAGCTCTTTACAAATGTAAATTTATAGTCTTATAAATGCCAATTCTGAATCATCTCATACACAGCCCTTTCTGAGGCAATCTTGTTACCCTTCAGTATTTTTTGAAGGACAGCCTTTGAAGGCAGATAAAGCTCTATCTAAACAGTAAACATCTGGTCCAAAGAGATTCTTCTTCAGAAGTTGAAGTGGGGAAACAGTGAAAATCAGGCAGTTTGTGGCAGGACAGGCAGCAAAATAATCATGAAGTAAACATACACCAGAGAGTCCACCATTTATATTAGTGAGCCAAAAAATTAGAAAACCAAAGTTATAATTAGACACTATAAAGAAGGACATGATAAAGTCAACTAAAAATGAGAAGACTTAGAAAAGAAAGAAAATGCATCAAGATAGTAGCTCATTTAAATTCAAGGTATTGTGCTGGATAGTTTCTATTTGCCTTTCCAAATATACATTTCGAATTCTACTAACCTACTTTGTTCCCTGGAACCACCCAGGCTGCTTTGCCTTTGGCTTCTGATTGGGCATCATCATGGCAGGTGTGGGTGGGAGATTGGGTAAAGATGAAGAGAGATACTGGGGGGTTGTATTCTCTCAGCTTCCCCTCTGCAAAGCTGCAGCGTGACAGTTGCTATAAAGGGCCATGGTATCAGATGGGAAGCCCACTGCTAGAGCCACAGGTCTTGCTGGACTTCAGCAGTCACTCCCTCCCTTTGCTCCTTTAGGCCTAAGGGTGGCCATGGCTTCCTTCTCTTTCTAACCCCAGGCTGTGTGACCATCCCATGTCAGTTTTTCTTAAGCTCTCTACGTTTGTGTTAATGGCGCCTTCAAAGAAAATTAACTAACACTTCTTAACTAACACTTTTAAATACGTCATCGTTCTCCTTCCTGAAGCCTGACTAAACCCGTCTTAATAGAGTAGATGTGTAGCCACTCAATGCTAAGACATCTTGGATCAAGAATGACTCTAGTTTTAGGCTTTGTAAAGTTCACTTTCTTGACCTCATTTTGCAACAGCTCATCAATCCAGTACAGTGTGGCTTTGCCTGCACTTCTCCAATGACTATGGTAATGTCAAGGTCTCCAATGACCTCTCTGTTGCCAAATTTAGTGGGCAGTTCTTAGTCCTCATCTGATTCAACTTCTCAGCAGGTATACTTACCAGCACTCTCGATTGTCCTTCTCTCTCCCAGATTGTTCTGAATTGTTACTGTTACCAAAATGACACTTGTTATATAATTTTACAAGTTTTACATAAAATAGGAGATTTCTGCGTTACCTTTCCCCATTCCCAATTCCCATTTTTCTAGAAACAATGGCTTTCAATGCTTTCAAACTAGCTTCCCCCATGTCATACCCTGACATTTGTCTCCTAATTTCTAAATATATGTTTAAAATATTTTTGCTAGGCTTTTTTGGTTTTAGAATAATCTATCAACTTCCTGTTGAAGAAGCTACTACTGTAATTTCTTACATCACCTCCACACACTTACACACATGAATTGCTTTTTTCCTTTCTGCTTGATAAGGTTATACTATAATTTTTACTTGAATCACTATGCCCTCTCCATATGATTATGGCTAAGTAAATATTCACAAGTGATTCATGCAGTGTCTGTTTTCTTTTTAAAAAATATTTCTGTCACTCTTTTTATTTGCTTTTGTTTCCTCTGTACTCATTCTTAATGTACTATAATAAATAAAATTCCCTCTCATTAATTTTAAGCATTTTCTTTTCTTGGTGTTATCCTTTCTAGAGATTCTCATTCTTTTTCATTAATTATTGCTAAAAGGACATCATCTTGGGATATCTCTTTGCCATCATCCTGGAAATTCTTTTCCCCTTTCCCAAAGGTGAGATCTCCAATTTTCTGGATACCATTTCCACATTCTTAGTTCACTCCTGTATCTTACTGAAGTATATCCTCCAGCAGATTTCTAGAGAAGGGTATATATGAAGAAAATTTTTTGAGATCTAGGACATTGGGTAGCATCTTTAGGTATAGAATACTGGTTGAAAAGTATTTATCCCTAGACTTTTGGTAGCCTTGCTCCATTATTTTCCAACTTCCCGTGGTGCTATTGAGCAGTTCGATACTCTTCTGACTCTATGTTCTTTGTATACAAGCCTTTTCCTTTTTCCTGAAATTATGTAAGATCATCATGTTGTCCCATAGTTTTATGATGGCATATGATTTGGGATAAGTCTTTTTATCTATTATACTGGCAATTGGTGTATAGGGTGACCAGCTCTTTCCAGTGTACCCGGGATTATTATTGTTTTTAAAACTAAAGGTCCCACACCTCAAGAACGCCCTGGTTTTAGGCAAACCAAGACATTGGGTCACTTTACTGATGAGTCTTCTCAATTTATAACATCATGAATTTCAGTTGTGGGAAGTTTTCTTAAGTTACTTAATGATTATCTCCTTTTTCTTTTAATTTTTAAAAATTTTTCCAGATACAACATTTTTTTAGTTGCTGTGTCTCTGGACTGAGAAGATGGTTAATTATATCTTTTCTAGTTACTATGTTTTCCTTTCTTTCCTTCCATAAGTTTTTTACTCCCACTCCCACTTTTGTATTTAATCTTTTATGTCTCTTATCTTATTTTTATTTATTTATTTATTCGACAGAGATAGAGACAGCCAGCGAGAGAGGGAACACAAGCAGGGGGAGTGGGAGAGAAAGAAGCAGGCTCATAGCAGAAGAGCCTGATGTGGGGCTCGATCCCATAATGCCGGGATCACGCCCTGAGCCGAAGGCAGATGCTTAACCACTGTGCCACCCAGGCGCCCCTCCTATCTTATTTTTATTTTGCAAGAAACTTTTTTCTTCCTGAATGTTTGCATTTTCTATAGTAACCTATCCCTGTTTAATAAATGTGTTTTTTCTCTTTTTTCTGTATAGACTTTCTACTGCTTTTGACATAATTCTACTTTAGTCTGAGTATTTACTATTTGAGATTTATCTCAAATATTTGGTAATCATTTGATGTCTGTCATATCTAAAAGCGATACACTAGAATTCTCTTAGGAAGGTACATGTGCTGGATCAGGGAAGATTCTCTGACTGGACTCTTCTTGAGGATCTCCAATTGTCAGTTATCTGAAAGTTCTTTCTCTTAAACTTATTGGTTTCCCCAGAAAAAAATTTTGACTCCTTCCTGGATAGTGTAAGCCTTGATGCCATGTTCTTGGAGCTGAGGAGGAGAAACTTAGGTCTGTCACTATTTTGTACCATTATCTTCTTTTATGAGTATGATTTCCTCCCCTTTCTCTGGGGTCCTGAGTTGATATTTCTTAGGTTAACCAACCTCTTTAGAGAGTAAATCCCTAATGTTCTGTAATGGTGAAGGACATTCAATTACTAGTCAGAGGTTAATAAGGGAAGGGATTAAGGAGTCCAAATCTTTCTTATACAAATTTTCAAACAGTGCTTCTATCTATAGTACCATCTATATTTCCATTTTCAGAAGTACCTGGACCTTCAATTTTTGAACAATTCGTGGCATTTTGTGTTGTAGAAATCATCTTTCAATCTAGCTAGCCTAATAGCTTTCCATTTGTCTCCTTGATCCAATTCGACTCACCATCATGTCTCCAGAAAATCAAATCAGATAATGTCTCACTTGAGAACCCTTCATTGGCTTCCCAGAACACTTAGAAGAAAATACAAATTATTGCATTATATAAAAAATCCTGCATGATCTGGCCTTTGCTTATTGCAAAACCTCATTTTGTATCATGTCCTCTTTTACTCACTTAGTCTAATTACATCATTATTATGCCAAGCGCTTCCTGACACAAGGTCTTTGCATGTTGCGTTCCTACTCTGGAATACTCTTCCAACAAGTGCATACATGTATATACACCTTCACACATACACACAGCCCACACACATGCACTTTGCCCATGACTAGATTCTGTTCATTTTTCATGACTCAACTTCAGTGTCACCTCTTGAGCAAGATCTTTTGTGACCACTTGCTCTGAGTATTTCATCCATCCCTCATTCCTACTTTAGCCCTTTGTTTATTTCCTCTTTAGCAGTTACCTCAATTTGTAATTATTCTCTTTATTTCTTTCAGGAATACCGTAGAGGGGCATTTGCATGAGTAATTTAAATATGCAATGTAATTCTGCATTATTATGCAAACCACATTAATCTTCCTGACCAGTATGTACACCAGATTATTTTCAGGAAATTCTTTGGCTCATACTACTCAGATGCCATTATTTTCAGGCAATATATTACAGTACATTTACAGGTTACTGGGAGGCATTTTTATAAATACAAACTAAACCACACTTGTCAAAATAAAAGAACAAAGTGTGATGAGAGTTGACAGTTTAGATTAGATATTCCCTTCACTTGAGCAGTCAGAATATTAACCTCAGGGGGTTAAAAGTGGCACAGGGAGATAACTGCTAGATATAAAACAATGAGAAGCAGGGTAAACAAAGAGCACTTACTGAATTCAAGTAATCTACAATACATTCCCCATATACAACATGAAAGAGGCAATGAAATTGATCCAAAATAAAAGGGAACATCAAGGAACTAGAATGAAATGGTATCAGTGTTTTTCTTGCAAAAGAAAACATGCATTATTACATTTTAGCAATATAAGACATAGTGTTAGATGCTATAACATCAGTATGCCTAGGGTGCCATATAGGACTATACAGGAGGGACACACAGCGTAATGAGGAACAGGCAGGAGCTGCTAGAAGAGTAAGAGGAAGGGAAGATCGTGTTATGTAGTCTAGATTTGGAAAGAAACTTAGAAAGATCAAATCTAATGTCAATTTTTTTCTCAAATGAGGCATATGAAGTCTAGAGAGGTGGGATGAATTACTCGATTTCTTTCCTTTTTTTTTTTTTTTTTTGAATTTTTTTGAATTACTCCATTTCTTAGAGCTCGACAGAAACAGAGCTTGGAAGAGGGTTTGATATCCCCAGGTGCCTAGTTTAAAACTCTACCTATTTACCATGAATTAGCTCTTCCATAGTTCCTATTGTGGGTTGTATTGTATACCCCTAAAAGATATGTTCAAATCCACAATACCTGTGAATGTGACCTAATTTGAAAATGGCATCTTTGCAGAAGTAGTTAAAGTGAGGTCATTCTAGGTTAGGGTAGGCACTCAATCCAATGACTGGTGTCTTTATAAGAGAAAGGACAGAGATTTACATAGAGGCTCAGAGGAGACACAGAGGAAGGAAGGCCATGTGAAGAGGGCGACTGAGGTTAGAGTGATGTGTCTACAAACCAAGGTCTACCAGGGCTGCTGAAAACCACCAGAAGCAAGGAATTGGCAAGGGAGGATTTTTCCCTACAGCCTTTATAGGGATCCTGGCCCAGCCAATACCCTCATTTCAGACTCCAAGATTCCAGAACTGCTTGAGAATAAATTTATGCTGTTTGAAGCTACCCAGTCTGTAGTAATTTGTTATCAGCCACCCTAATAAATGAACACACTGTCCATCAATAATAGGCAAATCTTACCAATCATATTCAGTGAGAGACTATCCCACTTTCCCCCACTGCATCTTGCCAACAAGACAGAATCAAATGCCCTGCTGATGCATGCACTCCCAGTAATCACTCAACTGTGATTTTTCTATTTATTTTTCTGAGCATTCAATCAGCTCCTCTGCTATGAGAGCAAAGATAATGATTTGTTTGTTCTTACCATTTATGATGGTTAATTTTATGTGTCAGCTTGACTGGGCTAAAAGATGTCCAGGTAGCTGGTACAATATTATTTCTGGGTGTGTCTGGGAGAGTATTTCTGGGAGAGATTAGCATTTGAATTGGTACTGAGTAAAGAATATTGCCCTCACCATTGTGAGTGGGCCTCATCCAATCCATTGAGGGCCCACATAGATCAAAAAGGTGGAGGAAAGGTGAATTTGCTTTCTGCTTGAGCTGAGACACCCATCTTTTCTCGTCCTTCAGACTCAGATTGGGACTCACTCCACTGCCTCTTCTGGTTCTCAGGTCTTTGGGTTTGGACTGGAACTATACCACTGGCTTTCCTGGGCTTTCAGCTTGCAGAAAGCAGATCATGGGGCTTCTCAACTTCTATAATTGCATGTGCCAATCTTTTATAATCTCTTTCTATATTCTTCTATATATCCTATTCTGTTTTCCTGGAGAACACGGACTAATATACCATTGTTTTCCTAGAGTCTAACAGAGTGTCGTGCTCATGATAGGCAATCAATAAATACTTATTAAAGAAAAAAAATGAAAGTGGGCAAAAGATATGAACAGACACTTGAACAAGGAAAATGTATAAATGGCCAATAAACCCTGGAACAACTGCTCAATAGCATTAGTCATTAGGAAAATGCAAATTAAAACCACAACAAGATACCAATAATTACCTACCAGAAAGTTAAAATTTAAAAAGAATGACAACAAATGTTGGCAGAATCTAGAGCATTCAGAATGCTCTCTTCTTGGTGAGAGTGTGAAATGTTAAAACCATTTTGTAGAAAGGTCTGGTAGTTTTTTATAAAACTAAACATACACCAACCCTGTGATCCAACAATTTCATGCCTAGATACTTATCTTCCTGCCCCCACATGTCCAAGAGGAAATATATGTCCACAAAATACTTGTATAGTAATGTTCACAGAAAATGTATAAATAATAGTCAAAACCTAGATATTGAATAGGTTTCTATCAACAAGACAATGATAAACAAACCGCACTATACTTATTTAATAAAATTCATTACTCAGCAATGAAAAGAAATGAATTATTGATCCACACGACATAGATGTATCTCAAAAATATTATGTTGACTAAAAGAAGTCTTAAGCAAAAGAGTCCCTCCTTATAATACCATCTATACAAAGTTCTAGAACAGGTTAAACTATGTTGACATAAATCAAAACAATTTTTCCCTCGGAAGACTTGGATGTGGGCATTGCTGGAGAGGGATATAACAGCACTTTCTGGATTTCAAGAGGGAATTGGTTTACACAGGTGTATGCTTCTGTCAAAACTCAATGATATACTTATGACTTACGTATTTCATTGTACATAAATTTTTTTTTAAAGATTTTATTTATTTATTTAACAGAGATAGAGACAGCCAGCGAGAGAGGGAACACAGCAGGGGGAGTGGGAGAGGAAGAAGCAGGCTCATAGTGGAGGGGCCTGATGTGGGGCTCGATCCCATAATGCCGGGATCACGCCCTGAGCCGAAGGCAGACGCTCAACCGTTGTGCCACCCAGGCGCCCCTCATTGTACATAAATTTTACACCAGGAAAAATGAACTGTAAACTATAAATACTGATGATGTGTTTAGATGAATAGATTAGTGATGTCTGAAATTTAATTTGAAACACACTAAAAATAAACAGATTAACTGATGAATGGATAGGAAGGTACATGGATGAACAGATATATGATAATACAAATTGAATGTAAATTGTTGAATGTAGAGAGCATGTATATGGGTTTTCATGGTCAATTCTTCCAATATTTTTCTGTCGATTTAAACATTTTTGTAATAAAATGTTAGAGAGAACTCCATAAAATATAAAAGATTAAAAATGAGTGAATCAAATTATAACTTAAACAATTTGGATTGGCAAAATTAAACTAAATATAGGATTCAAAAAGTCATAAGTACGGTGACAGAAGAGTCTGATGTAGGGAATCAGACTTCATTGTTGAAAAGCCTCAGGCTGGACTAGAACCCAAGACAAACACCCCTTAGCCCAAAGGTGCGGTGGTAGGGCTTGGGAAGAAACAACCACAATGCCTGACTTAAAAATCTTCTTTGTTAGAGCTTGGGCTATCTATCCATCTCCTTCAGCTAATACTCAAAACCAGCAGACAATAATAGATGGGTTTGCTTTAGATGAATTCTAAGTGAAAACAATTCTAGCTGCAAGAAAAATACATCTCTGCCCTGTTAGCCTTGACTTCAGCCCCTGCCTAGGAGAATTTGACCGTGGTACAGGGAGGGCAGTCCTGTGGCTTGAGGGCTCCTGTCTGAAATGAAAGACCCCTTTGCCTTTGAATTGGAAGCTTGCTGCTGCTACCTGCAGAGAAAGAGCAAAAGAAAGAGAAATAACTACTTTCTAAGAAGGAAAAGCCAGTGTGAAATACTGATCATCTAGGGAGCCTTCCTGCTCTCTAAAACCCTGCTCACTTTGGCTTATGTTGGTGGTGCAGAGAGAGACTAAGATTGCAGTACTCGTGAGGGGCCAGTATCAGGTCTAAGACTTTAACTATTGAAGTTGGGAACAACAACATCTTAAGTCACCAAATCCCATCCCTTTCCTACAATGGAAAAAGGAGAAAAACTCCCTTATCTGGTTTCTGCATTCAACTTTTCCTGGTGGAGAAGAGGTGGAGAGAAGCATATAATCCTTAGCACAATTCTTTAATCACACAATAGACAAATGACTCATGAACATTTGCAGAAGTATTTGCAAAACAAACGAACAAAACTTCTGAGAGTAATAACCAATTTTCAAGTTGATTTTTAAAAAACTCCAAGTATGCCTCACCAAGCAATCAGCTATAAGGGAAGGTTAATAAGCCTTTGGATTCAGACTCCAAAATCCCAAATATACATCCTGGCTCTGATGTTTATCAGTTTTGTTATCTTAGGCAGGTTATTTCTACTGATGTCAGGTTTTTGTTTTTAAGCCTCATTTTGAAAAGGTAGTGTCTGTCTAATTTGTGATATTAAATTTGCAAGTAGCTCAACAACCAACCTAAACTGGCTTAAACAGCAAAAGGAATTTATTAGCTCTTAGTATTGAAAAGTCCACATTCAGGGGCGCCTGGGTGGCACAGTCGTTAAGCATCTGCCTTCGGCTCAGGGCGTGATCCCAAGCATTCTAGGATCGAGCCCCACATCAGTCTCCTCCGCTGGAAGCCTGCTTCTTCCTCTCCCACTCCCCCTGCTTGTGTTCCCTCTCTCACTGTCTGTCTCTCTCTCTCTGTCAGATAAATGAAAAAAATCTTAAAAAAAAAAAAAAGAAGAAAAAGAAAAGCTCACATTCAGAGCTTCAGCCGACAACTCAAATCATAGGAAGAGGACATTATTTTACTCTCTCTTTATTTCATGCCTATTCCTGGTTTTGGCTTCTTTTTCAGCAAACTTTTGCTACCTTGGTGCAACATAGTTTTCAAAAAAGGAATGAAAGAAAAGAAAATGGTGACAATAACAACCATGAGCCCTGTGGTAATGACACAGTAGGGAAATCTAGGATCAAATGCAGCAAATACAATACCAGACATGCTACCCTCCTGCTTCTCTTTGTTCCTTTAATCATATCTGTTGGGGAAGCAGACATCATGGGACCTGCCGCCCCTCTTCAAGTTTGCCCAGGAGCAGCATAGGCTTGAAATATTCACCTATAAGGAAATGGGGTGCCAAAATCTTCCTTGGCCTCTGATTCTTCTTCCTTCTTAGAAGGAAGTTCTAGGTATGCTATGAATTTTCTTGTATTGCTTAAGTATGTGAATCATATGACACCTGGCCAGTCCCACCAGTATATTTGCATGCCCCCCTTCCCCCCCAGTTGCAGGAAGGGAGCCATGTCTTCCTAGTAGCAGGAGAGGTGTAGTCTATCACCCTGTGCTGGCTTTCTGGAGGGAGCCACTGACCAAGAGAGACCAGCACACATTACAGATACTAATCTTGCTGCATCTCTGCTCTTTTCTGTGAGCAAACTGTTGTCCCAACCTGTTCCTAAGTGTTGAGTCCTCCCTGGTGACTCCCAACCCATCAAAAAGCATTGGGTAGAGGTCTGTGAACTCCTACTTCTGGGGGCTGACATCGTTATGATCTTTGCCATCCTTCACGTGGTGGGAATCCTTACTTGGAACGGGTTGCTAGCTCTTCCTGCTTCCGGACAATATCCAACCCAGAAAAGCATTTTTTTTCAGGCAGTTCAGGAGAAGAGAAAAGAAGTTCTTTTTCCAGAGCTCTTAGAAAAATCTACACAGAGGTCCTTGTTTTCAAATGAGTCCAGTGCCTGAATCAGTAAGTGGGGCCACAGGAATGAGACTTTTTAGTGACATCTGGCACTGGTATTAGTATCAGCTGCCATAAAATCACACTGGCTGAATGTGAGGAAAAGAAATTCAGTACAAAAATTGAAGTATCATTACTAAGAGGAAGGGGGAATGGACGCTAATGGTCCCAAAGAGCTAATATCCACGACGAAACAAATGATGGTGAAGCTCATGAGATAAAGGATCTCAATACATTTCAACAATGTAAAGCCACCTGTATTTTCAAGTCATGTGTCCATGAAACCAAACAATATGAAGACTACACAACAGAGGTTAAAGAATCTGTAAACAGAGCACTGCTCCAGAAGCACAGAGCTTTCAAATGTTTTAAAAAACCAAGAACAATGATATGAAAAAGAACAATGTAAATTAATGGGTCTTGCTAACCAAGTCTTGCTGCAGTACAAAAGCAGTGTTCTTAGATCCCATTCCTTTTTCCTTAATGATGAAAATACTTGAGGCAATTAGAGCACTTGAGCGTGGATTGATTATCTTTCTACTACTTTACTTCAAGAGTGTTTTGCACGGTTATTTAATGTTTGAAAAGTGTTCTGAGGTTTAGGTTGTAACCAGTTTGCTGCTAATATACATAAATTATGACACATAGAATGGAATATTATTTGGGTACTAAGAAGCATATTTTCAAAGAATATTTCACTGGATGTAAATTTACCATAGCCTAAAAATAAAAGAAACACAGTAAGCTCCACGGATAACATTGTTTTAATTCTGTAAGATTTTGTGAGATGTTTCAAGGGTATTTCCCTAGTTGAAAATAAAAAAAAAAGAATCTTTGCAAGATATTAAAATATTTATGGCTAATTATGGAGACTATAGTTGAGTACTTCTTATACTTTTCTGTAGTTTATGAATTTTTTCTAAGATTGTTTTAGTATTAACAATGACAAAACAAAATATCTTACTTAAGAAGATTAAAATAATAAAAGTATCTCATACGCATTTAGTGTGAAACACTATTTTCAAAGTACATTCTCTCCCTTTCCAGTTCCACGTATACAGTATGGTTTGACAGGGTTGGAGGCAGTAGGTAATTCAGAAATACAAGTATCACACGGATTTCCTTTTCCATGTCCCCATTCTTCTGGTGCTTCACACTTAGCCAAGTCCAAATTTCTCACCTGGCATTTGCCTTTAAATGTTCATAACAAATGTAATTTCCAAATTTCATCTCCCTTCTGTTATCAACAACCATAGGTGGTTTCACCATATGACTCAAGATTTTTTTCAAGTAATATTAAAAACAAGAAAAACAGGGTTGCCTGGCTGGCTCAGTCAGTTAGTTAAGTGATGGACACTTGATTTTGGCTCAGGTCATGATCTCAGTGTTGTGAAGTCAAGCCCTGTGTTGGGATCTGCACTGGGCATGGAGCCTGCGTGAGATTCTCTCTCTCCTTCTCCTTCTGCCCCTACCCTCATTTCCCTCTCTTTTGCCCCTCAATCAATCAATCAATTAATCTAACTATGGTATGGTAGGGATTTACATTTCACGAATTCAGCATTTAAATATTTTGCATGTTAAATATCAAATTGGGATTTCAAATGAATGTTGTGCTTTTAAAAAAAAGGTTTTATTTAAATTCCAGTTAGTTAACATTATACAGTGAATGTTGTGTTTTTTTTTAATTTTTTAATTTTTAAAAAAAATTTTAAAAAGATTTCATTTATTTATTTGAGAGAGAGAGAGACAGAGAGAATGAGTAGGGGGAGGGGCAGAGGGAGAGGGAGAAGGAGACTCCCTGCTGAGCAGGAAGCCTGATGTGGGACTTGATCCCAGGTCACTGGGATCACGATCTGAGCCGAAGGCAGACGCTTAACCAGGTGCCCCTCTTTTTTTTTTTTTTTTTTTAAATTTTAGAAAGAGAGAGTGTGAGCATGCTTGTGTGCACATGGGCAGAGAGGGGCAGGGGGAGAGGAAGAGAGAGAATCTCAAGCTGACTCCCCGCTGAATGCAGAGCACAATGAGGCTTGATACCAGGATGCTGAGATCATGACCTGAGCGGAAACCGAGAGTCAGATGCTTAACTGACTGAGCACTACCCCTACCCCCCCGCCCCCCAGTGCTGTGCTTCTTGAAGTAAGGACTCACACTGCCTTTATTTTGGTCCCAGCAATACTAGTCCATACACTCCAACATGAGAGGCAGTCGGTAGATGCTTGTTGAGTTGAAGAGCAAATACTATGCACTAGTGAAGAACGAATCTCAGTGTAAGTGGCTAAGTGTGTTTAGAACTAAAGTTTGTTTATTCATGCCATTCAGTATGAATTATAAAATATTTTTAAAATAAAAGTTTAGCACATAGTCACATTAAAATTGACCATATAAATTTTTAACTTAAGAATATATTTTATGGAAGTGGGCTTTGTACACAATGAGATACCTGACGGTTCCCCCATCTCCGTTCAAAGATGTCTCCATGTCCAAAAAAATAAGTATGTAAATAAACAGATTATCCAAAGATTATTACAAGACAGTAAGACATATGTACTAAGGATATGTATTGAGTGGTCTAAATTAGAGTAGCAGACAATCATACCTTTCTTCTTTCTTACAATATTTAGAATTACTTCCTTTGATTCAGTCAATAATTACATTAGAATGCAATTGAACTTAACAAATGGACGAGGTGCTCAATGACCAGTTTCTTGTATAGTAGTAATTCAATAAATATTTCCTAAATTTAGTTAAAGCAGAAATATGGCACATGCTAATTGCAAGAATTATCCCAATGTCTGTGATTGAGCCTGCATTACTGTCTTTTGCAAACTTTATACGCTAAGTTTTTCTTTTTAACCCCTTTAAAAGATGGACTAAAAGACACAAAGGAAGTATGAGATTTCTGATATAGAAGAAAAAGAGACAAAGAAGGAAAACAGAGTCTTCCTTGAAAAATCACAGGTAGTACTTGTCAAAGACATCATGGGGATGATTTCATCATTTGTTTTCCGCCAGGTGGTTGTCCTCAAGGCAGACACAGGTCTTCAGGTGGGAGGCGTCCTGTGCTAAAGGCTGGAAGACAAGCCCTGACTTCGGAGCTGCCGAGCACTTAGCCTGCGTGACACAGTGCTGATAAATGTCTCTAAAGCAGAGTGTCACAGATGTCTGCAGCAACCTTTGGGGAACCCGGGAAGTAGGCATTGTTGATTCAACCCCTGGAAATCCATTTTTAATATTCTCTTTGCTGCTTAGGATCCGGGGTCTCTCATTCTTTCCCTTAGTTTTTACCAGGCGTCAGCGAATTCTTTGTTAAAGAGCCAGACAGTGCTCTTTTGATTCATATAGAATAAAAAGAGGCAAACAAGAAAAAACAGCTTATCTTTGTGGGTCAAATAGTTTCAGATGGGCTATTCTGAAGAGATATTAATCTCCCTGCACAGGTCTCATGCAAAATATACTCAAAGGTATATACCCAGAAGTGGACGTGTTGGATCACAGACTGTGGGTATTGTCCCTTGAACTAGATCTGAAGTTGTTTCAACAATTTACACCTTATTTGTAGTATAGAAGAATTCCCATTCTCCATATCCCAGGTCCAGCCCCTTTGCCCCATATCCTAAATAATACCTGGAGTGTTACACTTTGTAGTTTTAGCAATTTGACAGGTGTGAAATTATCACTCTTTGTAACTTTATTATTAAGCATTCCTTGGTTGTAATGTAGTTGAACACCCTTCATATGTTTATTGTGCTTCTTTACTTCCTCTCTTATGAAGTGCCTGAACAAGTTATTTACCCATTTTACTACTGGGTGTCTCAGGTTAAAAAAGGAATTTTTAATGTATGTTTATTATGCATATGATTTATAGTGATTCATGTATATCACTTATAAATATATGTAAATATACCCATATACACACACTGGAGGTAAATGTTTAGACACACAAATGCATTTACAGATGGTAGTGCAAACATTATTCACATTCGGTTCGAAATGATGAATATTAATTTTCTCTTACCTCTGTAATCATTTGCATGATAATGGGCATTAATATTTTAAACCAAATGGATAAGCCATTGCTCAACTCTCCCTTGCGTGTACTTTATAAATCTACCCTCAAGTCAACCCCAAGACGCTGTGATTGAGTTTTTTAATATCCTATCCATTCCTATCTTCTTTTTCTCCTTGATAATCTTTAGCACATTAATCATCTATTCTCCTGATCAACAATGTCCATTTACAAATCCCTTCTGATGAGGAGAAACTTTATTAGAGGTAATAAAGGTCACAGAATATCAAACTGGAAGGAAACCTACACCCAGCCTCCTCCCTTGACAGAGAAGAAGCTGAGTGTGTGTGTGTGTGTGTGTGTGTGTGTGTGTGTTTGCAGGAGGGTGGGGATGGTGTCAGAGAGTTGCCTGAGGCAGCAAAGTTACTTATGGTCAGATACAGAAAGGAAATTGTCTTGTTTTTTTTTTTTTTAATCTCATGTTTCTTCAAGTCTCTCGAAAACGTTGTTTTTCTTGCTTATGAATATGAGAGACAGGGACAGAGAGAGAAAGAAAGACTGGATAGTGAAGAAGAGTGGGGGAAGCCTGCATTCCTATCTACCATTTGGCAGTGTGGCCACACCTGGTTTTCTGTCAAGTCACTCATAGAGTGCCCTGTGTCCTGGAAAATTACTATTTCCCAGAAAAGAGGGAAGGACTCAACAAAATTCCAATTAACAATTTTTTTTTCTCCTTTTCACCAACCAAGTCCAACTAATCCCTTCATGACTTTTCTTGGTTAATAGGCTGACATCACCTTGAGGTCCTTGCATCCCTGCCTCAGGTATTCAGGGCTCTACCAGGCACTGGGGAACACGGGGAAGGGGATTGGGGCCAGTAATTAGGGCATTCAGCTTCTGCCTCTCACTTCCCAATACACCCTTATTGTAGCATCATCAATGCCACTAAGAAATGCAGTTTTATTTGGAAAAGGTGTTGCCATGTTTGCAGAGTAGAGAGAAAACACTCCTTGAACACTAGTGCTATTTTAGAATATCCAAAAATATCCATACCTCCACAAAGACCCACCCTTCTATGGCTACAAAGCCACGTGTTTCAGTCCCTGGAACATTCTCCTTGACTTCCATCATCTAAGGTAAAACTAAAAACAAGTCCCAAGTCACAGAGGAAATTCAGTATGCTCTTATGATAGAGCGAATTTCCCTGTCTCAGAGTGGCGCACATTTCCACAAAAATCTGTAATGCAATTGAAAAAAAATGGACAGAAACAAGCTGTTTGATGATTAATCATGACTGCTATAATAGCAGAGCCCTTAAAGCCTTTCTGAAGCTAAGTCAATCTGATGAATTGTGGATAGCAACTTCTTAAAAACATGTATGCAAAATATTTAATACAATAGTAGTTGTGTGTAATATAATAACTGTTATAAGTTACATGTATAAATTATATATAACATATACATATAATATAAAACTATATAAAATATATATAAAATTTATACAATAATGATGTAAATTAGATATTTATATAAATTATATGTTTATATATACATTTTATATATATATGCTTTAATCTTTAGACTAATCCTATGAAGTAGTAATTACTATCACAATTTTACAGCTTAGGAAATAAGGCACAGAGAGGTTAATAAATTGCCCAAGGTCACGGAACAAATAAATTGCAACCTGACTCTAGGCTGTGTACTGCTGGACATGTTTCTAAAATCCCTCTTCAATAGGAAATGGAAAAGAAATGTAAAGTCTTTAAAATTTTGGTTTGGGGTTTATCTGGGAAAAATGATACTGGATTTATAATGTATTCAAAACAAATAGCCATGCTTTTCTTTTGGAAGCAAAGTTTTTTAAGTAGTTAAGTACCTTAGGTCTGTTTTCTTTATATTTTCATTCTCTTCATTCTGACAAATGCAGTATGTTTGCCATTCAAAGGGCTGATAGACTGTCTTTGAAGTCAGAAGTCTAAGACTAAACTCTGACACTAACTTTCTGGGTCATGTTAATGGTTTCAGGTAGTCAATATTCTAGTTTAGTTCTTGAATTTGAGATTATCCATTGATAATTTGCACGAGGCACTCACTATGTGTCAAGAAGAATGTTAAGCTGGAAGTCCTAAATTCTCACAAGTACTAATTAACACATCCATTACCTCATATGTTTACTTTAGCAAATTTTACAAAATTTGCTATACAAAACAATATCATCAACTCTAGTCACCATGTTATACATTAGATCTTCGGACCTCATTCATCTTATAGCTGAAAGTATGTACCCTTTTACCAGCATCTTCCCATTTCCCCTACCCCCAGCCTGTGGCAACTACCATTCTATTCCTTGTTTCCATGAGTTCATTTTTTTTCTTTTCTCTTTTCTTTCTTTCTTTCTTTCTTTCTTTCTTTCTTTCTTTCTTTCTTTCTTTCTTTCTTCTCTCTTTTTTTAAAGATTTTATTTATTTGACAGAGAGAGACAGCCAGCGAGAGAGAGAGAACACAAGCAGGGGGAGTGGGAGAGGAAGAAGCAGGCTCTCAGCAGAGGAGCCTGATGCGGGGCTCGATCCCAGAACACTGGGATCACACCCTGAGCCGAAGGCAGACGCTTAACGACTAAGCCACCCAGGCGCCCCTTTCTCTCTCTCTTTCTTTCTTTCTTTCTTTCTTTCTTTCTTTCTTTCTTTCTTTCTTTCTTTCTTTCTTTCTTCTTTCTCTTTCTTTCTTTCTTTTCTTTTTCTTTCTCTTTTCCTTGTAGATTCCACATATAAGTGATACCATGCAGTATTTGTCTTTGTCTGTCTGGTTTATTTCACTTAGCATAAGGTCTTGTAGGTTCATCCATGTTCTTGCAAATGGCAGGATTTCCTTCTTTTATAAGGCTGGCTTATATATATGTTTCTACATAAATATAAAATATCATATAAAATATATAGTATATACCACATTTTCTTTATCCATATATCTGTCAACAGACATTTAGTTTGTTTCCATATTTTGACTATTTTGAATAATGCTTCAATGAACATGGGAGAATAGCTATCTCTTCAAAATAATGATTTTGTTTCCTTTGGATATATATCTAGAAATGAGATTGCTGGATCATGTGGTCATTCTATTTTTAATTTCTTGAGAAACCACCTCATTGTTGTCCATAGTGGTGTAGCAGTTTACATCCCCATCAACAGAGTACAAGGCTTCCCTTTTCTCCACACCACAGCCAGCATTTATTGTTATCTCTTGTCTTTTCGGTAACAGACACACTAACAGGTGTGAGGGAATACTTCAGTGTGGTTTTGCTTTGGATTTCCCTGATGATTAGCAATGTCAAGCACCTTTTCATGTACCTGTTGGCCGTCTGTTGGTCTTCCTTAGAGAAATATCTAATTGGATGCTTATTTGTTGGTTTTGTTTGTTTTGCTATTGCATTATGTAAGTTACTTGTGTATTTTGGGTATCAATCCCCTATCAGATATATGATTTGCCTATATTTTCTCCCATTCCATAGGTTACTTTTTCATATCTCTTCCAGAGCTTTGTGATTTGGGAGCCAGTCCCCTGGGGCTGGGGCAGGGCAGCCTTAACAGTTGGGGTGCTAGATGCCTGGACATGCATCTTCCAGGGAAACGCTGGAGACTTGGTTTAACTGTTGGAGAGAGCCAGGAGGAAAAGGCAAGGGAAGTACCCACCAGACCTTTCAGGTTCTAGGATGATCCCAGTCAGCACCTAGATGCATACTAATTAGAAGCTGGACTCTAAAGGAGCAGCTAGGAGAGCATGAAGTCAAAATCCTCTGGGAAAAACTGGCAAGATAGGCATTTTTTCCTGCTCCCTCTCTGCTGAGCCAGTGCAGATCAGGATGGGGCAGGGAGGTAGGGGGAAGTGGCTGGGAGTGCTACACAGGTCTGTATAACAAATGCTTCTTTGTTTGCTGTAGTCCTGTGGGATTCATAAACACAAGCCCCAGTTGGCTCTCAGAACTAGGTGATTTGGGGCCTATTTCTTGGGTGGCAGCTTTAAACGTTGGGGCTCTGCAGGGAACAGCTGAGAATTAGGGCTCTCTCCCCATTGTATGGCACTTGACCATACAGGTGGCAAGAGTGTGTCTTAGCCTTTCCTATCTGATTGTGGGCATTTTCTTAGTACCCAATGTGTAGGAGTCACTCATCTAGGTCCTGGATTTCTTTTAGAGGAAATCGATCTGTGTCGCTGTATAGTCAATGCATCTGTAGGAGGAGGCAAATTCAAGAGCCTCCTATGTCACCATCTTGAGTGACATCCCTGGTGGTAGGATTTCAATGTGTAAAATGTGGGAAGACAAAAATATTTAGCTGACTGCTGATATCTCTTCTCTGTGCTAAGTTTACCTTGCTATTATTGGCCTTGAAGCCATTCAAAACTATTACTTCTTTTGGACGGGATGTTGGTGGCAGTATGTTCATAATAGGAGAAGCACATACTTGGATGGAACCTTGATTTTTTTTTTTAAAGTCTTACACTAATTACAACCCCTCCGGTGGCTTTGCTATTCCCCTCCTTACTTAAAGGCTCCATCACTTTATCATCCTCCTATATGTCATTATTTTGTGCATAAAAATCAATGAGGCTTGAAAGGGTGACTGGTGGAGGCTTCTCTCTTAATGAACTCCTCTTTGCTCCAGGCATGGCAGCTTGGGTATACAGAATATGCCCACAGGGCGTTTTATTTGCAAATGTTGTCACTTTGTTCTCTTTCCACTTCCCCAAAAGCACTTGGAGAGTTCCAGCTGAAGCTGTGTGTACAGCTGTCATCCCTAGTGCCCCTACCTTGCCCTTCTCAGATGCTCCATTTGGTTTTGCAACATTTGTCATGCAGCCACTTAGCTGTCTGCCACAGCCTTTGGATATCTGCCCTGGTGTAGTCTCTAAGATTTAGTATCACAAAGTATCATGGTGCAAGTTGTATGAGAATTGTTGAGGTAAGCTTACAAAGATAAATAACATATAGGCCATGCCCCCCAAGGCTCTAACCTTCCATTAGGAAAGATGGACAGAAATGTAAATAACGAGAGAGGATTTAGTAGAATAGAACGCCCAAGGATAGCACAGGCAAATGGAGGCAGCCAACTTCTGTCTTCCAAATAGATCACTGGGGCTATACAGAATCCACTCTAAAATCTTAGCATCTTTGGGTTTAATTTCCTCATGTGGAAAAAGACTGAACCCAATGGTGTCTAAATTCCCTCTCACTCCTCAAGTTCTGTCTTTGCAAATCAACACAGCTTCCAGCGGCTGTATTTCTCCATTCATAAAATGGAGATTTTAATGACCTAGCACAGGGATTTTAATAACCTGGCACATAACAGGTGATCAGTAAATGCTGGATATCTTTGTGATTTTATTTACTGTTCTCTTACTGTAGATAGCCTAGTTGGTAAGATTTAAGGAGCTAGGTGTATGGTTTCTTGGCCTCAATAAATTCCACTGTTGTAATGGTATATTTGTTTCCTCGGAATCACCAAGACTCAAGTTTTTAAGAACGTATCACTAAAATGCTAGTGAGATGAAGCTGTGTGTTTTTGGTTGATGGGAAATGTGACATCTTAAACCTGTAAGCTTAACTCTGTTATCAGTTATCATCGAGTGGGGAAAATAAACTAAAGCTTCTTATTAGAGCTAGTACTAAAAAAAAAAAAAAAAAAAAAGTGTGTAGGGGGAGACTTTGAAACTAACTCAGTCAATAAACTGAGGAAAATAGAAGCACAATTCCTTACGAACAACCACCCCAAACCGACCTTGGTATTGGTGTTCATCCAAGGGTCACATACTCCAATGCCTACAGTGGCCAGGAATGATCACTTAAGGAGGAGAAATCCATAATGTAAGGATCTAGGAGAGTCAAGGAGGTAGAACTCAAGGGGGCAGCAGCCCTCATTTCTGGAAATTATTCATTATGTGGGAGTGAGTTCCCAATGCTATCTGATATTTGTTTGGTGGTTTTTCAAAGAAGTTGGAAATCAGGATACTTATGAGAAGTTGCCTAATTTTTAAATGTTGGCAAATTATAAATGATAAAAACAATCAATACCTAATGATATATATACATTTGCGGTAACTTTGCCCAGAGTGTTGTCAGGTAGACACCTCTGAATTCAGCTTCCAGGCATGTTATAGGGAAGCAATGCTCACTAGGGGAGGAAAAGGAAGGTGGTGGGGGAGGGAGAAGGAATCTCTTCAATCTAAATCACTGAGGGACACCGGGGGAATTTCAGCCACCCCTCCCCCAGTCATAGAATGATTCTAAATGAAGAACACTGCACTGTATTTTAAATGTACTGCTTACAGTGCCTATTCAAAGGATCTTGAATATACAATTATATCTGTCTTCAGAGTATGCTCAGAGGAAGGCTGATGGGCACTCCCTAGGCAAAAGACACGAGACCCGGAGTTGCCTTCAGAATTGTCCAATCCAATTCACTCTTTATTAAACTGACTTTCAGAGAGGTTAAGAGGCTTGCCTAGATTCACAGTTAATTTAATTGCAAAGCTTGTACAATAACCCACGTTTCTTAATTTGGGCTGGAGGGAGTCCATAGCTTCTTGATTCAGATTTATTTATCAACTATCCACTTCTCCAAATCTGAGATCACAAAGTCAATCCTGTTTTTGTTGTTAAAATTACAGCAGCTCTGAGGTCGATCTTCAAGGGTTTCAGCACATGGGGAGAGGCTAGCAGCACTGATAAAATGGCTCTGGGGCCGCAATGATTTAGAGCTTCCCTGTGCCTTTGATCACTGGCACACTTTGGTCTGCTGTGAATTCCACCGATGGAGTTTTCTCAGGGTGCTGTATAACTTTCTAACTTATGGAGTTGAAATAAATCTCTTCTAAACCCAGTTATTTTGCTCTCCTGCCCAGTTCTTTATTAACCACAGGTTGCGGGCCCTTTGGAAGCTTTTCCCCGACCAAGTTTTGTGTGCAGTACGCTACTGCCCTCTGCTGGTGGGACTATCTTCAGGATGCGCTTAGACCTTATTTACCTCTTAAAGGGTAAGAGGCAAATTTTGTGATCCTTTCTGCTCCAGGACTTTCAAGTAAAGGACACTTAAAAAAAGATCTAATACATTTAGGAATTAAATTTAGCAAATGACTTTCACCATTTTCTGTGCTGATGTTACTATATCCTGGGCAACACTAGGGATGAAAAATGTGTGTGTGTGTGTGTGTGTGTGTGTGTGTGTATTGGGGTTATCAGGCCTGTGGTTTCATGGTTATGGGAATAGAAATTAAAGCAAAAGACCAGTTAAATTATGCCAGTTGCTCTTCCACAATTAAGCGGGAAAGCTCTCTGAAATATTCATTGGTTTGTTTCAAGTATAGGTGTTTCTCAGCCCCAGACTTTATACTTCATATGTCATCAATGTGATCTATTCTGGCTTGAAATATTAAAGACTCCATATTTTGTAACTGGTATGATATGTCAGCTGCCTCCCTTTTGAAATAGTGGCTCATGAATAGTCAAATGTCCTCTTTCCTGTTTTCCATTAATGCCAAGCTGGAGGGGAGTTGGGATTTTATCTATTTTTATAGCATATGGAATCACACATTAGAAAAGCTATGAGCATGAATTTGGCAGGGAAGAGAGGATATCTCTGTCATCATAACCAGGGTCTCAGCAGTTTCTAGGTTATTAATGTGCCTCAAAAATTTGTAGGAGCTGCATATGTATTGAGGCAGTGAACATTTTTCCACCAGCTGTGTGTATTCCTCTAATTCTGGGTTCAACCAGTTTTCAACACATAGTGAAAGAAAAGTAAATATTCTTACACCTGGCCTCATGCCATGTGGCAAAACTCAGGCTTGAAAAATGTATTCGAAGGCAAAATTAATGCCTGACTGATTCTAGAGAAAGACTATTCTCTTAAACAAGGTTATTTAAATGTGCTAGTTAGATGGATGCCGGCATTCTATTTTCTCTCTCACAAAATTTTACATAAGTCCCTGTATATCTAGACTGATACAAATGAGTCCATGCGACTACAAAGATATCTGCTCTGAATATTCAAAATACCACTTATCAATAAAATCAGAATCCAAAGATAACTCAAAAATAATACTTTATAGTTGATTCTACAAGTATTATTACCATTTTGGTCTCTCCATCCATCTATCTTTAATGTATCATCTGTCTAATAATTAGGTAGAATATATATGATCCATTTTGAATCTAATTGTATTCAATAGGTTTGAGAAGTTGGAATGGTCAAGGTATACTAAGTTCCTCCTGCTTTAAATACATTCACCTAAATTTATGACAGAAACAATAAAAATTAAATTTCTATTCCACAGGTGAAAAAAAATAGTTATTACCCAGCTTTCCAAGTATTAAATATATGACTCTTACTTGGACAACTTTTCTGAAAATATTTCTTTTTGACTCTTCTACTTCTATCTTCCCATGCATTGGTGTTTGCTTTAATCATTTACTCTTTTTTATTTTATTTTATTTTATTTTATTTTATTTTATTTTAAAGATTTTATTTATTTATTTGATTTGACGCTCCTAGCGGAGGAGCCTGATGTGGGGCTCGATTCCGGAACGCCGGGATCGTGCCCTGAGCCGAAGGCAGACGCTTAACCGCTGTGCCACCCAGGCGCCCCTAATCATTTACTCTTTTTTAAAAAACATCTTTATTGAGATACAATTTATGTACTATAGATTTCATTTGGTAAACTTGTAAAATTCAATGGATTTTAGTATTTCATGGAGTTGTGCAATCATCACCAAAATCTAGCTTTGGAAACATTTTGTCACCCCCAAAAGAAACCCCATTCAAATTAGCAATCACTCCCCTACCTTCTCCTCTTCCACTCCGCTATCCCCAGCTGAGGGAACTTCTAATCTACTTTCTGTTTCCATATATTTGACTTTTCTGGACACTTCATGTAAATGGAATCATAGCATATGTTGTCTTTTATGGTTGGCTATTTTACTTAGCACAATGTTTTCGAGGTTAACTCATGCTATAGCATGTATCAGTACTTCACTATTTTTTTACGGCTGAGTAATGTTTCATTGTATTTATATACTATTTTATTTATTCATCAATCCGATAATGGACATTTGGGTTGTTCCATTTTCTGGAACAATGCTGCTATGAGCATTCATGTACAAGTTTTATATGGATATATGTTTACATTCCTCTTGAGTATATACTTAGGAGTGAAATTGCTTGGTTATATGGTAACTCTATGTTTAACTTTTTGAGGAAATGCCAACTGTTTTCCAAAGCAGCTCTGCCATTTTACATTCCTCCCAGTGATGTGTGAGAGTTCCAGTTTCTCCACATCATTTCCAACACCACCATTGTCTACCTTTTTTATTATTACTTTCCTAGTGGATATGAAGTGGTATCTCAGTATGGTTTTAATTTGCATTTCCCTGGTGGCTAATGTTACGAAGCAACTTTTCATATGCTTATTGGCCATTTGTATGTTTTTTCTGGAGAAATGACTATTCAGATCCTTTGCCAAATGTTTAATTGGGTTATATATCTCTTAATTACTGAATTTTAAGAGTACTTTATATATTCTAGATACCAATTCCTTACCAGTTATATAATCTGGAAATATTTTCTCCCATTTTGTGGGTTCATCTTTTCACTTTCTTGATATCATTTGGCACAAAAAAGACTTCAGGTTTGATGAAGTCAAAATTATCTAATTTTTCATTTGTTTCTTGTGCTTTTGGTGTATAGAAGATATTGTCTAAACTAATGTCACAAAGATTAACTTCCTTCTATATATATTTTTAAGTAGGTTCTACATCCAACATGGTGCTTGAACTCTCAACCCCAAGATCAAGAGTTTGATGCTCTACTGACTGAGCCAGTCAGGTGATCCTACTTCTATATTTTCTAGGAGTGTTTTTTGTTTGTTTAATTTTAAGAGTGTTTTTTGTTTGTTTGTTTTTAGTTTTAGCTCTTACGTTTAGGTCTGTGATCCATTCTGAGTTAGTTTTTGGATATAATGTAAAGAAGTCATCCAAATCCATTCTTTGGTATGTGAATATACAGTTGTTCAGGACCATGTGTTGAAAAAAAATATTTCTTCCACTTTATTCTTATGGTACCATTCTTAAAAATTAATAGACTATAACTGTAAGGGTTTATTTCTGGACCCCCCAATCTGCCCATTGATCTATATATCCATCCTTAGTTAGCACCACACTGTCTTGATTACATTTTAAAGTAAGTTTTGAAATTGGGAAGCATGTGTCCGCCAATTCTGTTCTTTTTTAAGTGTCAAAAGTATGTTTCTTAATTGGATAACTTTACTGAAAATATTTCTGCTTTAAAGTGTTGAGAAGTTGGATGACCCAGTGTTGTGGATGTTTCTTCCTATGCGTTGGTAGCTGTCTTAGTGATTTCCATTTTATGAATGAAGTAAATTACTAGTTTCAATACTATTTCTCACAAATTTTGCTATAGAATTTGAAACCAATATGAAGAATTTAAAAAAGAATTTCTCTTTTTAAGATATGTTAATTTTGTTTCCAGAGGCTTTCCCAAGACAGAACATACTGTGTGGACTTCTCTGGCCCAGCTGGGCAAAGGTCCAGGATTTTAGCTACTAGTTTTCAGCTGGCTCAGTTACCACATGTTGGAAGCTGGGGTCCTCTAAATGAGAGGAAAAAATGAAAGATGTCTAGAAAGAGAAGAAATGGTACCAGTGTAACCAGGAAGGGAAAACAGTAAGTCAAGATAAATTCACTCCATATTTTTTTTGGTTTTTGCTTTCTAGAGAAGCATTAAATGTGATTGCTAGAACTGTATGATGGGAAGAAATACAAGTTTTGGTGAAAGATCCTAATCAGTTTACGGTAAAGAGGAAGATACAGGTTCTAATAAAACGTAGGATAATCACTTAATTTTCAAGGAAGACTTTTAACTAGTTACTCCAAAGCGCTAGTTTTGAAGATAAGCAAGAAGATCAGAAAGATAACTTGACCAGAATTATCCAGATAGCAAGTCAGTCCTAAAACTAAGATCCCCTGGCTCCCAACTGATTTCATTCAGATTTACCCTCAGAAGAAGACATTATAATAAATATAACTTACATTTTAGAAGAAAAGTTTTGAAGAGGACAGAATATCAGAGGACACTACAACCTAATGCAACTTTGGTATTTCTAAATTTCCCATATGTGGCACAGCATGACACTAGTACCCCATGAAAGTTCTTGTTTAAATCTCCTGGGGAAATATAAATTGCCTTCTATTGTCTTCATATAAATCTTCAATCAGATTCAACCTATACATAGGAACTTGAACATAGACAATTGTTTACATATAAGCTATGTGTGCATTCAGACTCTAAATGGTCAATTCTGCCATTTGTGGGACTGCAACCAGCTTGGAAACTGCCAGAATTTGCTAGTGAAAGCATGGAACTTCCCATTTCTTCTTTTCCCATATAAACAGTTAGGTTCCTGATTTGTTATTATATAGACACTAGTTCAAGTTCTATGGATAGTGACAGAAGTAGAAAATTTTGTAACTTAATATAGGTTTAGGTTTTGTAACCTAATATAATTTGAACAGATCTAAGAGGCATCCTTAATGCTTTAAAACTAGAAGAACTTTGAGCAATTTTGTTGTACCTGTTACTGATGGTTTTCATCTTGCCAGAATATAGATCCTTTTCCTTATACCAGTATCTGAAACTACCTTTTATTACCACTACCAGACTTGCACTACATTGTTTTGGGAAAGGCTGAGCTCATCCTATTCCAAAGGTATAGATGGAACCTACATCTAGCTAAACCAGTGTTATGCATTCCCAGTTGATCAATTCCATGATTTTGACATCTAGAGTAAACAATAGCAGCACCTTCTCTTGCTCAACGGACTTAAAACCAGGATGGAGGTCAACTTGGAGCTACTCATTTTCTTGCCATTACGAAAAGAGAGCCTGAATAAGGACTATGCCAACACAGAGAGAAACAGAGGTAAGATAACACGAATGGGTTCTAAATGTGTTGTCTCAGATTCTGGTTAAGCTAGTCTGCATTGGGTTTTCTGTCACTTGCAACCAAAAGAGTTCTAGTAAATATATCACTGAATGGGCTTTTGTGACTCACAGACAAGAGAGGAGAGAGTGGGGAAATAAAGAAAGGATGGAAAGACAGAGGAGGGGGAAGAGGTCTTGGATCATCTTGAATTAAAAACAACAAAAAAATATATGAAACAGAATCTCCCATCAAAAATATACTTGCACTGAAGAAACAGCAATGTTAGAATGAAATAAATGATTCTGGAATTCACAAGGGAAATTGCTAGAATGATTCTTCTAAGGCTATTTTGAAGAGTTTGAGTCAAGAAGGAACAAGGCATATGGTTGCTCCAATAAAACAAAAGGCAAGGGTAAAGAACCAAAGAAGTCCTTGACCAATGGACTTTCTAATCAAGAATAATATGCTTAATACCTCTATTCCTCATAATTTTCCATTCTTTTGTGTAGATTTAACCTTTCTTTGCTTCCTTGGAGATTAGTGGGGGGAAAAGAATAAGAATGCAAAGAGCTTAATTAAGGCTCTTTGCAAATGAGCTTAAGAGGTTATGTTTATTTTCTTATCATTCAGTCCTCACCTACATTGTTGCTTTTTTGAAGGGACCGGAAGACACACATTTTTTTAAAAATTTCCTTAGAATAGATGAATTCAATGGCTTGCATTTTCCAAGCCTGAAAATATCTCTGAGACAATATTCTAAAGAAGTTATCAAAGCCAAACATTTTTCTCCTCTCTCCAAATTCTCAAAACAGAACTTTGTCACTGCATATTTCCATAAGTACTGCTCATGGGAAGGGGAAAATGAGAATTGAATTTGGGTAATAAGATTAAATTATAAATCAGGAAATGTGTTTCAGAAAGTCATCAGCCTTCACAACCCTGCTTTCTCAGTCTCTGCTTTTGCACCCAGCTCTCGGACTGTTGAAATGGTGCTGCACAGGAAGCTTGATGACTTGGTGACATCTTACTGGTTTCGTCTTCCTTTTTGTGGCTTTCAATATTTCTCCACCTTGCATATTAGCAATTGATCCTTGCCTGAGAAGTGTTCCCACACCTTCCTAGCATCTTCTCAATTCTCACTCCTACCTCCAGGGTACTTGTTTCTTCATATTAGTTGATACAGGCTGCTTTTTTTCTTTAGACCATGCTTTTTCCATGCTCTCCCACCTTTCATCCTGCTTGCACTCAATTTCCTTTTCATAAAGCAAATGACTTCTGGTGAAGGACCCTTGTTCTGTGTACCCAATAGGGAGAGGAAGAATAGAGATTAGGAAGGAACTATAATGTATAATATACTTGTATAATCAGGGGAAAAAAATGAAAAGGATAGAAAAAGACAATTGATGATGAGAGGAAACATATTTGTATGATTCTGTAAGTGGAAGAATGATGGTAGGTTATCTGCCTTCAAGGATCCTTTTCTTCTGACACAGCAAAATAATGATTTTGTTTGAGCAATGGGCCCTTCACAAAGATTCAACTTCCCAGACTTCCCTGCAGCTATGGTAGCCATAGGACTCAGTTCTGACCAATGGGATGTTGCAAAGACAAATTCCTTTGGCACTTTTCCTTTTACATTTCTCATTTATTTCTTTCCTGGATTGAGGGCATGATTCCCATAATTCAAAAAATTGTCTTGTGACATTGAGAAAGAAATCACAGGATATTAGTAGGTTGAGAAAAACTACATGGACTGCCAACTACAAACCTCTTGATACATGAGAAAAATAAACCACGCCGATTGTGTATGCCACTGAGTACTGGAGGTATATAAACATAAAATGAATGTTTGTGCATGTGGATATATGTGCCTGTGTGTGCATTGTAAATTTTATTGCAAACTTTTTTGACTTGAGAGTTAAAAATAATCTTTTAAAACATATCACAAAGATTCATAAATGGATATACCAACATTTATTTAACCAGTGCCTTCTTGCAAATGTTTAGACTTTGACTTCTCAAGGAGCAGCAATATTATTCCCCTGGGGGATTATATATATATAATCTATATATTATATAATCTATGTATATTATATATATAACGTATATATGTATATGTGTGCGTGTATAAATATACGTGTGTGTATGGTTGTCACAAAGGTTAATGTGGGGGCATTTCTGGCATTTAATGGGGGAAGGAAATCAATGTTGTATCTCCTGCAATGCACAGGCCAGGCACACAAATGAACTGTATCCCCAAACTGCCAATATTACCCTGTTGAGAATCATCAATATAGGTGGTTTATACTTTTTACATATTATGATCAATATAAAAATGTGATAATAATTTTATACAAGCGACTCATGATTTTCTTAGTGGAAATTACCTAGAAGTAAAAATACTGAGTCCAAGTTCAGTTATTTTAAGATTTTAAGATGATAAACGTATGTATGTGTATATATATATGATTTTTTTTTCAAAGCTGTCTTTCAGAAAATCTGTACCAATTTAAGTTCCAAATTATTTATTTACATTTTGCTGATCTGGCTTTTAGCAATAGCAGTTTCTCAACATTGAATTAACCTGTCCTTAAAGTGGGTTATCTCTGCCCTCAGGTATGTTCAACTGCTGCTGTGTAAACTAAGAATAAGAATACCGGTGAAGGGGTGGGAGTGGGGCTACTAGTCCCATTTCTGAAAATGTTTTCCTTCTTTTCTCATAGAAGCAATGGAGTCATTCTCCCAATAATGTTAACAGTGAAAAGAGAAGAACACTTGCATAGACTTTTCTAAGATTAGATTGAGATGCCATGCTCAAGAGACCCTAGGAGGTATTTTCTTTATTTTAATTTTAGAGATGAGGAAATGGAACGTCAAGACTTGTTTGTGATAAGGAAGGAAGGAAGACAGGAAGGAAGAAGGGAAAAGGAAGGGAGAGAGGGATAGAGGGAGGGAGGGAGGGAGGAAGGGAAGGAGGGAGGGAGGGAGGAAGGAAGGAAGGAAGGAAGGAAGGAAGGAGGGAAGGAAGGAAAGACTAGTCTTCTTAGAAATTGCTGTTATAAAATGAGCTCAGACATGCTGCAAATTTCTGAGTGACAAAATTGTCCTATTAAGTGATTAACTAATAAATCACAATGTTTTTGCTGTGTGATTCTAAGGCTTAAAAATGTATATTATATAAAATTTAAGAAATAGAAAACACCATAACCAAGGAATTTAACGTCATTATGACATACAGTTGATAACTATTAACATTTTGGGGTGTTTCGCATGTGTGTGAGAATTTGTATATTTGTGTATATATTTTTATACAAATAAATATGTACTGTGACGTGTGGCATATTCACTCTTTTATGGCTTGTGCTCAGCATGTGTCACTGCACACAGGAGGTCCTCAGCATATCTGCTGAATGCTGGACCTGAAGGAAGAACGTCACGGTTCTTTTAGACTGTGTGTTCGTCCATCTGTACGACACTGAGATCAGTCTTCCCAAGTAAGTAGCTACAGTCTTCCTAAGTAGCAGCTTGCCTTACACTACAAATTATTGCTTCTCTCTTATGGATGAAAATACTGAGGTTCACAAAGTTAAATGGTTTGTTTCAGGTTACACTGTGAATAAATTGCAGAAATAAGACTTGAGTCCGGGCCTCCATATTCTAAGTTTTAGGTTTTCACATTTTATGTTCAGTACTCCTCTAGAAACGTTACAGTTGTTTCAAATTCCTTTTTTTATTAGAATTACATTAAAAAGTAAAATATAACTTACATTTGTGAACTTAAGAATACTACAATAAAAATGAATACTATTTATATACTTGTACACACATATATATGATTAGATGAATCTGTTATCTCTCACATCAAATTTAATAACCTTCCTATGGTTATATACATCATAATTGCCTGGTTACCATGAAACTATGTGGATTTTTGTCTATAACCATATATATTTCTGAGTGGCTGTATCATATGCAGATAGAATGAAGATGACGTATTATGTTGGGAGGGAATGTTGTAATGGTAAGATTTATATACAAAGTACCTCTTAGTGCTATCCACTCTTGGGAATGGAAACGCTAATTGTGCCTTTAGAAATAATACTGCAATATTGTGGTTTACTTGGATACAAAATGAGGAGCTCTAACATGGTGTTCCTGTAATTTGTATATCTCCTTGCCAGTATTATCTTTTTGTTTTTGATTTATAATTTTTGAAAGTATTAGATTGTTTCCTTTATTTTTAATGCTTGCCCTAAATGGCATAATTGCTGACAGGAAGAACAGGAGTAGAGTGTAAATGTTTCCCCATACACTCATCATTGACCTAAAAACTTCTACTCTGGTTGCTCATCACTATTTTTTCAGCCTTTTAAATTTCATTCCTGGATTCTACAGCTGACTTGCGTAATAGCATGTTGATTTTTTAAACACAAATTTAAAGTAGATGCATTTGTCTGCTCTGTTTGACCTAGGAATAGTGAGAGGATATTAAAGAGGATTGGTGAAGAAGAAATTGCCCCTGGTTTACTGTGGGAAAATAAGAAGGAGGAACCAAAATCCAGGCCTCTCAAAGGAAACAATTCAAACTATTGCAAAAACTAAATGAAGCACCAACTTTGTGTTCAACTGGCTGTTGGAAGAAATGGATAGCAACCATGTTTTTTCTGAACCCTCAAGGAGCTTTGGGACTCAACCCAGAAGCAACAACAACAACAAGGATACAAAAGAAACATTCATAAAGATACATTTTTAAGTGCTTAAATAAGGGATACAGATAAGATATATGGTAAGAGTTTGAAGAAAGGAGCAATTAGTAAAATTTGTAAAGACACATAATTTTGATTAGGTCTTGGAGTGTTTTGTATACCATACAACATGTGACATAGCCACACTTTCCAAGGCTGAAAAAACGCCAAATCAGATTTTTTTTCCTTTTCTTCTGTTGATAAGAAAAAAAAAAAATCCCCATGCCTTTCCTTATTTTCATGTAACCACCATGGGGAACACATTGAGATTTTTCCTGTGCGGATCTCTTTGAATCACTTTTAGTGATAGCCACATAGGTACCGCATAAGGAGCTCTAGCCAGAGCTTCCCTCCATCCCTGCAGATAGGTGAGCACTAATCGGGGGTGTGGCACACATATCTCTTGCTAGCAGCTATGGATTTACATAGGGAGAGTCAGGCCAGCTCTCCCAAGTGCATGAACATGAGCACACTGGCTGCTTCAGCTTTGAGTTCTGTGATTTACGATGCCATAGGCCTTGCCTTTTAAAGCTTGTTGATAAACTTTAGGCTCTCCTATCCCCACTAAGGTAGCTTCCAGACCATGTGACTTCTGTAAGCCATGCTGGGTGAAGGAAACATCAATGGATCTCCAATAAAATAGTAACTCTATTTTCTTATCCTATGGAGTCTGGAGACCCACATTTTTATAGAGTTACACGTTGGGAAGCATACTTATTAACAGTCCTTGTACTAAAGTGAACTCATATTCAGGTAAGAAAAACAATGCTACAATTGCAACTTTGTTGTTCTCACCACTTGTGTCAGGGGCTCTAGAACAATTTGGTTTGGGTAAACATGGTACACTCCTTGGCCAATAGAATAAAGCTAACACTCCCCTTAGCCAAATGCAAATTGTTAGGATTACCAACCAGGGAATCAAACCACAGAGGTGAATGTAGCAGCTGAGAACCCAGAAAATACTGATGATATCGCATAATGAGGGCATAAAAGATATAATTTAAGACTTGATAATCATGTGAAATCAAAAATGTCTTTAGTCGACATTTCTGATTTTCAATTATGTGGCCACTCAAGGTCTAGAATCAGTGACTGCTTCTTCTAGTGGGAAGCAACACAGCACAAGATTCCTCCAATGCACCTGCTTGTGAGAACTGGACCTGTAGCAGCACCTCATGTCAGAACAAGGGGCAAGCCCCAAATCCCAATCCTCAACAATTATAACAACCAATAGTTCTTGAGTACTTCCTATTTGCCAAGCATTAACTGTTACATCTATATCTATAGGTAAACTTAATTATTGTGAACAATATCCATTCATGAATTTGAGAAGTTCCTGAGGGTTAAGATGAGACTATATGAAAGTTCACTCAACTCTAGGAAGGATAAAACTGTTCTGCTGAAGAAATGAGAGTAATCAGGCATTGGATTGAAGTAAATATTAAGGACAGATATTTTACATAGTGGATTTATTTTAACATTAGGAAAAAAATAAACAATTTAACACTGGAGTAAGGAATTAGGATGTAATTAAGAAGATTAAGGTTACTTTCAAAGTCTCCATAAGGACTTGATCCTACAAAGGTTGAGAACCTATAATTACCAGCCTTCTTCTTTAGATAAGGAAAAATGCATAACTTAGGAGTACACAGTGTTTGTATCACTGAATAAGGTCCAAGTTTAATATAGTGGTGCCCTGGTAACTTAGAAGCAATCCTAGTTTGTAAATCATCTTAATCTGGTTGAAATCCAAATGAATTATATTTATCTGCATTATATAAGAAGTTAATACAAAATGAAGAGTCCATAAAGTTGGAAATCAAATTCATAAAATGAATTCCAAACCAAGTATATTACCCAAATTAATAATTTAAAATGCTCTGAATCTCCTAGGGGTAAAAATAATCCATACCAGCCATTTTTGGATTCTCGTTGATTTGTACCATTGACATTATTTTACTAACCCTGTACTGTTGAAAAGCCAGAAAGACAAAGACCTCTTTCTTTCATTTCTCCTTGGATAATGCCCAAATGTGAAGATTTACAATAACAGCAACTAAGATATTGAGTTATATGACATATATTCTATATGTCAGGTTCTATTCTGAAAGCCTCGTATAAATGAACTCATTTAATATTTAAAACATCATTAGTTTTGTTTTAGATGATGGAATATGCCAGGGGAACTCAAGCAGTGCTGCATCAGCCTATAGTGATAGCCCTTAGCTATTTCCCTTTTGGCAATGTTTACTTCATTTATGAGAAAACAGATTTGATATACTGTCACTAGGAGATCACGGTACCATAAGGCTTAATCTATTTCACTATGAGATATATTGTTTATCCCTTGCAAAAGGGGGGGGGAGGGAAAGCATGATATGACTACAGTTATATACATATGGAGAAAAAAGAAGGATGGTGATGAGATCATGTCCATAGGGTTAGATGATGAATGAACCTCCCTTGGTTCACATGTTCAAAGACGATGGATGGATAAAGTGGTTAGGAAGTCTCCAGTTCTGCTCAGTTCTTTGAAATAGTTCAAGGAAAGGTAATCCATTTTAAAAATTGTAAAAAACAATTATAGGTAATAACTAATTATTAATTAATGTTATTTTAGTTATATAATAAAATGATTTGTTGACTAGTCTTTTGAATAGTGTCTTTTGTAGATTTCCGAGCCATTCTTTCACTGCCTTATAAAAAGCACTTATTCAGGGGTCCCTGGGTGGCTCAGATGGTTAAGCATCTGCCTTTGGCTCAGATCACGATCTCCAGGTGCTGGCATTAGGCCCCATGGCAGGCTCCCAGCACAGCAGGGAGTCTGCTTCTCCCTCTCCCTCTGCCTCTCCCACTGCTTGTGCTCTCTCTGCTTCTCTCTCTCTCTCAAATGAATGAATAAAATATCAAAAAAAAAAAAAGAGTACTTATTCATATGGCACCGTAGGAGGAGTTGAGAGTTTCCGAATCTTTATAAAAATTCCCCTAGAGCATAGATTTAGGCAACTGGACTAAATGTTAATTCCAAGTCAAAACACAGTGGCTTGTTCCATCAAAGAGCAAACTAAATTCAAACAAACCACACTCTCTCTAGTTTACAAAAATTTAAAACTACTTCCCTGACATCTGAAGAGATGTGGACTCCTGAGACTATTCACAGAAGTGAGAGAAGTGCTTATCAGTTGTTCTTGATTACGATATGAAATCTTACTGTGTATTCTATCGATGGAGGGCCATTTAGTTATCACAAAATATTTCCCCCATTGCATCCTACAAGTATTCACACAAGGAATTCATCTCTTTCACCTTTGCTTGGATGAAATACAGTGATTAATACTCATCCATTTGTTGCTCAGTAACATGTTTAATCTCCACGTATTTGTTATTCTTCCAGTTTTCTCATATTTCTAGTTTCATACCATTGTGGTCAGAAAAGAAGCTTGGTATTTCAGTCTTTTTAAATTTGTTGAAATTTGTTTTGTGTCCTAACGTATGATCTATCCTGGAGAATGTTCCATGTGCACTTTAAAAAACTGTGAAATTTGGGTAGAATGTTCTGTATATATTAAGTCCATCTGGCCTAATGTGTTGTTTAAGATTGCTGGTTCCTTATTGGTTCTCTTTCTGGATAATCTACTCACTGATGAATGTAGAGTATTAAAGTTCCCTACTATTATTGTATTTGTCACTTTTTCCCTTTAGGCTTGTTTATATTTGCTTTATATAATATTATGTCCAATTATAGGCTTGACCTCTTAATCATCATGCAATGTCCTTCTTTATTACAGTCTTTGTTTTAAAGTCTCTTTTGTCTGACATAAATATAGTCACTTCAGCTTTCTTTTGGTTTTCATTTTGTAGAACATCTTTTTCATCTCTTCACTTTTAGTCTTTTTTTTTATAATAATTTTTTATTATGTTATGTTAGTCACCATACAGTATATCCTTAGTTTTTGATGTAGTGTTCCATGATTCATTATTTGTGTATAACAACCAGTGCCCCATGCAATATGTGCCCTCCTTAACACCCATCACTGGCCTATCCCAGTCCCCCATCTCCCTCTCTTCTGAAGCCTTCAGTTTGTTTCCCAGAGTCCATAGTCTTTCATGGTTCATTCCCCCTTCTGTTTACACCCCCTTCACTCTTCCCTTCCTTCTCCTACCAATCTTCCTGCTATTTCTTATGTTCCATAAATGAGTGAAACCATATGATAATTGTCTTTCTTTGCTTGACTTATTTCACTTAGCATAATCTCCTCCATGTTGCTGCAAATGTTGGGTAATCGTTCTTTCTGATGGCTGAGTAATATTCCTTTGTATATATGGACCATATTTTCTTAATCCAGTCATCTGTTGAAGGGCATCTTGGCAGAAGATATGAACAGACACTTTTCCAATGAAGACATACAAATGGCTAACAGACACATGTTCAAAATCATTAGCCATCAGGGAAATTCAAATCAAAACCACATTGAGATACCACCTTACACCAGTTAGATTGGCTAAAATTCACAAGGCAAGAAACAACAAATGTTGGAGAGGATGTGGAGAAAGGGGATCCCTCTTACACTGTTGGTGGGAATCCAAGTTGGTACAGCCACTTTGGAAAACAGTGTGGAGGTCCCTTAAAAAGTTAAAAATTGAGCTACCCTATGATCCAGCAATTGCACTACGGGGTATTTACCCCAAAGATACAGACGTAGTGAAGAGAAGGGCCATATGCACCCCAATGTTCATAGCAGTATTGTCCACAATAGCCTATAGATCCTTAAGCTATCTTCACTTTTTAAAAATTCTTTTAAAATATTTCTGCTCTGTTGGGTGAGTTTCACTACCCTGTCTTGTAGCTCACTGATCCTTTCTTCTGTTTCATCTAGTCAGTTTTTGAACACCTCCAGTATATTTTTCAGTGCTGTTATTGTATTATTCAGCTCTATGACTTCTGTTTGGTACTTTCTTACATATTTCTTTTTGTTGAAGTTCTTATGGTGTTCATCCTTTCTTTTTCCAAGTTTGGTGAGCATGTTTATGACCATTGCTTTCAACTTTTTATCAGGTAAATTACTTATCTCTAGTTCATTAAGGTTTTCGTTTGTTGTTTTTTTTTTCTTGAGACTTCATATTTTTTTATTTGGAATATATTCCTCTGTTTTCTCATTTTGCTTGACTCTCTGTTTCTCTATATTAGATGAAATATCCACCTTTCTGAGTCTTGAAGGAGTGGCCTTATGTAGGAGATGAACCTTGCCCTAGCTCTTGGTTGTCTCTTGAACCTTTTATGATTACCTGAGCAGGCTGATTTACTGATAGGTTGCAGGTGTTGAGGGTATGCCAAGACTTGCCAATATTCCAAAGGGAGGGAGTCTCAGTCAGCACCTATTTCCAGGGTGAGAGGAAGTCAAGACTCTCAGGCAGCCACTTTTAAATTATGAAAATATATACAGTCCTTTGGGACTGCAATTTTAAACCCTGCTGGCCTTTAGAGCAGGCAGTCAGAAGATGTCCCCTGGGCAGCAGTTGTAAAAGCTGAGGCTTCAGACAAGTGTATAAGCTCTTTTCTCAGAGGTACTGGTGAGCTATGGTGAAGTCAAGGGAAAGTGTAAAGATGGTGTTCTCCAGCCTACATTCCCTGAGAACAGCTATTTAACCTTCAGATATGTGGAAAATCTGAAGTCTGCCCCCAGGTTAAATCTCCAGGACAAATTAATTGACCTTTTGCCCAGAAAGACTTGGGGTGTGTGTCAATCTGCTGTGTAATGCCCAGTAAGTGGTAGCCTGCCAAGAATTATCTCTGATTGTTATAGTCCCCTGGGACCCATGAATGCAAACTCTCCTAGCCACCAGAGCCAGGTGATCAAGAAGCATCTCTTATGTAGACTCCATGTACCTGCTGCTTTAGAGAGATAGTGGGAGTGCACAGGGCTGGGGCATGGCTGTTAGCTGTCACAGGGCCATGGGAGAGGGACACATCTGCCATCTTTAGGAGGGCCATGGGAGCATGCAAGGCCGGGGTACACCTGTTGGCACTATCAAGGTGGAGGGAGAACACAAAAATGCTGCCTACCAGCACCTCCATCTCCAAAGAGAGTTTCATCAGGCCCCTGTTCCTCCAGCAGATGCTTCAAGATTATTAAATGTGTCTCCAGGTACTTTATAGGTACTTTTCAAACTGCTGCCTGTGCGTTGGTCCCCATGGTGAGTGGATCTGTGTGAGTGTCCTTTAAGAAAAGTACCTAGGTTCCCTACAGCCCTCTGTTTTTCCTGGACCTGAGCTCCACTGGTCCACTGCTCACCAGACATTTTAGGACTCATTCTCACTGCAGGCCCCAAGGGTTGGGGTGTATGATGTAGAACACAGACTCTTTGCTCTTCAGGGAGAAGCTGCATATTTATGAGCTCTCTACTGATTGTTGTGGGTTGTCATGCCAGGAGTGGGCTTTGTGGTGAGATGGCATATCTGTCTTTCCTACCATCTCAAAGAGACCCTTTTACTGTTTGTTTTGAAGGAGGTATTTAGCTAATTTTCAAGTCATTTTTCAGAAGGAATTAATTTTTTATATGTAGCTATAGATGTGATGTGTCCATGGGAAGAGGTGACTTCAGGATTTCCTATATCACCATCTTGGACCACCCCTCTGTTACTTTTAATTGAATATTAGACATTTTGTATTTTATCTTCTTGCTAACCAGATTTTAAAAAATTCTTATTAGTATACTTGAGCTTTGTTCTGAGGTATAGTTATATTACATGGATATGGTTTGATCTTGGAGGAAGAAATAGTCTTGTTTTTAATATTTGTTAAGAGGGACTGGAGTTATGGTCACTCTAAGATTGTTTTCCCCCAGTACTGAGACAAAAAGAATATGTGGGTTCTACCCAATGTCCCATGAATCATGAGGTCTTCCAGTCTGGCTGGTGAAATCAATAGTATTATAGGCACTATGTAAAAGCTAGGCACTTTTCCTGCTAAGACTTCCAGGTGGGTCTTTTCTCAGCCTGGTGCAATTTTCTCACATTCAGAGTGCTTATCAGTATCAACTGAATACTCAAGTGGAATGTTGCACATTTCCAAATTTCTGTCCCTCTTTAACTTTGTGTGGCATAGTTGGATATGCAAATATCAATTGTCAAAGTTCTGTTTTCTCAGTAAGATAATTCCTACAGAGCAACTAATTTAGGACTTATTGTTATTTAAAAAGTATTTTTAATATACTATAATATTTATAACCTATAAACCATCATCATATCTCTTAAAACATTACAACAACGATATCTACCTACTTGTTCCATAAGCTGCACATTTCACTGCCACCATCACCCCCAAATCTCATCTTAAAAAAAAAAAAAGACACTAAATTTCCCCTTTACTCTCTTTGTTCAGACTTACTTAAAAATATATAATTTGAAAAGCTGTCAGTTGCTTTAAAGCTAGCAATGAAAAATTAAAAAGCTACCATCAGACACCTACTCTATTTCAGGGATTTTTATAAGTTGGGTTAAAAAAGGGAAAGATGTATCAACATTCCTACTTTGTGTTTTCTTCAATTATAAATGCAAACATGCCTTTTGTGACAAGTGACAAGTGGTGCAAAATGTCGTTCTCTATCCCCAAACTCCCCAGTCTAAAATAAACCAAGCACTCTTATAATGGATATATTTAAGCTGTTATCCTTGCGCTGTTAAGTTGTATCTATAACAACAAAATCCTTTAGAATCCTGTGATCTCACCTTGCTTTTGCAACCAGATCCCTTCTGTCTCTAAAGAATGCCTTTGGATCTGGCCATCCAAAATATTGTGCAAACACACAGGTGATATTTCTGCTCGTCTTATCTATCCTATGAATGTTGTGGCTTTGGTGGTAAGAGAGTCTGCCTGGATTAAAAGAAAGATAATTTGCCCTCAGCAGAGCCATTAAGTTTCTAACTATAGATAGTAACACGAGGTTTGAACTTTGATTTTAGAAGCCATGTTTGACACTTAAAAAACAATACGGAAAGTAAAATTTCTGTCTCAATTGTGAGAACTGAAGAAGTCCATTGACAATAATTCCTGCACTAAGCAGGAAGAGCAGTGACTCCGCAGTGTTTAAAAGTTAGAAAAAGAGGTGAATAAGAGGACGTGGGAAGAAATTTAACTTGAAAAGGAAGATCCTCAAAATTTAGATGTCCTCAGACCCATAAAAACTCTGTGATGCTGCAGAATATAATATTTTCTTCTTTTTAATTCTCTAACCTATGATGACTGTCTGTTATCTTTTTACAAATAACAAAACCACAATGTTAATAGTGAAACTTAGGAGAATAAGTGGATCCTGATTGGCTTCCTGCCATAATCTGGGTCTTTCTTGGTGATATATCCATTTTCAAAAATGTAATTTTTAATATAACAGCCATCAGAAAACAATTGATGCTAACATGTCTCAATATGTCCCAAGAATCATTTTTTTGAGATATTTTCTGGTAAAAAAAAATTTCATTGTCAAAAAGGTTTTAGATCATCTGAATGCTAGATAATTTTCTTGGAGACATAAAATGCACATTATCACATATTGAAGAATCTTGAAGTCAACCTCTATTTAACTCTACAATTCTTAAACACTTTAAACCAAAATTATATTTTTCCTATAACACATAACTACTGTTATTGAACATTCAGGGAATGTTGCCTCAAGTCCTTCTCAATAAAACCTTTTATTTGTAGTGTTTGCTGTTTTTAGTGTTTAATTAAAAGTGAACTGAGAACAAGAGGGAGGCACAGCTTGAGAGACAGTGGTTGGGCTTGAGGGACTATTGGCTTATTATACTCAAAGCCCCACTGCTTGACTCACTTACAATCCCCCTCCAGGATCCCTCTGGCCAGGAAGCTGAGGACTTCAGTCTCTGTCACAGAACTGACTTCACTCAGTGATATTCATATCAATAGATTGAGAAGTTTCTGGCCCTGAATTATCCTGTATCTGCCCCATCCAATTTCCGAGTTAAAAAAAGTTAAATACCTCTCTGACAGTAATATTGTAGATTCCAATATGTTTTGTCAGGGAAATTGTGGGAAATTTAATCTTTTCCTAAAGTTTTTAAATATGACCTTATGTGGCTTCTACAATGAGAAAGTATAATCTCGTATTTCAGGATATGTGGAAGAGAGGATAATCTATATTCTTAGATTTGAGACTTAGGAAAAAAGTTGTAGAGAAAAAAAAGACATGGGAAAGAAAAAGATAATATAAAAATGACATATTGAACCTGAATTTTTGAATTTGAATGTCTTGAATGGGACGTGTCCAAATTTTATGCAGGTGATTCAGGGCTTGAGGTCCTCACTTGGAGGTTCTAAAGAGCTCAACCTCAACCAGTCCAAAACTGAACTTGTATTTTTCCTGTAAATACTTTGTCTCAAGCAGAGTATTTTTTCTTAAGGAATAGTACCATAACTTAGCTAACTGAATTAGCCAGAATCATAAACAGATCCTTAAAACTTTCTTTTTCTTTGTGCCTCAAATCTAACCCAACACAAACTTTGTGACTATAGCCTACTACATATCTCATAAATATATTCATGCTTGAAGTATTTATCAACACATGTCTTTCAAGTGACTGCTAAGTGTCTGCCATTGTCATAGACACAGAATATACAGCTCTAAACAAAATGGAGTTCCTGCAAGCATGAGTGTCCATTTTAGCGAAGTGGAAGTAAAGATAGTAAATAAATATAAAAATATATAAGCTGAAGAAAAGTGCTACTGAAAGACTAGTGTAGAATAAATATGATAAAAATGACCACTACATATACACCATTTCATATAGCAGTAGTCTTCAACCTGCAATTTAAGAGGAAATGAAATCAATCAAGAATAGTATATTAGTATATGTGTACATGCATGTGTTTTGTGTTTAATTTGTAATTGTGTTCTGAATCATTTTTTAAAATATAATTCCTTCCGTGAAGAATCAATAAAACAAAACCAAAAATTGAAAAGAAAAAAAACCACATTATATTGAACAGTAATGAGTGAGAAATGCAAATACATGGGAGAAGACTATTCAGGAAAATAGAACAACTTGTGTAAAGATTCTAAGGCAAGAAGTTGTCCATGGAGCATTCAGGACCCCAGCAGAGGTACAACTCATTGAGAGAGAATGAAGGATGGGAGGATATGTGGCTGGAGAGACAAGCAGGAGCTAGACCATGGAGGGCCTTGTAGATCAGAGGAAGGTTTTCAGATTTTACCCCACGTAAGTTGGAAAGTCATTTAAGGTTTTGAGCAAAAGGCTGTCACAGTCTTATTCACTTTTTCACGTATTATTCTGGCTTAATAGATATAAAAAGGAATAGAATAGATGTAGAAAGGCAAGGATAGAAGCAGGGAGAACAGTAGGAGACTATAGCAATTGTTCAGAAAGACCTGAGAACTGGCTTGAGACACGATGATGTTAAAATAAAAACAGTGACCAACCTTGAAAATTCCCTGAAAAGGCAAAACCAGTTTAGTCATACAAGCAAAGCTTAATTTAGCTTATTCTGCAAGGCTAACTTGACTTGGGTCATCTCTTGCTTATGTCTCTGAAAATCATAGGCAAAACTTAACTCTTCCCAAAGGTTGATATGAGGTAACCACTGACCATTTTTTTTATCATTTAATATAACATTAATATTATAACTAATCACTGTGAAGAACAGTCAGTGCTTTCTTACTATATAAGCTGCTTTATAACAATATACCACTGAGCCTCACTCCATGATCTGGTTAAAGTATGCCTGTCTTTTTGGTGTGTGCACAATAAACCTTTATTAATTAATACTTCAGTGATTCATTGGTTTTATTCTGTTATTTATGAATTTTTGATAGTGGTAATTATAAAAAATTTGAGAAGTCATTTGACTGTAGTCATGTGTTGAAGGAATGGGAAAAAAGGTTTGCTAATGGACTGGATGCGGGTGAGAGACACACAGAGAAGTGAAGGACACCAAGAAAATTTGGCCGAAAGTTAAAGAGGAAGAAGTTTCCATTTATTGAATAACTCTATGAAAGGGCAATTTTATAGTCTATAGGGGAGAGAGATGATCACTTGAGAGCAGGTTTTGTATCAGCAGTTGGGCACATGGATTTAGTATTCAGGGAAGTGATTTTCTGGAAGTCAACAACAACAACAAAATAGGTGGTATGTGAAGCCTGGAGAGTGGCTGAGAGCCACTACAAAGTGTATTTAGTCAGAGAAGAAAAGAATAGGGAAGGGAACAGAAGAAAAGGAAAAGGGAAAAAAGAAAAAAGAAAAAAGGAGTGATCTTTGAGGCAATGTAATATTTAAAGTTTTGGAAAATGAATCAAAAGACCAGCCAATAACAGAAAACAAGAGGAAACAGAATTGCAGAAACCAAGAAACAAAAATATTTCAGGAAATTTCATTCAGTTTTTCCAAAGACTGATAGGTCAAATAAGAATGAATTTTTTAGTGCGAAAATTACTGGTGACTGATAGATATTAGAATATATTGGTGGAAATCAAAGCGGCTGAAGAGAAAACTGAAGACGGACAGTAAGTAGACTTCTTCTAAAGCTTTGCTAATGAAGGGAGCAGATAAATGAAAGGACTGATGGCGAATGGAGGGTGTGGAATGAGATCTAATGAACAGATAAAGGAATTAGCCTTGGGTAGGAGGAGGGACCTTCCCTCCAGGTTACCTAATGAGGAGGCAAAGGATGCTGATGTTGACTCATGGAATTTAAAAGGTGATGATGGAAGTGTGTGTAATTTTCTTTTCTTTTCTTTCCTTTTCTTTTTTCTTTTTTTATCTTCTCAATGAAATATAAATCCCAGTCATCAGGGTATATGAAAAGGAACAAGGAGGTGATGGAGGTTTAAGAATTACTTACTGGTTTCCTAAATCCTCCATCAGTGTCCACTATTGTTCCTAATTAAAGCCTTTTCTTCCAATTAAAAAAAATCACTCTGATAATGTTACTAGGTAGCTTAAAAACCCACAAGAGCTCCCCTTTGTTCTTTAAATAACACCTACAGTATTTAATTGCCTACAAGCCCCCTCCTGAATTGGCTTCTTCCCCCCTCCAGCACCATTTCTCCCTTCTTATCCCTGCTTATGTTTCAGGACAGACTGATTCTGGAATATGACGCACTACTTTTTATCAAGGCCTTTGCACATGCTTAAGCTCAGAAATCTATTCAGACTCACTCTGGCCTAATGATTGTAGTCATCCTTTTTACTTCAATACAAATGTTACTTTCTTCGGGGAGTTAATTCCTGAGCACAATCACTACCTTCCACTTCCAAGGGTAGATTAGATCCATCCGTTTTATTCCTTGTCAGCTTTTTTTTTTTTTTTTACCCTTAGTCCTCAACAGTTTATAATTCTTTACTTTTCTCAAGAAATGTTTACCTCGTCCGTGTGTGTTGTACTCAACTGTGAGGTCTCCAGTTGGCCTGATAGATATATAGCATTGCTCTTTGTCACTTGAGTTGTAAACTGATTGAGAAATAAGACAAAGGAGTAATGCTTATGGAGGCCAAAATATCACCCTTATCATTGCTAAAGGTTGTATTGAAGGGCATGGTTTATATCTATAAGCATATGAACCTTTTATTTTTTATTTTATTTTTTTTAAGATTTTATTTATTTATTTGACAGAGATAGAGACAGCCAGCGAGAGAGGGGACACAAGCAAGGGGGAGTGGGAGAGGAAGAAGCAGGCTCATAGCGGAGGAGCCTGACGTGGGGCTCGAACCCGGAACGCCGGGATCACGCCCTGAGCCGAAGGCAGACGCTTTAACTGCTGTGCCACCCAGGCGCCCCCATATGAACCTTTTAAAACATACCTCCAAAACAAGGCAGCCTTACCCAGTCATGGTGGATTTCTCCCCTCCTTCCCAACACACACACACACACGCACACACACACACAGAATCAAAACTTACTGCAGCAACTCACTCCCAAGTATAATGGAAGAGGAAGAGTCTAAACTATACATACACATTTTTTCATTCCAGAATCAGACTAAATCACTGCTCTTTTCTTGGAAGGAATAACTGAGGGGACACAGAGAGGAAGGACCTCCCTTAGCGTAGAAGGAAATATCACATCTATAGAGAATCAATATTCCATATCAACACTCACTAACGAATCACTAGATTTTACCCAAATCAGTGTTTTGTTCATAGTTTGCCAGCAATGTAACTTGCAAGATTGACCGAACAATGAAAATCAATTATTGGCTTTATGGTTTTCAACTTTTACGTTTTACAAAGTCTTTTTGACATCCTCAAAGCCTAAGTCCAGTTGGTTGTGCAAAATTATACCAGTTCATTTAGGTTCGTACTCTCCCATAACTTAGAACAAAGATGACAAACTTGCCCGTGTGACAAATCTGACCAACCACCTGTTTTTGCAAATAAAGCTTTATCAGAGCATAACCACACTTACCAGTGCGTGCATTGTTTATGGCTTCTTTTGCACTATTCTTGCAGAGTTGAGCAGGTGCAATAGAGATGGTGTGGCCTGCAAAGCCTAAAATATTTAATCTCCCACCCTTTGCCGAAAGAGTTTGCTGACGTTTGCTTTGATTCCATAAAGCTGCCTATACGTGCATTTTTAGGTCTTTGTTAAACATCACTATCCATGTAGCTGAGAGATTCAAACAAATAGAAAAGTTATCTTTTTATAACTTTGTTCATGATAAAGTTCTATCTGCCTGTGTTCTTAGTAGTACCCATGCCAATGTCTCTAAAGTACCCTTTTAAAATAAATTGGAAAATGGTAAAATAATAAAAATATATTTCAGTACCACTGTTCATCTAATTATTTCATTCTATAACACGTAAGGTGAGTATCTGTGGTTTCTGTTGTAATATACCATATTATTTTTTTATTAAAAAAATGATCTTGGAATCATTGTTTAAACCACAAATCGTGAATGGTATTACTGGGTTTACAAAGTTTCTCAGTGCTTTGAAAGGATGTGAACTGGAGTTGTAAACTCAGAAAAAGTAAAGTAATAGCCAACATCATCAAGCACTTATAATGTTTTAGGTAACTGTCTAAGCAGTATCTCAGTTAATACTTATAGAAAACCTACACAGTGGATATTATAGTTACCCACATTTAATAAAAAATAAAAGCGGGGCATGGGATAAAGAAACATGCCCAGGACTATACAATCACCAAGTAACAAAGGTGGGATTTAAACATCTTTTACCAGAGGCTCTCAAACTTTCTTTGTTCCTGGAGCCCTTAGAGTCCAGCTAATTTTTTCATGGTGTCCTTGGCCAGAAGAAATGGATTACACAGTTTTGTAAAGTAGCCATGTCCAAGATTTTTACTAAGCATATCCTATGAATTTAGCAACTACTTAAGAAATAATAAACATAAATTGAAAAAAAAAATTAATTCTTACATTACTACAATGACCTACTAATAAGATGTGTACCCCTGTTGGGCATTGCATAGCTTCTCAAAGCTGAGAATCTGGTTTGATATCACAACCCTAATTTCTGTTCTACCCTGATTTCCATACAGTGCTTAATTTTTATCTCAGCAACCTCAAAAAAGTTCACAAAGTTCTAGTGTCACAAGAAGGAAAGTAGTGTGATATCATCTTGAAATTGTAAACAACCTGGAGTTAATAGTGCCTCTGTGTCCAGCAGATATTGCTGTATTTTTCTGGGTTATTTAAAATATCCTACGGTGATCTGTGAATTCATCACAGCCCCCAAGGATGCATTAACGCAGTTTGGAAACACAATCTTATGTTATTTTATAGCCCCATGTTAAGTGCTCTCTGCAAAGAACAGAGTATTGAATACCAGGAATCCTAAGGACTGAACGCATAGCTCTTACTTTCAGATTATACAGGAAGCTAAGAGTGTGTCTGAGGCATAGACACAATAAAAATGGGAAAATGATGGGAATGGTGCAAGGTAAGGAGCAGAAGCTTGGAAGTAAGACAGTCCTGAATTTGCAGTGAGGCTCTTAATTATACTAGTGCTGCTCTAAGCACAAATACATGTCAATTCTTGCCACATCTCAGAGGCATAAAAAATATTTATGTTAACAAAGGTAAATAATAACAGTCAAATAAATGTTAGAGGCCATAACTGATATCCTGCCATTTCCACCTTGGTAATAATTTGCAAATTCATTTCACTTTTTGCCTTTCCACCATGGTTACTTAACTCAAACACTTACTACTTTTTGCTTATGTGGGGATGGAATTCTGGGGTCCTAGGAACATAGTTTTTATTACAAGACTACTCAAAATCCGTTCTGCAGGCTACTGTTAGTTTGAAAAAAAACTTTGTCACTGGTCTGTGACAAGATAAGGGCATAAACTGATGTAAGAGTTACATACTTTTGTAGCAATTTGGCGAACTAATTTAATTTCTGTTGAATAATAAAAAAATGAAGGGTTGCATTTTCTATGTTAGCTTTTGAGATTTAATTTCCCCTAGTAATTGGTTTTAATTGTATTTTACAAAGGTATTTGTACACAGCAGATTGGAAATTAGAGGACACAATGAAAATTGGTTCTTCACCACAAATACTTGAGAAGCACTGGCCTAGAAGGGGTGTATTGGATGAACAGTGTTCCTGGCCCTGTGGACTGCTGACCTCATGGAGAGCACCATGACTGGGAGAGGGCTGGATAAGGGTCCTCCAAAGCACTGGGCCCATGATAGGTCACCAGATACCCAGGCCTAAGTGCTGCACAGAGTGCAACCATTAACCTACGATGGATAACATGATACAGCATAACTCATTTCTGTCTTCCCAGCAACTAGTCCTATAACTTGTACCTTAAAGGCACTAAATCAATGATGTTTGAATGAATAAACAATTAAATATAATGATGAAAGCACTGATGATGATGACGACGACGACGATTTCTATCATTTCTTTAACTGTTCCCTGTGCCAGGAACTACATAAAACACTTTATGTAAATTACCTCTGCTCTTCACCAGAACTCCCAGGATAGGTATTATGTCTTCCACTGAGAGATAAGATCTCCATTTTACAATTTTTAAGAGACAATACACTTTTGAGAGAAGGCTTGGGAAAGTAGAAGTTGGCTTTGTTGAAAGAAATGTGATTTGAACTGGGTTTTAAAGGATGAGCAGAGCTGCTGGAGGCAGACAGAATGAAGCACCCTGGCCTAAGTAGGGAGAATCATACCAACCAAAGAATGTAAGACACAAGGCATACTCAGGGTAAGATGGATAAGAAGTACATGAAGAGTCTAGATATAATACATCAGGGACCGAGGGAGCTTGTGATCTAAGAGGGAGCTCCACTTAAAAGTATTCAGATTTATTAAAAACAAAGCAAAACAAAACAAAAACAACAAAGAGAAACAACAGTCACTTAACCAAAACTCTTACAGGCTTGGTGTAGTGCTAGTTTTCTGATTCGTTACATCACTCAGAATGGGCTTTCCTTACCTCTGATCTTTATGTTTTACATCGTCCTGTTCTAATTCCCTATGCAAAATCTATCACTACTTGATATGCTTTGATATGGTATTTTTTGTGGAAGTATTTATTTATTTTTGCCATTTTCGGCTTGCTAGGCTTTTAAATGCAATGAAATCAATTTTCTTATCTATCTTTTGTATTAATGAATACCTGGCACCTAAAGATACACCTACCACATGCGTAATGCATCAACTATTTTGCCACATAACAAACTACCAATATTACCCACAAATACTAAGTGGTTTAGCACAGCGTTATATTATTATGATCATCACAATTTAAGGGGTGGAGTGGGCAGTTCTTCTGCTGACTTCACTTAGGTCTACTCCTGTGGCTCTGCTTGCGAGGAAAGTTAGCTGAGTTGGAAGTCCAAAATACCTGACTCATGCTTGGCAATTGGTATGGTCTGTCAGCTAAGATGTCTTGTACATCCTCCACATGGCCTCTCGTCCTCCAGTGGGTTAGACTGGTTTCCTTATGTGATGTTCTCTGGACCCCATGTCAAGAGGGTGATGACGGAATCTGTGAAGCTCCTAAAGCCCAGCCATAGAAGTTGTGCAGTATCACTTCTGCTGCATGAATTGATCCAAGTGGGTTGCATCACAAGCCCAGATTCAAGGAATGGGGAAACCATCTTTATTCTTAATGGAAGGGGCTGCAAAATATTGTAGCCATGTTTTTTAATCAACCACAGTGGAGGTTCAATAAGAATGCATTATCTGAATGAAGAAATGGTGTGACTAAAGGCATAGCCAAGAAATAATATAGCATATTCTTTAGTTTATAAGCAATGGGTAGTCCTGTGGATTCTTGAGTATGAGGTGACATGATTAAATTGAAGTTTTTGGAAGATTAATCTACCTATGGCTAAAAGAGGAAATAAATAGGGGAGAAACTAGACGCAAGAAAGTCATTTGAAGCCTGCCATGATAAACCAAAAGTAATGAAATGAGGAACTTGAAGATTCATCATAAATTCTACTCCTATTTCTCATTTACTTACTTGGGGTTTACAGCAATGTATGAACGTGGCACTATGCTAAATGACTGCTTGCCTAAGGACAGATGCATGGTACTTGCCAGTATATGGCAGGAGAATAAAATGCACCCGAAAAGGAATTAGGATGACACTGATATCTGAGTGGCTCCAGCCAATTGTCCACGTATTTACAGGTTTATTTTAATTTATTGACAATTCAAGGTAGTTTGAATAATTCAAGGTAGAATGTGAGATCTGTTCTTCTGAGAAAGAATTTCCTTGGGAGATATATATATTTTAACTCCCAAAGACATAACATGTAGAGGTGGCACTTTGTGTACTAAAGTTAACTTAAAGCCTGATGGCCATTTACTTAGAACTGACTGATACTAAAGAAATAGAAATATTAGCACATACAGCATTTCAATTTTCCCTGGAGATATCTCAGCTCCGTGTCTGCTCCAGTCGCTGAAAAATGAAGAGGCTCATATATTTCAAGGTATTTTCACTCTGGATGGTTATGCTTGTCAGCACTTCTCCTATTCAAAGATAGATTTGATAAACACCCCAGTTTTAGGAATGTTTTCCTCTAGGAAAAAAAAACTAATATTTTCTTTCTTAGAGTTTATCTGGAGAATGCTACCTTATATAGACCTCACCATCAAAAAAGAGGAATTGATGGAAATGTAACTGATTCCTATGTAAAAAGATTATCTTTTGAGGTTTGAAAATGTATGCCATTTAAAAAACTTGTCTCAATGTGCAATTAACAGAAAATAATATCTCAACTGTAATACACTGAGCAGCAGCCCAGCAATTAAAATCCTTCATATAATTATGAACTCTTCAATGGCTAAAACATAATAAACAATGGAAATCTTTGCTAAGTCAACTTTCAAAATAAAAGTCCTTAAATTTGTAGGTATAAGAATCTGAAGTTCACAAAGCAATTCAATTCTAGCTCTAACTTGTTGTATGTATTTTTGTTGTAAATAGAATTTGACCTTCTGTAATAAAAACAATGATTCAGGATTTAGATCTCCTTTTCCTCTTCATAATTCCAACTGCCAATTATGCTACTTTACCTGGTTGAATGGGAGAGGTTTTTTGTTTTTGTTGTTGTTGTTCTTTAATTATTTTCCCTGAGACCTCTAGGCCAATGTATCTATAAATTTTGTGGTCAAAATCCGTATCAAAATCATCACTGCTCCTATTTTGAACATACAAAATCAACATGTCCAAAAATGTGATTTTTTAAACTTTATTTTTAATAAATTATTTAGGTGACTATTTTGAACAATAAAGTTCAGACACCTGCTCTAGATTTGACCCCTATAATTTATTTGATACACCTTTGATTTGGCAAAAGGTAGTCTCTCTTTTAAGATAATAGTCATCTCTGTATTTCACAACTACTTATTGGGTACGTTCCTTATACTAGAAAATGCTCAAGGTGTTGGGAATACAGTAACCAATCAGATAAGTTTTCTGTTTTCAGAGAGTTCTAGATCTAGAGAGATAATGAAATTATAATATAATTAGAGAAATGCCAAGCGATATGTCAGGACACATGAGGAAATTCAGGGAAGAGTGGGCATAGGGTCATTGGGAAAAATAATCTGAAGAAATTAATGTCACATCATAGTCTTAAAGAAAGAACCTTAAAGAAAGGTTCTAAGAGATGAGAAGTTTTGCATAGTGGTGAGAGGGATGATGGTGTTTTCAGATACTGCAATTTGTTCTTTATTACTAGAAAAGAAGGTATACGTGAAAACAAGAGATAAAAAAGAGAAAGAGCTAAGAGATAAAGCTGAAGAAGTCTACTGGAGTCACTTGTGAAATTTTTTGTTCTATATTATTTTATAAAAATTTCTTTGAAACTCATTTAGCCAATAAACCCAGTATATGGGTGAACTGACATTAGCCAATTTGATTTTACTCCTGTATTTTTAGAAAACATGGTTAGTATTACTGTTAGAAACATATTGCTACAGTGGGAATCCTATTCTATAAGAACAGAGTATGACTTTGTTTCTAAAATGAATCTTTTGGTATATAAAAACAGCTCACTGCCGAAAAGAAAAATGGAGTCCTCAAGATTTTCTCATTTTAGAAAGTCATCATTCCCGACTGTGATCTTCATCTCACACCTCACATCCACTCTATCAACAAATCTTGCTAGCTCTACCTTCAAAATATATCTAGAATTTGACTACCGTTTATCATTTGCATTACCACCACCTTGGCCCAGCCATGCCCCTCCACCCCCACATTCTCTTTCTTATTCTGTAATTCAGTAGCAGCTGACTGGCTTTTCTGCTTTCATTCTTGCCTTCTTGTAATTTGTTCTCTATGCAGAAACTAGAATAAGGATCAGCTAAGGCTTCTGTTACGTAATAGTGTCAAGTAGGAAAAGTTTTTGGCTCTCAGCTGATCCAGCTGAGGGTTGTTATTCTTTTCCCGTTTTGATGGTAAATGTACAAATGTTGCAGGCATGGCCTAAGGAGGACATGGTGAGTGGGGCTTGAAGGAAGGTTCGTGTCACCCCAGCTATGTACGTCACCCAGATCAACAAAGGAGTGAACAAAAGCTGGGGGGAATCTAGAAATTATGATAGAGGAGGAAACACTGAGAATCAGTTGTGGTCTTATGTCCAGCTCTATCTGTGAGGGTTATAGTTTTTTTGCACAAACCTTCTTCTCATAATTTTTTCCCCCCAAAGAGGATCAGCATCCTAAAGAAGCGACTTCCAGAATTTATACAAATAGATCTAAGTGACACAATGGGTAGATGGTAGTGGGTGATGTGTTATGGCACCCAGGTCTGCTTTCAGATTGAAGAAATTATTCTGGGAAATTGCTGTTGTCTTAAGCCCTCAGCTATCAACCCTCTCTGGGATTTTTATCTTGTCTGATTCTCAACTGATCCATCATCAAATACTAATGATCTCAAGATACTTAATTTACTTCCTGCCAATAGGAGAGGAATATGGAATTTTAAAAGTTCTTATTTGAGCTTAGTTTGATTTCTTTTGAGGACCTTAAATTTAAGGCATCCCAAAGCATTACCCTTTCGAACAGCTTGATGGGTGTTTAAGTCTTATACATACTTAATTTCTTCCTCTTAGATAATGAGAGCCCGCAGGCTCTGAAAAGAGTAAAGAGAATTAACGAGGAAGAGGAAGGAGCCCCTCCTATGTTTCTCTCTCTACTACTGTTTTTGCCCTTGAAGACAGAAGTACACCAGGCTTGTGCTGTTTTCTCTATAAATGAAGGGACCTTTCCTAACCTGCACACCTGAAATGAAACATATTTGCATTGGCCTATATTTCCAAGATACATGTTTGTCTCTGGCCTGACAAAAAAGGCGCTATTCTCATTTGGTTTTGTTTTTATTGACGACTATCTTCTGATTTCAAAAATAAAACTAGAACTCAAAAAATAAAGAAAGAAGGTAACAATAGTCAGCATCATCAAAATACTCCATAGTGAGAAAAAAGATTAACGTAATACCCAATCTTCCCATGACTTTTTGACTCTACACATATGAGTCAGCAAATGATTTTCCACTTTATTTTTCCTGAATGTTGCAATACTCTTCTAAGCCAAGGTGAATTTGAAATTATGAACATGAATACGGTCTCTTTCTGTGCATGAGAAAGCTTTTATATACATGTTCCGTAAAAGATTTTTTGAATCAAAAGAAATGAACTTCAGCATTCTCTTTTTTTCCTTTGTTCTTTCTAATTTCTTTGGCCACTAACTATTTAATAGTCATTGGGCAAATCTTAATGATAAAAAGCTTAACATAGTTTGGACACTGACTATAGCTATGTTTTTATTTCCTTGGTTCTTTTGCTTTCATGTTCCCTTATTGCTTTGTACTCTGAATTTAGAAGATCTCAAGGCATTCAGGTTCATAGTAAAAATAAGTCAGAACATAAAAGTAGAAACACCCTCCTCACCTTGCATATTCAGAAGATCAGTGTGTGTTATATAATTTTGATTAATTTGCTCTCTGGATCTCACATTTGTCATGTGTAAGAATACTTGACGTAACAAGAATTTCAGTGTAGAGTTTTGGATCCTATGAACATTAAAAGTCTTTTATGCTTGCTCACTGAACGTAACTGAAGTATCCCAGTGTAAAATCTGTACAAACCCCAAGGGAATGAAAAAAATAGAATTAGATGAAGGTGAACATTACAGTACATTCTATTGTTTCTTTAGAATTTTTCAGCTGCAGAGATTCAGAATACTCAAGTGAAAATTATATTTACCTATTTATTTCTCTAATGGAATATTAATTAATGTGTCAGATGGCTGTTTGTGCTGGCCATGCTTGCTGATTTTGTTAAATGTTGGAGGGAAAAAATATGAATTGCTTGTCATAGGCTTCCAAACTACATATTATGGGATAGACTGATAACAATTAGTTGTCCTTCAACGTGCCTTTCCTCTACAATAATAGAATGTACGATACCTAAAATAATGAACAAATTTATCAGCCTTCCTTGTAGCAAGACAGATATATAGCTAATTGTCAAGAGGACATAACTGTGGGTTTCTTATATTATCTTCTTAGATCACCTTTAAGGTACTACTGGTGCTTGTCCTTAATTACTTCCCTCGCCTCCCCCCACAACCTTTCTCTCTGTCGTCATTGAGCCGTCTAGGATACAATCTTGGACCATAAGATGAAAAGGGTCATACCTAGCAGGTTGTGAAATAGTCACCTAAAAGGAAATTGGGTCCCTCTGGCCCCACAGTCAGCTTTTAAATGTAGTAATGGATTACTTACCTTTATTGATGTAGGCAATAAATATACTCTTTCTTGTTTAGGCTATAATTTTGGGTTTCTCTTATACCCAACTGAATAGAATATTAACTAATTCACCTATTTTAGAAGTTTAGCAGAAGATCCAAGTTAATTTGCACTTACTATTTCCTACATTATCTGTTCATGCAATATTAATGGAAAAAAGAATAATGAAAATAATAAAACTCAAACCAAATAAACAAAGTAAATATTCCCTCCTCTCATCCACACCCAATTTCCTAAAACTAGAATTTGCATTTCTTAGAAATAGGTAATTCATTGATAGACTGCACCATGTTTAAGAATTACTTAACTGAGATAAAACAAACACTGGCCCCAACTCCTACTATAAAAATTTATGATAATCTTATCATCTCCATTTTGTTGATGAAGTCATGCAGCTCTTGACACAGTACTGATTGAATGAAATACAAGATCATGAAAGGATGATCTTCTGTTGGGGTTGTAGTTGGTGGTGGATAGTGGAGTGAGTCATGTTTTCCTTTTCTTAGTACCATGTTATTTTCCACATGCAGGTAAATTTTTGATTCCTTCTTGAAAGGAATCTTTCAAGTCTTTAATTTTTTATTCCTTCTTGAAAGGTAAGTAAAATATCACCTGGATATTTAAAAAGGAGAATGGGAGCAAGGATGGTATATACCTTTTTCTTAGTCTTGGTAATATTAGTGACTTAACTTTCCAAATCAAAAGTAATGTTTCCAAAAATGAAATAACTTGCATGAAGCCAAACCTCTGTCTTGACTCTCAGGAGTCCTTGAAGAGTGTCCAAAGCCTGGCTCTACCCAAAGTATTTCCTGCTTTCTTTAGTCAGGGACCTTCAATAATGGGAACTTGTCAGTAAAAGGAGGCAGCCAAATTCCTTCAGGAAGTAACAATCCAGTATCTGCTATCTAAACAGTCAATGTATTTTATTCCGGCCCTTCTCACACCTGCAACACCAATTGTATATTTTCCAAGTTTCATTACCCAAAGCATTTCCTGCTTTCTTTAGTCAGGGACCTTCAATAAACAAGTACATTTCTTCTCACATTAATATTATTTATAAGGGAACTTGTCAGTAAAAGGAGGCAGCCAAATTCCTTCAGGAAGTAACAATCCAGTATCTGCTATCTAAACAGTCAATGTATTTTATTCCGGCCCTTCTCACACCTGCAACACCAATTGTATATTTTCCAAGTTTCATCTTAAGAAAAGGTCATTTAGATTCCAAGTTTAAAAGTTCTTAAATTTTTAGTGTGGCTCACCATGCACATAGATTTAGGTGAAGTGGAAAACGGATCCTTCCTCTACTTTCTCTCCCCTCTCCTTCGTTTTTCCTTTGGCTGAGTGCCCATCTTTATGACTCAACAACTTGAGCAATCGTGTGGGTTGTCTTGCATGATGATAGTCATCCAGTGATGCACATCTTCATTCTTTCTTGGGGTTCTGCTCTGCCTTCATTACTTTGTTTCTTCAAATCCCTGTGTATCTACATATGTCCACACATGGGTGTGCACACTCAAGCAGAATGATCTGTTTACTCTGGAAACAGTCATAGCACCATATTTGCCAATGTGAGATCACTGGAATAACTTCTGCTGATGTCTTCCACATGTTGGCTGACTATCTGAATTCTAGTTTAACCAATGTGTGTAATCTCTCAATTCCCACATATGCTGAGGAAGGCTCTTATTTAGAAGGCAGGGGAATTGCCAAGCATCTGACGATAGCATTCTGTGAAAATGTTGCTTTATCTGAAAGAAAATGTGTCCTTAAGCAATCTGAGATCTCCTATCGTTAAGCTAGTCATATGTGAAAGTAACTTGGATCCATAAAAACTTTTCCAGATTTCTTGGATTAGTAATAGCCAAAATTGAATGGAATAAAATAAATAAATCTCATGATCTAAATAATTATATCATCTTTCCTCAGAGATAAAGCTTAATGAGACTCACAAGGCATTAACAGAAATAATTCATAGGCAGAATCTTGTTTTACATTTTCTTCTATATTGTCTCTATGTCTTAAGTAACTATTTCTTTTATTTCTTTCATGACCACTTTTTGTTTGTGAATGATCAGAAAGTGATAATTCTGAATTATCATGCATCTCTTCAACTGGATTTATCTAGGTTTTGTATGAAATTTAATGGGCCATCATACTGAAATTGTCTGTTTTTGCCCATTTTCGTGTTATTTGTAATTTGCTTCAGGTGCATACCCCAGCAATAAGGTGATTTATTTCAGTGCGGGATGGTAACATTATCCACATATTTTAAAAAACGTTGAGTTGGAATCTTTGGTATTTGGTGTTTTCTTGGTTAAGAATAATACTGTAGAAATGCAGAACCACATATGGTGGCTGACTCTAACTCCAGATTTTCACTGAATTTTTCATTGATTTTGAAAAATCATAAATTCTTTCTGCCGTATATCCCCTCATAACTCAGTTCATTGAGCTTTTTAACCCTTAATCTTATCACTGATAAATATGTCTTTGTTATGTATTCCTGACCTTTATCTGTTAAGGTTGTGCCAAGTTCTATTTGAATAAATTACTCGGTAGAAAGGTGAGGTCACCATTTGAAGTGATGTGATCCTAACATTCGGAGACTAGTATTATTTACAGTGACAACATAAACTGTAGAAGTTCTACTAAATAGAAACACAAATTGTGGATTCCCTGGGTAATATAAAAAAATGAAGAAGTTAATTTAGTTGGGGCTATTGTGATTGTGGGCTGTGAGTTTGCCTATCAACCCCCATCACTTGAAGTAACAATATAGAAATTTTAAGCATATGATGAAGCAAAATGAAATTTATACTTTGCTGTGAATACAGAAACTACTATGGCAAGGGCTTTCAGGAACTAAAAATATTAAACCTGGAAATCATTAAAAAAAACAAAAAAACAACCCCTATAAGGCAGTTATTTGTAAACTCAACAAATCCATACATTTTTTCCTGTCACTAAAGTTAAGACTAGATAGAGTATATCCATGTCCAGGACAGAAAAAGAGTAAATATTAATAAGTCCCTGATGATAAAGAGATTTTCTTAGTTTTTTGGGGTTTTTGTTTTTGTTTTGTTTTGTTTTATTTTATTCTGAAGACACTGGTAGATAGAGGCAATGTTAATGGTAGTGTATGAGGCTTTTCTGTATAGGTAACAAATCCTTTACTTTTCTAAGTAATCTTATGTATAGTCAACTATTTAACCTAGCACACACCTACTGTCGATCCATTCACCCAACACTAATCCCCACTGAGATCACAAAAGTAATCACTATAGTAGTACAAAGAGAGTGCGGTATTGTGTGACGTCCAACATTGGTGATGGAGGAGTACTATTGTAAGTAACTAGAAATACTACTGGTTTCTCAGTCTAACTCAAATCCTAGCATAACAAATACACCAGGATATTTTTGGAATTCTAGTGCACATCAAATATTAATGCTATTTACTAATACTAATGGCAAAAATAATACTAATAATGTCACTTCACCTTATTCACATAATTTCGTTCATAAAATTATTTTCTTAGAGTAAGGTTTTAGATATAGAATTGCTGGCTCAAAAAAAAAAAATCATCTGTATACCCTCAAGGATTTTGATACATCTACCAGATTGTTCTCCAGAAAGACACTACTTTACTCTCCCACTAAAAACATATGATGATGCCTGTACAGCCACTGGAGTTAAGACATGCAGAACGATGTGCTTTGATAAAAAAATACTTTGACATCATGTGAGGAAGCAGGGAGAAAATTATTTTCTCCTTCTTCCTAAGAGCAAACCCCCTCTTGTTTCTTATTTGTGTGCCCTGATTTTACTTATACATTTCTTTTGCTTAGGCATGTAGTTAGGGAAGGTTGTGGCAGGGGGGTCCTACTCAGTTGAGAGGACAAATTATGATTATTCTAAGTCAAATATGGAATTCCGTTTCCTTTACCAGTAATTAGTTAGGCATGACCACGAGATATAATATCACTAAACAAAAGGGAAGTCTACTGGGGTGGGGCTTCTATGAAACTGTTTCCTCCACGCAGTAAAGACATTTATGAAGAAAAATGCCCCAGTTTTTTTCTGGCTCTGGTTAGTGTGTTCTGATGTGATGTATGCCACAATGGCAGCACTTTTGGAAGCATAAGGACAAATCTACTACAAAGTCAATATGCTGAGGATAGCCAAACGGAAGATAGAAGAAAATCTGGGACCTGGATGTCCGCTAACCTCAATATCCTGTAACAATATTTTTTTCTTTATTGCTTAACTCACTTTCATATTATTATTATTTTTTGTTATTTAAAGTAACTTGACTCGCACCTTACTTTCAGCTTCAAGCTTTAAGCACCGATAGCAAATTTGAAGGCAAATGTTCTAGATGTCCATTGTAAAGTTCAGATGTCTGTAGCATACGCCTCATTATTCAAGTGAAATACCAATAATGTAGTGCAGAATATAAAAGAGGCCCTGGAGGAAATGTGATGATATAAAGTGTTCATGGGCTTTACAAACTACGGAAAGGACTTGGAAATGTGGGAAAGGGTACAGTGTGGCATGAAAAATGGAAATTCCATGTTAAAGCTTATTTTTTCGAGAAACTACCCACTACCCCTCACTGTGTTGAAACAGGGTTAGCGAAATTCACTTTTCTGTCCTTCCCCATGCTTGCCTCATCCTCTATAGGAGAAAACACATGAAGTCCAGATCATGCATTCTCCAGTGAAATAGAACACATTTTGATGGTTTAAGGAAGCAGTGTGTGGTAGGTATGGCTCTGTTTTGGGTTCTTTGCTTATTTTGATGCCAAGTACTTTCATTATGGATTGGGGGATGAAGGAGAGTACAGAATTTCAGAATAGATGTGAAAGTTTACTACCAATCACTTATAAGCAAAGTTATGAATGGTGTAGGTAGTTTCAAGAGTAGCAGTTAAATCATTTTTATCACAGCACTTTCCAGTTGTCTAATATTATCATAATTATTGTTATTAGGTAGCTACAAGGAGGATGGAAAAAATGATCCTATTTTAGGTCTATTTCATTATATGGGCTTTTCCCATAAGGATTATGATTTGTTTTAAAATTTTACATGGCTTATGCTGAGGCTTGTTCATTTTCCCTGGTAATTAGCTACTGAACAGAATTCCATCTCTCTATGATATTAGGAATCTTATGGTTTAAAATCTGTTAAGCAACTATTGCTCATGGGGCCCCAACAGAACTAAATGATATAGGTTATAACTTTACTTGTCAGCTTCCTTGAGTTCGTCTGGGGTCCTCTCTGAATTTTAGCAGCAAGGCAATCCAGTGGAGGACAAGTTTTCAGCCATGTGAATGACTGCTTAGTGTTCATTAAGTCTGTAAGAGACAGGGTTAGAGCCTTGCTTAGATTTCTTCTTTATTTCACGTTGTCTGTGGGAAAGTTAAATGAAATTCCTGATGAGTATACTCTAAGCAAGGAAGGAAAAGGCATTCTATGTCAATCTCGCCAGATAGGGGTTGAAGAAGTGCCAAGGAGGGCTGGAGCTCAAGGGGTGAAGTTGCTTTTTCATATGCAAGCAAATGACTGTGAATACCAATGAACTCTCCTGGAAGGCAGTTATTGACTTCAAAAATTTTTTATTTTTACTCCTAGCAAATATGTTTCAGACTGGAGTTAAGTTTACTAATACACACACACACACACACACACACACACACACACACACACACAGGCACTCATCCCCATTCCTGTCTACCACACATTTGCTAATCACCTTTTCCTCTAACAGCATTAAACACAAAAAGAAAGAAAGTTGAAACAATGGAAAATGGGACTGCAGTTGTTTGTCATAGACCTGATGTTAAATCTTCTAGAATTTCTCTCTTCCCTGGAAACCTGTGCACACTTCTGCTATGATAGTACATTCTATTTATTTATCTATTTCCCATCTAAAAGTATGAGATTTTTGAAAGCCAAGCCTGCATGTTTTATCTCCAGAAGCATCGTGACTGCTACTCAGTAGGCATTCAAGAGAAGTCTCGTAGAATTGCATAAAATGAATATTTTTAAGGTATATTAATGGTTTCACCTAAAATGAGCCCTCATTCAGAAATGAGGGTGGTTTCTGTACTGAATAATTTATTCCAACACAATATGGAGAAATAAGGATGGTTTCATTATACTTTATTTGACTTATTTAGGAAAAGGAACTTTGACTCAGTTGTCTCAGTTATAAGATAAGTAGGAAGAGAACCAAGCCAAACCAAACCAAACCAAACCAAACCAAACGATGTCACTGCCTTAATTGATTTTGTAAAGAAAGGAACTCTGACACTAGAGGGTTTTTGTTTGTTTGTTTGTTTGTTTGATTCTTTTTAGGGGCCTGTGCAAATAAGTAAAATAGAAATTTAAAATAAACCCAGGAGCACCTGGGTGGTGCAATCGGTTAAATGTCTGACTGCTGGTTTTAGCTCACGTCATGATCTCAGGGTCATGAGATGGAGACCTGCACCTGGCTCCTTGCTTAGCATGGAGTCTTCTTAAGACTCTCTCCCTCTCTCTCTGCCCCTCTCTACTGTACACTCCCTCTCTCTCTGAAATAGATAATTAAAAATCCTTAAAAATAAAAAATAAATAAATAAAATTAGCCCAGAGGTTGGATATGACATTTGGTGATATGGGTGAAGTTGTTTATTTAATTCCAGATATGAGAACTGAGACAAATATTCAAGCTGTGCACTTTGTGAAAATTTCACTGGAAAAACACTATATCACTATTTGTTATGGAGGACAAGCAATCTCACTCAACATGATATAGTTACTAATATATCAGAAAATACCATCATTAAAAGGTGAAAACCCTTTCTGGGATTGTAGCTATGAATGCAACCTGAAAATAATTTTATGATAATTGCTAAAGTATTTGGAAAGGTGACTTAATTTACAGTACAGAATAATGACTAAAGAACAGGGGCTGACCACAGTAATGAATAAGCAAGTATATGTAGCTATGTCTGGATAGCTGAGTTGACATAAATTTCTGCCATTAACAAACTGTAATCTTGGGTAGGAAATAGAGTGAATCATTTCTTCTGTTATCTTTATTAGTAAAAAAAAATAGAGGGTGGCTTAGATAAACTTTTATAAATGGTTTTTTGAAGAACATAGTTATGACAAAATTTTAAAAGATTTAATACAATGTGAGTTCTCTGGTTAAGGAAGTTAAACACTTGGAGGTTGGAAGATGGCAGTAGAATAGGAAGACCTTAGGCTTGACTTGTGCCACGAATATAACTAGATATCTATCAAATCATTCTAAATACCCCAGAAACTGGCCTGAAGACTAGCAGAACAAATTCTACAAATAAAGGTAGAGAAGAGGCCACATAGAAGAAGGTAGGAAGTACAACAACACAGTTTAGGAGAGAAATGGATTGTGGCTGCTATGGTGGGGAGGGAGCCATCATCATGAAGAAGGGTGACAGACACACTAGCACTCAGGGGAGCACACAGGGAAAATGAATCCGCATTGAAATTGGCTTGGAAAGTGAGAGTGGTTGAATTTTGTGACAACTGTCAAGCAGTGGGGCTTAAAGCCTGGAGTTTTAAAGGTCAGCAGGCTTGGTTGGGATGGCGCCCACAGGGCATTGTGCTGTTCTTGGAGAGAAGGCAGGCAAATAACCCACAGAAATACAGTAGGGGAAACAGTGACCTGAAGAGTGCCTGGGACACACAGTGGGGAGGTTATTTGTGCATCTCAGAGCACGTGCCAAAGAGGCAGTGTTCATAGACCCATCTGTCAATCAAGAACCTGGCCAGCTCCATTTCCCTCCCTTAATCCTCAGTACAAGCACTGGGTCACCTGTAGGAACCAGCACAGTACCCACACTTGCTACCTTACACCAAGCCCCACCTCAGCTTGGCAGGCCCCCTTTTCAGAGGATTGGCTCAAACCCCTTCTCACACTGTGTCTCCCAAATTGGGAGTTTTGTGGAGCCTCAGTTATGGTGGTATGATGACAGGTCTCATTTCACAAGTGGACCAGAGTACACCTAGTTAAAACATGTCACATTCAGGCCAAGAACCACACATTGCCTACAATAGGCAAAGAAAGCCTCTGCAGACGATGGTTCTGAAGGATAATGTGACCAGGACAAAACAGCAGAGTGCATGCGGCATTCCTTGGAGATACTTCAGGAAGTACCAGGCTCTGGGGAATGGGGGACACTCCACAGCAGGGCAGTACGGGACCTCTTCTTCATAAGGCCATTACCCTCAAGAAGAGGATGTGTAGCTAACATTCCTAATACAAAGAAACAGAGACTTAGACAAAATGAGAAGAAAGAGAAATTCATCTTAAATGAAAGAATAAGACAAGGCCACAGCCAAAGATCTAAGTGAAACAGTAACATGCCTGATGGAATATTTAAAGCAATGATCATAAGGATACTCACTGGACTTGAGAAAGGAATGGAAGACATAAGTGAGTCCTGTAAGACAAAGATAAGTAATAACATAGCAGAGATAAAGGGTTCAATGAATGAAATGAGAAACACACTTGATGGAATAAACAGCAGGCTTGAAGAAGCAGAGGAACAAATCAGTGACCTAGAAGACAGAGTAATGGAAACTAATCAAGCTGAACAAGAAGAGAGAAAAAAGAATTATGCAAAACAAAAACAGACTTAGGGAATTTAGTGTTTCCATTAAATGTAATAACATTCGTATTATAGGAGTCCTAGGAGAAGAAGAAGAAGGAGAAGGAGAAGGAGAAGGAGAAGAGGAGGGGAAGAAGGAGAAGGAGAAGGAGAAGAAGAAGGAGAAGGAGAAGAAGAAGGAGAAGGAGAAGAAGGAGGGGAAGAAGGAGAAGGAGGAGGAGGAGGAGGAGGAGGAGGAG
>NW_024425008.1:18932340-18965100 GCF_017311325.1 Ursus maritimus
CCCCCCCCCCCCCCCCCCCCCCCGCCCTGGCCCCGGGTTTGGTGGCCTAGCCCTTCCCAGTCCCGCTTGCCTCCATCCCAGCTTGGCAGGCCCCCTTTTCAGAGGATTGGCTCAAACCCCTTCTCACACTGTGTCTCCCAAATTGGGAGTTTTGTGGAGCCTCAGTTATGGTGGTATGATGACAGGTCTCATTTCACAAGTGGACCAGAGTACACCTAGTTAAAACATGTCACATTCAGGCCAAGAACCACACATTGCCTACAATAGGCAAAGAAAGCCTCTGCAGACGATGGTTCTGAAGGATAATGTGACCAGGACAAAACAGCAGAGTGCATGCGGCATTCCTTGGAGATACTTCAGGAAGTACCAGGCTCTGGGGAATGGGGGACACTCCACAGCAGGGCAGTACGGGACCTCTTCTTCATAAGGCCATTACCCTCAAGAAGAGGATGTGTAGCTAACATTCCTAATACAAAGAAACAGAGACTTAGACAAAATGAGAAGAAAGAGAAATTCATCTTAAATGAAAGAATAAGACAAGGCCACAGCCAAAGATCTAAGTGAAACAGTAACATGCCTGATGGAATATTTAAAGCAATGATCATAAGGATACTCACTGGACTTGAGAAAGGAATGGAAGACATAAGTGAGTCCTGTAAGACAAAGATAAGTAATAACATAGCAGAGATAAAGGGTTCAATGAATGAAATGAGAAACACACTTGATGGAATAAACAGCAGGCTTGAAGAAGCAGAGGAACAAATCAGTGACCTAGAAGACAGAGTAATGGAAACTAATCAAGCTGAACAAGAAGAGAGAAAAAAGAATTATGCAAAACAAAAACAGACTTAGGGAATTTAGTGTTTCCATTAAATGTAATAACATTCGTATTATAGGAGTCCTAGGAGAAGAAGAAGAAGGAGAAGGAGAAGGAGAAGGAGAAGAGGAGGGGAAGAAGGAGAAGGAGAAGGAGAAGAAGAAGGAGAAGGAGAAGAAGAAGGAGAAGGAGAAGAAGGAGGGGAAGAAGGAGAAGAAGAAGGAGAAGGAGAAGGAGAAGGAGAAGGAGAAGAAGAAGGAGAAGGAGAAGAAGAAGGAGAAGGAGAAGAAGGAGGGGAAGAAGGAGAAGGAGGAGGAGGAGGAGGAGGAGAAGAAGAAGAAGAAGAAGAGGAGGAAGAAGAAGAAGAAGGAGAGAGAAAAGTGTGTGTGTTGGGGGGTGGGGGGCAGAACACTTATTTGAAGAAATAATAGCTGAAAACTTCCCTAATGTAGAGAAGGAAACAGATATCCAAATCCAGGAGGCACAGAACACCCTCAACAAATTTATCAAAAGCAGATCCACACCAAGACATAGTATAATTACATTTGCAAAATACAGTGATAAAGAAAAACTTTAAAAGCACAAGAGAAAACAAGGGAAATCCCATTAGACTAGCAGGGGATTTTTCAGCAGAAACTTTCCAAGCCAGAAGTGAGTGGCATAATGTCTTTAAATATCTGCTGCATGGGGAAAATCTGCATCCAAGAATACTCTATCCAATAAGGCTATCACTCAGAATAGAAAAAGAGATAAAGAGTTTCCCACCCAAACAAAAACTAAAGGAGTTCATTATATACAATAGCCAAATTAAGGAATCAACCTGCATGTCCATTGATAAATGAATGCAATATTATTCAATCATAAAAAAGAATGAAATCTTGCCATTTGCAATGACATGGGTAGAGCTAGAAAGTATAATGCTAAGGGAAATAAGACAAATACCATATGATTTCACTCATAAGTGGAATTGAAGAAACAAAACAAATGAATAAAGGGAAAAAAGAGAGACAAATCAAAAAGCAAACTCAGAGAACTGATTTTAAGGGGAGGGGATTGGGAGGATGGGTAAAATAGGTGATGGGGATTAAGGAGCACACTTTTGTGATGAGCACCAGGTGATGTACGAAATTGTCGAATCACTATATTGTACACCTGAAACTAATATAACACTCTAAGCCAACTAACTAGAATTAAAAGAAAAATGAAAAAAGGAAGAGAAAACTGTTTGTAAACTTATGTGTAGAAGCATATGGGATTAACCTTATGCTTAACTCACTAAAACTACACTGTGTGTAAACCGTCTTTCAAGTAAAATCTTTCATTGGTTATAGATGTTGTAAACATATGTGTAGTGCATGTGGGAATAGCCTCGTGGTGACTTGTTGAAACTACACTGTTTAAAGCGTCTTTCATGAAACATCTTTTATTAAGATACAAGTGATTGTAAACTTATGTGTAGGAGCATATGGGACTAGCTATATGCTTAACTCATGAAACCCTGAAACTACATTGCGTATTAACTGTCAAAAAATAAAGTTAAACGATTACATTTGCTGTAAGATCATCTGAACCTTTATATGCTAATATGCAGTATGGCTCTCTAAGGCAGAGACTATACAGTATATAGCTCCAAAATTGCATGATTCTATTCGGTCACTTTTCAATCCTAATTAGACTAATTATATAAATCTATGTAAAGAAGTACTAGGTTTTCAAAGAGGCTTACAGAGATCAAAACCGTGCATGAGTTGGGGCGCCTGGGTGGCACAGTGGTTAAGCGTCTGCCTTCGGCTCAGGGCGTGATCCCGGCGTTATGGGATCGAGCCCCACATCAGGCTCCTCCGCTACGAGCCTGCTTCTTCCTCTCCCACTCCCTCTGCTTCTGTTCCCTCTCTCGCTGGCTGTCTCTATCTCTTCAAATAAATAAAAAATTTAAAAAAAAAACAAAACAAAACAAAAAAAAACACCTTGCATGAGTGGAAATCATCTTTCACTATCACTTTCAAAATGATCACTTTCACTATCACTTTTCACCACCTCTATCACTTATCAAGGTAAAGGTACGGTTGTATCTCCATTTGTTAACAGCAATCTAGAAAGGTAAAATACTTTCCCTCTATATATGCCCAGTACATTACTAACCTCTATTTAATGAGCTAAAGTTGGATGGGATTATTTTTTGAAGGTATAATCAGAGCATTGTATTTTAAATGCAGTACAGTTAAATGAGTTTTTCTTCCCCTTGAAGTATCTGCAAGACACTTAAATAGATCTCAATTATTTTATTACAATCTGTAGTCAAACGTCCTTGCTTTCTGATCGCATGAACTATAGGAAATACAAAAGACCAGAGCTGGTAACTCAGGCCATAGGAAACATCTGAGAAGATCAACTATGTTGACACATAAGTTTATGATTTGGGAAGGTATAGTTTTGCCTAGTCTAAAACTCAAAGTGTCCTTCTTCATGCATAAACAGCAATAAATAATGGTTGAATGAAGGAATTTAAATGTTGGGTATGCAGTTAAAATGCTCAGAAAGGGCCTCCTTAAATTTTATTAATAAAAATTTAAATAACAGCTTTCCTTTTATGCCCTGACATTAGTGCAGGGGGAAATTTTGTAGCAGATAGGTTTCAATGATGTTTCACTGACATTGATTTCACAGAGGACAGAGAGAAAATGGACTAAAAATGGAGACTAATAGTAAATGTTTAAAATCCAGAGAAAACAGTGGCCATGATATGACCTTGTATATAAAAGCTACTGTCCAAGGAGGCCATTAGTCATGCTCAATTTATGATAAGTTCCATTTACAATAAGTATAAAATAGGTTAGGATTTGTTGTCACAGAAATGTTTTACATTAGACACTGAAAGGACTATGGGGTAGGATGGTATTTCACTGAAAATACAGAATCATTACTAATAATCAATATTTATTGAATGTCTACAAAATCCATGGCATTTAGACTCCAAATCACAGGAGAACAAACTAACTCTGGCCAACTTTACACTTAGGAGAAATATTTAGTTCACAGTCTTTGAATTAATTACCATCCTCTCCAAGCTTAAAGAAGGATCTAGATAAATTACATTTCTTCCCAGTCCTGACTCTCCAATCCTTTTTTCTATGATTGGTGGTGTTAGCCTCTGGTGTACTATTTTCATTCCAAGTGAGTAAGTTCTTTCCTAATAAAATGTCCCTTGCTTGTAGGGCAATTCTTCAAGCATTCTGAATCTACAGAATGGTCTTAAGGAGGTAGTTCAGCAGAAGTCATTTTTCTCCCTGAGTGCTGACTGATAGGACCTCAAGAGCTATGCAGTCTTAGGAGCACATTAGAAACATAGAATATGTTACAGAAAATTCTGTTCTATAACAATGAACCTAATGCTCTTGTAGAATAGTACTTTAAGAGGAGCATCTCCTCTTCTCCCTTCCAGCCACTCACTTGAGAAGTGGGCTTTCGCAGTTTTAGTCCCATTCAATGTATCCCACCTCATTTTCCTCAAACATCAAGTTGCAAACATTATAGATTATTGATTCTTGTTTTAGGCTCAGGCATGAAAAAATAAAAATACTCAGCGACAAGGGTTTTGAGTTGTTTGATTCTGGCAAACTGGTACTGCTGTCCTAATGATTTCAGAAACTTCCTTTCTTGCTTCACTTCAGGAAATCAGTGAGAACCTAGTTTTAGGAGAAGGGGCTGGATCATTTTTGGGATTGACTTTAGTAAAGTTTTCAGTTGTATTTTGGTGCAGACAGAAGCTCAACTCTGTCATGAAAACAACACAAGCTATTCCCTAATAACATGCCTAAGAAAGGCATGACTCTAAAATGCAACCACTTTGAGACAAGTAGACAGATTCAATTAAAAATCAGGAAAGAAACTTTACAGCTCTCTAATCTCATGGGAATTATCAACTCAGAAGACAGGAACTGCCACTTAAAATGCATTTTTAAAACATAAGACATTATGAGTTCTGAACAAGTATTTCCTAAAGCGACTCTTGCAGTAAGCAAGTGACCTCAGGAAACTACTTTGATGAGTCATCATTTGTGGTTCATCAGAAGGAACAGCCAATGGGAGATTAGAGTGAATCTTCAGTTCCGCGAGGCCTATGTAACTGCAAAGGAGCAAACACCTTAAAGATTTCTTTAGGTACAGAATAAACTAGGTTCTTAAAAATAATAGTTCTAAAATTGTTACTGGGCAGGGTGGGTAAATATTAAATCAAAGAACCCCTGTATCCTCTAATCATTCATAGTAAACAAGCTTTCTGAACAAAATGTAAATCCAGAGGTATGGGTGAAGAAAATGTTGCTAAGTTTTCAACACAAGGTCAGTTCATTATGCTTAGTAGATATTCAATGATAAAGTATTTAAAAACATTTAAAAAGATTGAAAAAAATAATGATACTATAGTCTCAATGAAAAAGTACAGAAAAGCATTAAAAAACCCCAATAATTTACAATACAGTCACCGTCAAAGACAGACGTTTTGTAGTTCCTTCTACTCTACAGAACATTATGCATCTTTTCATAATTGATATACTATGTATAAAACTGTGCAGCCGGCTTTTCTCACTTATAAGATTTTTATCTAATTCTTTAAAAATTACAAGCATCAGGATGCCTTGGTGGCTCAGGCAGATGAGCCTTTGACTCTTGGTTTCAGCTCAGGTCATGATCTCAGGGTCATGAGACTGAGCCCTGCATTGAGCTCCATGCTCAGCAGGGAGTGTGCTCGAGGATGCTCTCTCCCTCTCCAACTGCCCCTTCCCTTGCCTGTACGCTCTCTCTCTCTCTCAAATAAATAAATAAATCTTTAAAAAATTAAAAAATAAAAATTATAAACATTATTTTAATAGCTGCATAGTATTTCATGATACGGGTGTGCTACAATTTACTTAAATGTTTCCTCTAGAAATGAGCATTTATATTGGATGTAAGTAGTTTTATCTGTGTATAAATCTTTGAAAAAAATAGTTATCTCCGTAGGATTTTATTCTTAGAAATCGAATTACTGAACAAAGGATACAAACATGAATATTCTTTATTCAGCTTTCTTTATTCATAAAGAATATTTATTGCTGAAAAAACTCTAAGATATATCTAATTCATGGAAGTTAAGCAACCGAGTTACTACAGTGTCCTGGTTTTTCACCAGTTGAAGTTATTTTGTAAATAACTGTTTCTCAAGAATTTTATATACAAGATGTTTTCTGGATTGTTTGATTACTGTTAATGTCTCTAAACCTTTATGCATAAAACATTTTTAGTATTGTTAGAGACTAGCAAATTACTTCATATTGCCTTTTGTGTTTCTGTGGTTTAATTTCATGCGATAAAATTTATCTTGAACCTGAAATATTTAATGTATCCCAAACGGTGATCTTTCCATTGACTTACTAACCCAAATTTGAGTATATCATGACACATTCGTTACATACATAAGTAACACCTTTTCCATGGCACATGAGGAGACACACACCCAAACGGCTAACTTTGTAGAACAGATAGAATAGATTGTAGTTGTAAGAAAATCTGGGAATTTTACTCCAGGTAAAATACAGGCTGAAGGACAGATCAGCATTTATTTTCTCCTTGAGGAGCACATTTATAGAAGACCTTAGTGCCAGTGAATATCCAAGGATTCTATTTGCTTCCATGTTTTACAGTTTTAACAATCAAAAATTACTACATTATAGAAGAAAAATAGACATTTTCAATATAGAGACATTAATTATTTTGAGATAATTACACCTTTAGGTGTATTATTTTATTCTGGATTTACAGAATTCTAAGAGAGTCTTCTATTATCAAGTGAATAACTAATAATTAAAGCATTTTGACTTGATGGCCTGGACAGCTGGGTAATAAATATTGTTTTAAGCATGAGTTACCTATAAATATGTTCAATTGCCTACATCCACATTTTGGGATTATATTAAAATTAAAAAAATGTTTTGGAAACTAAATATTAAAACCAAGTCTACTGGGAGGATTCTGGGAAGATGGCAGAATAGTAAGCACTAGGCATCTGTTTCCCACCAGGAATCTGTCTAGGCAACAATTACACTAGAATTGTCTGTCTGATGTAACTATTTTGGAACTCTGGAATCTGTTGAAGGCTTACAACTTCCAGGGGAAGGAAAAATTACCTCTGTCTGCAGATGATATGAACATATATGTAGAAAACCCCAAAGATTCCACAAAAAAAAAAAACCCGTTTAAGTAGCAGGATATAAAGTCAACACACAAAAGTCGGTTGCATTTCCATAAACCATGAACAATCTGAAAAGGAAATTACAAAAACAGCTTCATTCATAATAGCATCAAAAAGAATAAAATGCTTTGTAATTAACTTAACCAAGGAGGTGGAAGACTGCTACAAAACACTGCTGAAAGAAATTAAAGAATATGTAAATAAATGACAACATTCCTCATACTTGTAGATTGGAAGAATTAATCTTATGAAAATGTCAATACTGTAAAAATTGATCTATAGATTTAACGCACAATCAAAATTCCAATAATATCTTTTGCAGAAAAAGTAAAATGTATCCTAAATTCACATGGAATATAATAGCCAAATGATCTTGGAAGGACAAAACTGGAGTACTCAAAATTCCTGATCATAAAACTTACTGCAAAGCTATAGTAATCAAAACAGTGTGAAATCGGCATTGAATGGAATACCAATTCTATTCAATGGAATAGACACAAAATAGAGAGTATAAAAGTAACTTCACATACATTGTCAAGTGATTTTTGACAAGAATAACAAGAGTGACAAGAGTGCCAAAAGTATGCTGTGGGGAAAGGACAGTCTTTCAAACAGATGATGCTCAGAAAACAGGATATCCACATGCAAAAGAGTGAAATTTGGTCTTTATCTAACATGGTATACAAAAATTACCTCAAAATGAATTAAGGATCTAAATGTGAGACCTAAAACAATGAAACTCTGAGAAGAAAACATAGGACAAAAGCTTAACAACACTGGGTTTGGCAATGATTTCTTGGATATGACAACAAAGGCACAGGTAGCAAAAGAAAAAAATAGATAAATTGACTTCATGAAAATTTTAAAAATTTAGGCATCAAAAGACACTATCCAGAGAGTAAGAAGTAATTCACAGACTGGGAGGAAATACTTGTAAATTGTATCTCAGATAAGGGATTAATAACTAGAATATATAGAGAACTTTTAAAACTACAACAAAACCCAATTTGATACAAAAATGGAAAAATGATTTAAATAGATATTTCTTCAGAGAAGATATATGAAAGGCCAACAAGAACATGAAAAGATGCTCAATATCACTAATCATCAGAGAAATGCAAATCAAAACTAAAATGACGTCCCACCTTACACCCATTAGAATGACTACTATAAAAACAAGCAAACAGAAGGCAATGGGTACTAGAAGGATGTAAAGAAATTGGAATTCTTGTGCACTGTTAGTGTGTGGGGCTATGCAATGGTACAGTCATCGTGGAAGATAGTATGGTAGTCCCACAAAAAAGTAAAAATAGAATTCCCATATGATTCAGCAATTTCACTTCTAGGTGAAAAAAGAAGAATTGAAAGCAGGGTCTCCGAGAAGCATTTGTACATTTATGTTGATAGCAGCATTATTCACAATAACTAAAACATGGAAGCCAAACAAGGGTCTATTGACAGATGACTAGATAAGAAAAATGTGGGATTTACATATAATGGAATATTATTCAGCCTTCAAAAGGGAGATGCTGCAATAGGGCCACAACACAAATAAGCCTGTGGCCACTATGCTGAGTTAATAGGCTGATCATAAAAAAAACCAGACACTACATGATTCCACTTATATGAGGTAGTTAGAGCAGTCAAACAAAATCATCAAGGCAGAAAGTGTAAGTGGTGGTTGTCAGAGGCTGGGGGAGGGAAGAAGAGGGAATTATTGTTTAATGGATACAGAGTTTCAGTTTTACAAGATGAAAAGAGTTATGGGGATGGATGGGGTGATGGTTGCATAATACTGTGAATGTACTTAATGTCACTGACCTGGATACCTAAAAATAATTAAGATAGTAAATATAATGCTGTGTGTATTTTACCACAGAAACACACACAGAGCTCTACTTACTACTTCTATACCCTATTACTTTTAACTAATTTCTACCACTTCACTACTTTCTACAACTTTATGAAACTTTCAATTGCTTCCTCAAATTTATAAGTACTGAATTTTCTGTGATCTGAATGATGGATAAAAACACATTACACCAAAATTTTAGTTTCCACTACTGTTAAAATGCACTGCAGGGACCTATGAAAACACTCTCTACTAAATAAATATATGTTGATGTTTCAAGTGTAATTACTTCCAAGGGGACACTAAATATATTCCATAGATTGTAAGGCAATCATAAGTCAGAAGAGACATCGAGTGTCTAAATAATGTAAGTGCTTGTCTTGAGTCATGGGGGAAAACCCTAGAACCATTTTTCTTACCATTATTTCAGCAGCCACTGCTTTTGTCTGTCTGAGAGGCAAAAAATTGGAGCTACCTACCTTCTGGTTATTTCAGAATCCCTGTGCCCCTGTCCAGGTGAAACGATTACACATCTCAGCTCTTATTTATGGGTTCTTGTAATAGTAGAGTTCCAATGAGCTTGGGAAGCAATAACAGTCCCAGGGAAACACTTCTATCCTTAGAATTAATTCACTTGTGGTTATCTTGGTTTTAGTTTTGGGTAGTGTATATACATGCAAATGTATTTCTCTCATACAGCCAAAGGATTTTGACAAAACTCATCCACAGTTCAAGAAATACAGTTAGGGGCGCCTGGGTGGCACAGTGGTTAAGCATCTGCCTTCGGCTCAGGGCGTGATCCCGGTGTTATGGGATCGAGCCCCACATCAGGCTCTTCCGCTATGAGCCTGCTTCTTCCTCTCCCACTTCCCCTGCTTGTGTTCCCTCTCTCGCTGGCTGTCTCTATCTCTGTCAAATAAATAAATAAAATCTTTAAAAAAAAAAAAAAGAAAAAAAAAGAAATACAGTTAAATTTAGAAAAAGCAGGCTTTAGCATTTAGAAGCGTAGAGCTAGAAAATTCTTTACAGAAAAAAATAGGTAATTGCATTGATAAAAAGCAATAAAATACAATCAACACTTTCAGCTCATAATTTTTGTAGGCATTTACCTAAAGGTGAATAGTTACTTATAATGAGGTATAAGAAAACATGGTGAAGCAAACTGGATTCTTTTTCCTCAACTTGGTCAATAAAACTGAAATGTAAAGTGATATTAGATCACAAACCAAGGGATTTTTCTTTCAAATTATCTGACTTAAATCTTGACAAGTCATATAACTTCTTTGTATCTCAGTTATATTATCTGTAAAATATGGAAGAAACCAGAGAATATGCTAATTTTATTTTCCACTTTGATTCTAAGGTTTCCCATTGATAATATGTTTATATTCTACCTCATTCTTGAAAGATTTGCTGGGTCTCATGAAGGTAAAAAGCAAACTCATGTTTTGAAGTAGGGGTTGAAGAAGGTAAAGGTAGAGGAAATAAGACAAGGTCAGAGGTAAAGTCCATACGCAGTACTTACATTTTCTCTGTGTACCTGCATAATTTGCAACCTCAACACAGTTAACAATTGACAATTACTGCATGTGACAATAACTAATCATTGTAATTACAGAGTGATCTAAAAACATAATTTTGGGGAACCATTTTAATTTTACTGTTGACTGTTAGCATTCATTATGGCTTCTTATAGGTTTGATTTCTTGCTAATAGATTGCATGAAAGGCCTCAGTTTTTCAGCCCTCCCAATGAAGCTGACCTTTGCCATGTAACTTTGCAGCACTTCCCGCGAGAGTGCTATTTCTCTGCCCCTGAGACTAGGCTCAATCACATGACTTGTTTTGGCCAAGAGCATTTGGTTGGTATGATGTTACTAGAAAAAGTACTTTCACAGAAAATAATTGTGCAATTAGACTCATTCTTGTGTTTCTGCCATGACTAAGAGATGGACATGCCTGGACCAGCCTGCTAAGCTCAGGAAGAGAATAAGGAATATGTGAACCAGAACTGCCTAGTTGTACACAGCCTAGAAAAGACAACCTCATACTGAAAGCTGCAGATGTGTGAGAAATCAATTTTTATTGATGTATATATCACTGAGATTTCCAGTATTTTGCTAAGCAGTATTAGCATCCCAACGTACCCAAGAGAGCATTATTATTTTCATAGCTAATGGTACTTCGTGGCTCAGACTCACAGAGAGGTGAGTCAGTCATGTCTTCTACCTTAAAATAACAGCTAAACTTGGAAACTGTGCAGTGAAATAAATCTGCTTCCCAGGATTCGTGTTCTACGTTGGAACTGAACACATTGAGATTTTAGAAGGCCAAGCCAATACACAAGCCATTTTTTTGAATGAGCTTAATTATGACAGAATACAGCCATGAGAACACCTTTTTATCACCTGCTGCTTTTATTTCTATTACGCTTGCTGGAATTTATGTTCTATTGGGATTCAGTCCTATCACCAAAGTCAACCATGAATGTTTAATTCTTAAATATTAATGTTTTAAGTAATGAAACAATTGAACATAGACTTTTGAACCTCTTAGAGTCATGGGAAGTAAGCCAATGCAAGCTACGCACCTGCTTCTGATAAAACAGCTTTGGAGAAAAGAAGCCGGAGAGAAGCTGTTCCTTTCTAAGGAATTGATAACAATGTGGTTGATCATGAGCCATAACACCATTTTACTCCTTTTCGAAATGGGATGAGCTGATGGTCTACACCAGCAGAACTGGAGTTCAGAAGTAACAAATATCACCTTGCTTGGCACCAGCCATATTTCTCCCACCTAGAAGCCCAGAGAACGCTACCATGGGACCTGTGTTGAGGGGACATGTGGCTAACAAATGTAATTGGCTTGTTAAATAGTTTATGATACAAGCCATGAGAGCCATGACTCATTGATAATTTTGTTCTTTGACAAGTGGAGAAAAATCATATTTCTTCAAGACTTTTTTTTTTTTTTAAATCAAGAGCTTTACTATGTAAAAATTTAACACTTTAAAATGATCTGTGCTCCTTGTAATGTTGTTAACCTGGGCTTATGAAAGTAGCTCATGATAAATTATAATTCAAATTTGAGGTGTTTTCTAATTTGGCAAAATATTTGGTTAACATTTAATAGAGGTAAGGAAGTATCATGACATTTAGCATCAGACAGGCTGCAATTTACATCCCAGATCTATAATTTTCTGTATTGGCTGCTTGGGTCAATTAGTTAACCTATAAATCATCAGCTCTATCAGTTGTAAAATGTTTTCTGAAACCACCTATCTCACAAGGTTATGGAATATATAAAGATATAAAAAAAGCTTAACATACTGTATAGCACTATTTCTAGAATTATCTTAAAATATTTAATCTTCTAGATTAAATAATTCACTATTTACTTAAAATCTAAGATGGACTTTAAAAGACTTCAAAACATGAGAATTTTGCTTGTTTTTTTTTACTGTGAGATTCAAAGATTATGAAGGTTTCCTGTCAAAATTAAAATCATGAGTTATGAAAGCTCAAGATGGTTAGAATAAATGACAGAATAACTGAAAAAATTGTTCTAATTCAGTACGCTAGAAGCTAAACTGAGGTATGTTAAAAAATGTCGAGTTTGAGCAAAAATCCATCCAATAAGGGCAGCATCCAACAGGAGCTGGTTAGGAGCACTCTACCCACAGGACACAAAGGAAAGACTTTTATAAAGAAGATGTGGAAGCAAAGCAAGGAAATTATTTGATTGTCTTAAGCAGCTCCCTTATTCGGGAAAGTGTAACTGGCCATGACTGTCTATCCTTAGGTTTCAATTTCTTGACCTTGAGGGATTTACAAGCTTAGATTTTTAATTTGCTTACATAGGCTCTCAAGGCATTAGAACCACCTCAGTCTAAGGCCTCCTTGTTTAATTAATTTAACAAGTACATCCTTTTCCTCTACCTTTAAAAGACAGGTTTTTCTCCTGTGGCATTAATTCATTTCCATCATTTTTTTTTTCCTGTTGAGTTTATTCATCTTTTCCTTAGATTCTTCATTAACTTGAATTTTGGCCAGGCAAACACGTTCCTTGGCAGATTCCACCACCCTCCAACACCTTAAGCTAGTATTAATGAAGATGTCTTTTTTTGGGAAAAATATTTAGTTTAATAACCAATTTATCCTAGTTCAGCAGTATTCATACTGGGAAGACGTACGCCACACTAATCACGAAGAATGATACCATCATTATCCGTTCTAGTGGCTACAAGATAATTAATATCTAGTGATAGACACATTCAAAATTTCATTAATTATATTAAAACTTTTAATTAGGTTCCAACATACTTCTTCCACTTATAAAATAAACCAAAAGTATTCCCCAGCTCACAATCTCTTGCTGCTATTTATTTTCCAAGAAGATTTATCAAATGCTATGAAAGCTATAAACTGGAATTAACTTGAGCTTTGTTTTCTTAGCTTCTTTCCACCTTCTACTCCACTAATAAAATCTTAATAACTAAATAATTGCATGCATTCTTTACAGTTGCCTCTCTTTCATTTTTTTGTTCTCATATTGAGACCAATATGCAACCCAGTGAATTAAAAGCACAGAGCTAACTATCATCTTCCTCCTGATCTCTTTTAAAAAAAACCCCAAAACAAAAAACCTCATTCACAGTTTTCTTTTGGTATTGTAATAATCAAGACCAAATTACCGTGGCACTGCTGCTTGTTTCACTGGGGAAAGAAAACAGAAATCCTCTCTGCTAGTTAGACTTACATGACTTCCTTTAGAAGGAAGAGAACAATTTCTTTTTAAAGGAAGTGAGCATTAGCCTAGGGGGTTACGATGGCAGCCAGGCACATACAGGCTTTTTTTGTTTACATTTGACACAACCGATGAGAAATGCTGGTTGGGGCATCCTAGATTCTACCTTCCCATTAATGCGCTTTGAGGCTTTGGCCACAAAATGACAGATTGACCAGAATTTAAAAAAAGGAATAGTCATTAATCTACATTTTTTTTTGGTAGTGTTCAAATAGAAAAATAATGTTGCAGTGGAAATGACACAGCTCTGAAGACCTATTACAGCCATCAACCCAAGACTATCCATTCAGATATTGGGACAATGACTCGTTCTGGTTTCAAAGTCCTCATTTATAAAATGGAGACACTCCAGATGACGCCTAAATCTAAAGTTCTCAATCTCTATAATCACAAAGAGATGAGTTCTGGCTGACTCCTTTAACTCACAGTGGAGACGTTGTCTGCTTTCAAGAGACAAATACAGTCCCGGTCTCAAGAAAGGTCTCACCTTTCATTATCTTTCTCAGCTTTCCTTCTTGATTTGTAAGAGGACACGCTGTGTGAGGTAGGTAAAACACTAACGTGATTAAGAAATCAGATTTTGTAGTCAAATTGCCTGACTTCATATTCAAGCTTTGCACACATTGCTATGAACTTTAGGGGAGATACTTAGCTGTTTGCTTCCTTAGCTTTAGTAGGAAAAAATAGAGATCATTACAGGGCCTGCCTTTCAGGATATCTCAGTGTTTTTCCTATATCAGTACATGTAAAGAGTTCATCACAGCAAGTGGCACATAGTAAGTGTTCACATATACTCATGCTATTTTAAGGCTAACCTCAGCACAAGGACAAATATAGAGTCCTCTTTAAGGAGAAAATCTTCCCTAATCATTCAAATAAAACTTGGGTAACCATCCCCAATCTAGCTAAGCACATTAGCTAAACCATCCATCATTATAAAAACAAAAGTGAATTTCCCTTTCTCTCCATCTATGAGGACTTCCCCCCAGCACAGGTTGAAATTTACAAAATATTGTTGAGTTGATTTATCTGTCACTTATCTCTCTACCTTCGCCATTGGCAGAGAATAATTCTGGAGTATGGAGTTTGTTGGGCTTTGGTTTCCCTCTATTTTTACAAATCTTTTCTGCAAAATATCTATTAAAACTCTACTTTTCTAAGCATATTAAAAGACGCACAGTATCATTTGTCATCAGGGAATTCAAAGTAAAGTAACGATGAGCTACCACAGTAAATGAGAATACCTGAAATCCAAAAAACTGAAGAGAACATGAAGTAATAGGAACTACCTTTCATTGCTGTTAGGAATTCAAAATGGTACAACCTTAGTGGGCATTGGTGGTATAGTGGTGAACACAGTTGCCTTCCAAAATTGTACACCCTTTTGGAAGACAGTTTGGCAGTTTCTTACAAACCTAAACATAGTCTTACCACATAATCCAGTAATTGGGCTACTGGGTATTTACTCAGTTCAGTTGAAAATTTATGTTCACACAAAAACCTACTTGTGAATGTTTACGGTAGTCTTACACATGATCACAAAAAACTGGAAGCAACCAACATAACTTTCAACAGATGTGTGAATGAACAAATTGTGATACATCCATGCAATGGAATATGATTCAGTGATAAAAAGAAATGAGCTAACAAGACATGGAGGAAACTTAAATGCCTATTTGTAAGTGTATGATTCCAATTTTATGACATTCCAGAAAAGGCAAAACTATGAAGACAGTAAAATGATTTGCGGCTTCCAGGGAATGGGGGGGGGGGGCGGTTGGCGGCATGAATAGGAGAAGCACACGGGATATTTAGGTTAGTAAAACGCTTGTGCATGATACTGTGGTGGTGACATGATGACATGACATTATGGATTTGTCAAACCCATAAAACTTTACAGCACAAAGAGTAAACCATTAATGTATGCAGATTTAAAAAATCATTTAGGAGGTCAGTGGATCACAGGAAGGTGTGCAGTCATGATAAGAGAATCTAACTCTATTACAAATGTATAAAACAATCTCACTGAAGGGGCAGTGGGGAAGAAGTACTGACCTAAGTAACTCTGTAAATAAGTGAAATCTGTAAGACTAACGGCAAAAGGAACTGCTCAAAAGCACTGCATTCTAATTAATAAAATTATATCCTGGGGGGCACCAGTTAACAATTCTAGACCTACTAATAAATGTATATTGAACTGAAAAAATAGACAAATATTGGAGAATTTACAGATAAGCAAAAGAGGGAGGCTAGCATCATCCATGCAATAATAAGTTAGAGTTGGAGACACCAGTATGAATTCAAGTTTATTTTAATATAGATGCATATGGTTATATACAGGAATATCTATGGATATGTGTATGTAATAGAGGAAAACAGGTATGGGATATGTGAAAAATCCTTTGTAGTATCTTCTCAAATTTTCTGTAAATCTAAAAATAAGATTGTTCCAAAAAATAAGACTATAATTTAAAAAAATTCTACTTTTTATATTGCCTCCATATTTCTTCCCAAATTAATCCCTTCCTCTTCTTCTTCTTCCTCCTTCCTTCTATCTTATACCTTTATGAAAACATTTATTGGCTTATATAAAAAATAAAGTCAACATCAGACACATTATATATTTTACTTATTGGCTTATTGTCTATAACTACCATCAGAAAAGAGAATTTGGTTATTTTGTTCACAACTGATTCCCTAGGGCCTTGAATGTTGCCAGAATAACAATGGATTTTTTTTTTTATTATTATCCCCAAATATTACATGGCAAATGTTTAAGGGGCATTACTTATGGTGAAAGAAAGAAAGAAAGAAAGAAAGAAAGAAAGAAAGAAAGAAAGAAAGAAAGAAAGAAAGAAAGAGAAAGAAAGAAAGAAAGAAAGAAAGAAAGAAAGAAAGAAAGAAAGAAAGAAAGAAAGAAAGAAAGAAAAAGAAAGAAAGAAAGAAAGAAAGAAAGGGAAAGAAAAAGAAAGTCATCATTTACCCAAAATTCAAACTTAATGGAGTGTCCTAGATATTTGTTTTCTTCTTGATTGGTTGATTTGGATTTTTTTGCTCAATCTCTTAACCCTACTTGCGACTCAAACAACTATGGAGATTGTCTTACCCCACATGGGTTGTTATAACAAAACAGCATGAACTAGATAGCTCATAAGCAATGAAAATTATTTCCCATAGTCTGGAGGCTGTGAAGTCCATGACCAGGGTGTCAGCATGGAGAAAGCCCTCTTCTTAGTTCATAGCTTGGATCTTCTCTCTGAATCCTCACAAGGAGGTAGGGGCTAGAGATCTCTCTGGGGTCTCTTTTATAAGACATTAATCCCATTTATGAGGGTTCCACCCTCATGGCTTAAGCACCTTCCAAAGACCCCACCTCCTACTACCATCACCCTTAAGGGTTCATATTTCATCATACATGGAACATTCAGACCATAGCATAGACCCAGTTATAAAGAATGCAAAATTAAAAATCTGTTATATAGCCCAGGAATGGATCCATTCAAATGAAGACCCCAAAACAAGCTTTATTAGCTTCAAGGAATATCCGCTTGTCTGTAGGACAATAGTTGTACTTCTCGACTCCAGATGGAGGCTGTAGAATGCATATCAGAGCAGCTTTACCACTCCTTTCTGGTGCCATTGACAAAAATTTCTAAGGAGCCTTAAGATGTCAGTTTTAGAATTACTCTTTAGGAGCCTTTGTCTTGACACATTGTGAGTTAAGTTCAGATGTTCTCACCACGGGGTCTATTATCTCTTTGATGATCGCTTAACTCCAGTACATTAGTGGAAACTATGTGCCACATCATCAGAGGAAAGACCTCCTTAAAAGTCAGTTAGTTTCATAAAACAGATGCCATCTAGAGCACAGAGCTATCTGTGATCTCACTGGTATACACCAAGTTTTCAAATACTGGAGAAAACCAACAAAAATTTTGTACTGAGGAATTTCAGAAGATATGATCTATGTAAAGGGATATAGGAGCAAATATTAACTTTGCAAAAGGATTGCCATCAAAGGCAAAATCTCAGTCTTCTGGAAACAGCAACCCACATATCCTCCAGAGAGAGGTAATAGCAGCAGAGCATGGGAAGCTAGACTAGGATGGAGGAAAACCCTGGGGGATAAAAAGGATGCTTCGCAGGCCCAGTGTCTAAAACAACCTGTCATTTCCAGAGCGGCTGCTGTGGAAGGGTCCTCTCCTCCTCTTGGATTTAATTAAGACCTCCTCTTTGGGCTGTAGTAAATCTCTCTAGTGTTAAATCTTGCTTCCCTGGCTACCACACAGTTCACAGCTGAGAGACTTGCTTAGTAACTTATGTGCTACATGTTTAACACGGGTATGAATATAGATTACTAGGAGAAAAAGGGAGGGTTGTGTGTATGTGTGTGTGTGTGTGTGTGTGTGTGTGTGTGTTTGTGTTTAAAAAATTGCTTAAAATCTAGGAGGTTATTTGAGCTCAAGAAAGGAAGGACAGAGGTAAGTGTATCCCCACCTCAGGCATGAAAACATCCTCATGACTGTACATCAAGCTCACTACAAGGGGCTACTTATTTGAAATTCAATGTCCATGTTATAGAGTAAAAACTTCTATTTTCTTCCAAGGAACCCTTGTCCTCTTTTTCTCTCCCTATTCTTATTTTTTAAATCAACTTTGAGGAGATGATCTGAGGTCTTAGCATCAAAAATATAAAGCAATCAGTTAAAAACGCTTTATCTTTATATGGAATGTTGGATTGGTTAATGGAGACAAACAACAAGTAATGGTTTAGGAGTCAGTCCTATTTCAGTTCTTCAAGATGTTTATTTTTTTTTTTAAAGATTTATTTATCTGAGAGAGAGAGAGAGACAGAGACAGAGAGACAGACAGCATGAGCAGGGGGCGGGGTGGTGGGTGCAGAGGGAGAGGGAGAAGCAGGCTCCCAGTTGAGCAGGGAGCCCGATGCAGAGCTCTATCCCAGGACCCCAGGATCATGACCTGAGCAAAAGGCGGACACCTAACTGACTGAGCCGCCAGGGGCCCCAGATTCTTTAAGATGTTTAAATTATCTTATTGGGAATCCTGAATCTTAACCCTTTCTTTCTCCTTTTTATTCTTTGGTATTCAGCCTCCCTCTTCCTTCCAAAGCTGTCTATATCTCCTATCTTTATTTCCATTTTAACCAATTAGACTAGTAGTAGAAGGAATGAAGTTCATGGTCTTAAAAAATGTTTCCATTTGTTGAAGCTTTCTCATTCTTGGCTTGTTGGCTGGTTCATTCTCCTGAATTGGTACCAAAAATGTGTCTGGGTGACATTTAGAGCCATTCATTTCTCAGATTTTGTGAAAATTACAACAGGACTCTAGAGAGTTCAAGTCAGATAAGGAAAACAAATGAGGGCTAAGCCCAGTATCCACTGGGCTTTTTAATTTTGCATCAAAAGAATTGTAAATATATGATTACTGTGCCTCTGACTTGATACAAACATGTGAGTTCCTATGCACCCAAAGGTAGAGGTTGTAGAAGAGGCTTTACAAGGCTGGAGTAACATTCCATTGACCTGTGAGGTTGGCGAGTTTTGCGTTTAAGTCTTCAGCATGCAAAACTGTATTTTCTTTTCCCTGTTCACCTAGTGTCATCTTTGCCAACTTTGCAAGTTTGATTACTCCCGTTCATCATAACAATCTTTGTCCAGGCATCCTCATTTAAGACTATCCTCAAGGCGACCAGGCTAATTACTGTGCACTTTAAGCAGCTGAGTTAAAATTAACTGCAGCCAAATATTTACCAATGCCAACTAAACAGATTCTTGCTCATTTATCTCCACATGTATTTTTTCTTCCTTCCACCAATAAAAAACAGCATGGTGTAGTTGAAAACTAAAAATGTGTATGCACCTTAAAGAAGGGTGCCCCGGTTTTGAATACTGCTTTCAGCATTTATTAGTTAAATGGATTCCTGGTAAATCACCTAATATCTATAACCTACTACATAGCTCCTGCTATGTGTTTTAAGAGAAAAAGTGCCCAGCACTGAGGTGATGTTTAAGAACAGTGGCTGCTGGTATAGCCATTCTGGAAAACAGTATGGAGGTTCATCAAGATGTTAAGAATAGAGTTACCCTACGACCCAGCCATAGCACTACTAGGTATTTATCCCAAAGATACAGATGTGGTGAAAAGAAGGGGCATGTGCACCCCAATGTTCATAGCAGCAATGTCCACAGTAGCCAAACTGTGGAAGGAGCCGAGATGCCCTTCAATAGATGAATGGATAAAGAAGATGTGGTCCATATATACAATGGAATATTACTCAGCCATCAGAAAGGATGATTACCCACCACTTACACGGACATGGATGGAACTGGAGGGCATTATGCTAAGTGAAATGAGTCAAGCAGAGAAAGACAATTATCATATGGTTTCACTTACATGTGGAACATAAGGAATAACATGGAGGACATTAGGAAAAGGAAGGGAAAAATGAAGGGGCAGAAACCAGAGGAGGAGATGAATCATGAGAGATATGGACTCCGGGAAACAAACTGAGGGTTTCAGAGGGGAGGGGGGTTTGGGGATGGGTTGTCCCAGTGATAAGTATTAAGGAGGGCACAAATTGCATGGAGCGCTGGATGTTATACACAAACAATGAATCATGGAACACTACATCAAAAACTAATGATGTACTGTATGGTGACATAACATAACATAACATAACAAAATAAAATAAAAATTAAAAAATAAAAACAGTGGCTATCACTCAATCTCTAATGACCCCTCTTTTGTCACCTTCCTTCTAATCTGTTTTAATTTTAATGACTAGCATTCTTATTCCTTGTTGGGAAGGCATTTCCTTTCTCAAATATTGGTTAAAGGTGGCAAGACTAGAACAGAGTTATGCTACAAACCTATCCAAAGGGGGCTTTTGCACCATTTTGGGGCTCTTAGGCTCTGTTCTCAACCAGGTGTTCCATTAGTTGTACTTTTCACTATACTCTTTTCTAAAGCCTCTCACACACAGGCTTCCCTCTGGGAAGCCTGATCTGACAAGGCTGAAATTGAGGTAATAAACTTTAATTATTATCAGTGATGATGATATTTAATAATTGTGTTCTCACTGGGAACAAATTTCCTAGAGAAATCATTTTGCTTCATTACAATATGTGAATGATGAGACCAATAAAATCTTACATGAGAAATTTTAAAACTCTAGGATGAAAATTTCCCCAATAAATGTTTATTGTATATATGTAAGTCACAAGAGCCTTTTGTTTTGGTCAGAAGAAGATAGCAGATTTTGGATTTTCTTTGGCTTTATGATCACAAAATATAGCCAGTTCCCATGGGGGAGTAAAGGGTAGATTGGTGCATCGAAGGGGTCATGGGAACGGGATTCATTTTACCAGAAAGTGAAGTAGAGAGAGGACAGACTTGTATATAAACTAGTCATATTTGGAAAACAGTCTTCAGCCTTTGGATTTATTCCAGATTCAATATGATTGATCTTTCTTTTCTCTCTTCATTAGAGTGAATTTTAGCCATACACGTCGGGAGTTGGCTGCTCCAATTCAACATGAAAATAAAAAAGATGCCAACTAAAGAGTATGTCACTGAATCATATTTTGAAGAAGGTAACCTCATTTCTCAGTAACAACATTAATGCTTAGGTCTCCTTCAGGAAGTAAGATCCAACACTATGTTTCCAGCTCATTCTAAGATTCTTGTAACTGGTAACCCTAGTGTGCTCTGGAGTGATTCCAAGTGAATGTTTCTATGTACCGTGTGCATGTGCGTGTGCATGGGCATGAGTGTGTGTGTCTGTGTGTGTGTATGTGTAATTTTGAACAACACATGTAAGGAGTAGCAGGTAAAATTTTGACTTTTTCACATTTTATGTTACCACCCTTGTTTGGGAACTGTACTATGTTGTGGGATGGAGAACCAGGAGAGAATGATGCCAGAATTTTATTTAAGATTAAATATGTGATGAAACATTATCTTAGACCATTACGGCTCTAGGCAGATGACAGAAAAAATAATTACGCTTCCAGGTATGATCACGTGATTCTTATTTCTTTCTGTCTTTCTCTTCAAACTAAGACAAGGAATGAGATGTCATTGATAAAATGGCCAGGGGACAATAAATTTTTCTGATCTTGGGAAATCAAGCTCTGCCCTGCAATGTCATGCTTGAAAAGTGAAGTGTGTCTTCTGAAGTGGAAAGAAAAGATCTGGAAATCAAACTCAAGTCACATCTCTAGACAGATGATGACCTTCACTTCCAGGAAGGTCTTTATGTGGTTGTGAATTTGATGTTCTTTAAATGACACCTTGTAACTGTTGGGTGAGAGCAGTTTCTTTTTGTGCACAATTGGCTGCAGCTGGTTTGACAGAAGTAGCTGGTGGAGAATTTCCTCAAGAATGCCTTCCTTGACAGTATTTCAGTCAAAAGTCTTCCCGTAGGCAGTCAGATCTTTATCTTAGATTGACATGCCTAATTTAGTATTATTTTTCTTTGAGACAAAGCTCTGAAAGAAGTAATACTACAGTTCGAAAAATACGTAATAAATTCCAAAAAAAATGGAATAATTGCATGACCAGTAGCCTTTAGTTATGAAGGAATAAAGTTAGAAATTATTGTTATTATTATTATTATTTTAGAGATTTATGTATTTATTTATTTGAGAGAGAGAGAGAGAGAGAGAGTGAACACAAGCAGGAGGGGCAGAGGCAGAGAGAGAGAGAATCCCAAGCAGACTCTGTGCTGAGTGTACCTGATGTGGGGCTCTATCTCATGACCTTCAGATCACAATCTGAGCCAAATACAAGAGTTGGATGCTCAATTGACTGTACCACCCAGGTGCCCCAAAGTTAGAAATTATTATTAAGAGACCTGGAAACAAAATGAAAATCAAAAAGAAACAAAAATCTAAAACGTTATTACCCAGTAATTTAAAAATAAAAAGTATTTTATTTTTAACCCACCACTGGGTTCAAATAAAACTAAAAACCACAATTTCCTAATATAAATAAAATGACAATGGTTAAGATATTATAAATCAGAACATATGAGAAGAATAAACAAGGACAAAAGGAAATTTTATTCTTAAATGCATGTATTAACAAGCTTGAAAGAATATAAATAATAAATATCAGACTTCGAGCAGTACAGAATAGCAAAAAAACTAAAGAAAGAGATAATAGAGAAATCAACACAAATAAAGGCAGCAAAAAAAAATATCTTTAAAACTAACAAATTTCCAAGATCTTATTCACGAAAGGGGAAAAACAGAAGAATTCTTAAATAATAAAGAGAAGAGGAGAAGAAAGCATAAAAGTGCAAAATAAGACATTACAACATTGAAATTACAAAAACTACAGAGGAATTTAAAAGACCACCAGTGACAATATTCTCAGCTTTATGTAAATCCATTTCAGAATCTGGATGACATATATGATTTTCAAGAAAAAAGAAATCACCAAAATTTAGCTTATGTGATAATAGAAATTCCAGAGACCAATCATTACCAAAGGAGGAATACCAAAGAAATATGGTCATAAGTCTTACTGAGTTATTTTTCAAACATTTTAGGAACAAATTACTTGAAGTGTATTTAGATCATTTCAATGAGTAAAAATGTAGGAAAAATGTACCTTCTAAAAAAAATGTAGCATAACAGTAATACCAAAATCCTTCAAAAATAATACAAACCGGGGCGCCTGGGTGGCACAGCGGTTAAGCGTCTGCCTTTGGCTCAGGGCATGATCCCGGTGTTATGGGATTGAGCCCCACATCAGGCTCCTCTGCTGGGAGCCTGCTTCTTCCTCTCCCACTCCCCCTGCTTGTGTTCCCTCTCTCGCTGGCTGTCTCTATCTCTGTCAAATAAATAAATAAAATCTTAAAAAAAAAAAAAAGTACCATTGCCTTTAAAAAAAAAAAAATGACATGACCTAAGTCAAGCTTGTTTCAGAAATGAAAGTTATCTACTGCAATAATATACATGTTAATAGGTAAATTTGAAAATCTTTATCTCCATAACTACAGAAATGGTACTTGATAAAATTCAGTACTAAATCTTAATTTTCAGAAATATTTTTGAATCTTGATTATATGAATATTTTCTTACTATATTTACTCATAGTTTATATGCAGTTGATCATAATAATATACACATACCATCGATACATACATGTATGTTATATATAAAAATGTTGATTTATGAAATTCTAACTATCAACCAATCAATTAAGATATGGATATATCAACCCAAAGCAAGTATGATGTGTAATAGGGGAAATACTAAAAGCATTCCAGATAGAGTCAGAAAGCAAAGAGGATTTTTATACTATTACTACTTAGTATTATCCTGGAAGTACCTGCTAAAAAACTTGGAAATAGACAGCAATGAGAGGGTAAATGTAAAAGAAAGATGAAAAAAATATATAATTTTTGGTGAAAAAAATTGTTTGATGGGAAACAGAAAGACAACTGCTAAACTAGGAAAAATAATAAATAATTTTGAGAAATATTGTTTGATGGGAAACAGAAAGACAACTGCTAATCCAAGAAAATAATAAATAATTTTGAGAAATAGCTGAGTAAACACAGATATACACAAAGAAATAGTTTTCATATAGTCAAATGTTAAGCAGCCAGAATATATACTGAAACAAAAGATCACATTTTCTACTGCAACTTAGAAAGACCTGGAGAAATTCTGAAAACCATGCAAGGTCTCTTAAGACTAAAATTACACTGGAGGAGAAAAGACAACATTATCAAATAAAAGACAGATCATGTTTTGATAGAAAAAATAAACAGAATAAATATGCCAATTATCTCTTATAATTAGCAAATTCCTTGCAAAAATTAGCAAGATTTCAAACTTGTCCAAAGGATCCTAAAAGTGATGTGGGGAAAAAAATGTAAAAACAGCCAAGAAACTGCTCCCAAAGAAGGCAATTGAGATGAGATGGATGGAGACTTGATTTGAAAATGAATACTAGTGCAAATTATAAATTTTCAGTGACTAAAATAATGTTATCTCAAAGAGGGAGAAAAGCAAATCTAAAGGGACACCCAAATCAACATGGAAATAGAGTACAAAAGTCAGTTTCATAATGGGAGAGGTTAATAAATTTTTAAAAAATAATTTATGGGGACAAGTGGGTAAACATCACAAAAATAATAAAATTTAATTACTATGTCTAACCTCCAGCAAAATAAATATAAGTAGATCAAACATTTAAATCAAAACAAAGTATAGCATGAAATCTAAGAATAAACCATAGGAAGATTACAGTCTCAGAAAGTGGAAATTTTTCTATGTAGTGCATACAACATAGAAGCAGTAAATAACAGGTTAATAGATAAGGCCACATGAAAGTAAAACATGTAATTTCGTGTGGAAAAATGTAAAAATTAATATACATGCGTAAATCATAGCACATGAAAAGGAGTAAATTCTATTATAAAGAGTTACACAAATTCTAGAGACAACTCAATGGAAATACAGTCAAAAGGTATGAAAAAAATGGTTCACACAACACACAGTTTTGCTCATAATGAAAGGAAAGCAAGATAAAGCCATACACTATGTTAGAAAGCTGGCTAGATCAAGAACTACATGAAACAGGTATAGTAATATGTTAACGTTAGGATTTAGGTAGTGCTTATATGGGTATTACATATGGGTATTACATATGGGTATTACAATGGGTATTCATTGTAAAATTATTTTAACTACTCTGTATGTTAAAAAGATTTTTATAATAGAATGTTAGAATAAAATATGCAGAACTTGTTTTTCAGCTATTGATGGGCAAAACAATAAAGAAAAAGTAGTAACAGTACTAGAGAGCGTATAAGAGGATAGGCACACTCACACATTTTTATGGAGAATTTGGAAATTTCAACATTTACAAGTTACATACTCTTTAAAGAATTTCACTTTTAGTACCTATTCTATAGTTTACTAACTTAGTTGAGAAATTATATATATGTAATGACCCCCATTGGGTCACTGGATGTGATAACAAAAGCTGCTAGACATTCAAGTTATAGTCAACGTATCAATGCTTTAAAAAATCTATGGTAAAACCATAGATGAAATATTATGTAGCCATTGAGTATATGCTGCTTATGTACTTATATGGACTAAAATCCAAGTCTTTGCACAGTCTTTAGGAACATGCCAACATTTATTTAAAAAATAAAATAAAAAGGAATATATATGTGTAAAAATTATATAAAAAGAACAGATACCCATATAAAATTACATAAGAATATTTCTGCAACAGCTGTAGAAGAATTAAAAAAGCAAAAATGACAAAAGCATCTCTGAAGAAACTGGGATAAGAGAGCTATTGTGCCCAGCTGCATTACGCAAGTTCAGCATGTGGATGTTACTCCACTTCATAATTTTTAATGAATTCTTAAATATACAAAATTTATGTTCCCCCAAATCATGGTGTTAGCCCATTCTATTGCTAACCAAGATGTTAAGTTGTAAAAAATTTTCAGATCTACCATGACTAAGCACAAACAAGTAAATTCTCATAAATCTTCACATGAAATTTGTTAATTATTTTAGAGGCTTGAAAAGGCCTATTGGAGACTTTTTTGGATAACATGACTGGTTAAGAAGCAACACATACTCATCCATTCAGGATAAAAACTCTCAACAAAGTAGGTTTAGAAGAAACATACCTCAACATAATTAAGGCCATATATGAAAAACCCACAGCTAACATCATACTAAATGGTGAAAAATGGAGAGCTTTTCCTCTAAGATCAGAACAAAACAAAGATGTCCACTCACCACTTTTATTCAACACAGTACTGGAAGTCCTAGCCCCAACAATCAGACAAAAAAAAAAAAAAAAAAAAAAGGAAAGAAAAGAAAGAAAAGTCATCCAAATTGGTAAGGAAAGAAGCAAAACTTTCACTATTTGCAGATGACATTACACTATATATAAAATGCCCTAAAGACTCTATCAAAAAACTATTAGAATCAGTAAATGAAATCAGTAAAGTGGCAGGATGCAAAACTAGCACATGGAAATCTGTTGCATTTCTATACACTATAATGAAGTAGCAAAAAGAGAAATTAAGAAAACAATCCCACTTACAATTGTACCAAAAATTATAAAATACGTAGGAATAAACTTAGCCAAGGTGGTAAAAAATCTGTACTTCAAAAACTACAAAACATTAATAACAGAAATTGAAGATGACACAAACAAATGGAAAGTTATTCCATGCTCATGGACTGGAAGAACCAATATTGTTAAAATGTTCATTCTACCTAAAGCAATCCATAGATTTAATGCCATTCCTACCAAAATACCAATAGTAGTTTTCACAGAACTAGAACAGATAATACTAAAATTGGTACAGAACAACAAAAGACCCTGAAGAGCCAAAGCAATCCTGAGAAAGAAGAACAAAGCTCAGGGTATCACAATCCCAGATTTTAAGATGTACTACAAAGCTGTAGTAATCAAAACAGTACCGTACTGGCACTAAAACAGACATTGTAGATCAATAGAATAGAGACCCCACAAATAAACTCATGCTTATCCAGTCAATTAATCTACGACGAAAGAGGCAAGAATATACAACAGGGAAAAGACAGTCTCTTCAACAAATGGTGCTGGGAAAACTGGACAGCTACCCGAAAAAGAATAAAACAGAATCACCTTCTTACACCATACACAAAAATAAACTCAAAATGAATTAAAGACCTAATTGTGAGATTTGAAAACAGAAAACTCCTAGAAGAAAACATACTCAGTAATTTCTTTGACATAGGCTATAGAAACATTTTTCTAGATACACCTTCTTAGGCAAGGAAAACAAAAGCAAAATTAAGCTGTTGGAACTACATCAAAATAAAAAGCTTTCACACTGTGAAGGAAACCATCAACAAAACAGAAATGGGAGAGTATTTGCAAATGATATATCTGATAAGAGGTTAATATACAAAATATATGAGGAACGTACACAACTTAACACACACACACACACACACACACACCCCAATCTAAATAATCTCATTAAAATGGGCAGAGGACCTGCATAGACATTTTTCCAAAGAAGACATATAGATGAACAACAGACTCATGAAAAGATGTTCACATCAGGGAAATGCAAATTAAAACCACAATGATGTATTTACACTTGTCAGAGTAAAATAAGACAAGAAATAAGTGTTGATGAAGATGTGGAGAAAAGAACACTGGTGCACCACTGGTGGGAATGCAAAGTGGTACAACCACTGTGGAAAACAGTATGAAGTTTTCCCAAAAAATTAAAAATAGAACTACCCTATGATCTAGTAATTCTGCTACTGGGTATTTGCCCATAGAAAATGAAAACACTAATTCAAAAATATATGCACTCTGATGTTTATTGCTGCATCATTTACAATAGCCAAGATATATATGGAAGCAACCCAAGTGTCCATTAATAGATAAATGGATAAAGAATATGTGGTGTGTGTACACACACACACACACACACACACACACACATACACACAGAGGAATATTACTCAGCCGTAAAAAGAAATGAGCTCTTGCCATGTGAAACATACACAAACACTAGAGGGTAAAATGCTAAGTGAAATAAGTCAGAGAATTATAATTGCCATATGATATCACTCATATTTGGAATTTAAGAAGCAAAACAAATGAACAAACAAAAAAAAGAGAGACAAGCAAAACCACAGACTTTTAAATACAGGGAACAAACCAGTTGCCAGAGGCGTGGTGGTGGGAGCGATGGGTGAAATAGGTGAAAGGGATTAAGAGTACACTTAACATGATGAGCACTGAGAAGTGTATAGAATTGTTGAATCATTATAGTGAACACCTGAAACTATTTATAACACTCTATATTCATTATACTTCCATTCAAAAAAAAGGAGAAGCAATAGATATCTAATACTAATGTATAGCTCTAGGTTCTGTAGAAACAGGACCATACATTTTGGGTGAAGGACTCTTTTAATTGAATAACTGAAAATACAAAAGCAGATATAAAAGTAAATATTTTAAATGAAATAAAAAATAACAATAAATTTCACATTTAAAATTTGATAAATGTCACAAACACCAAAAATCCAGAAACATGACATTAAAACCTTATTATAATTATCATCTTCTGTTAACTGCCTGTCACACACCTCTATAATACATTTGTCTATATTTTTTTGCTACTTAAGCTATTTTTTTGCCTCTTCGTCTTACAAGGATTTCATAATATTTCTATTAAAACATAGATAATTCAGTGTTTCTGCTAGCATAGTTGATCAAATTATTATTATTGTTAATTAGTTTGTTTTTTCTTTTCTTCAGCTACACAGTTTTTAGACTTAGGGCAACTCCTCTGAAAATGTCAATCCTCTGATCCTCTGCTCAGTCAATCCCTGATACGCCCCACTGGGAGGAGAAGTACAGTGGTAAGAGGGAGTTTCAGAAAAGAACTTCCAATTTCATTTAAATATTGTTGATTTGAAAAATATTTCGGGAGAATTTTTCCTTTATAAAAAACTACTGTAGTTCTCAGCTTGTTACGATTGTTTTGGGGGTCTGCATTAGTTGTTCATCAAGTCCTTTGATATTACTGAGGATTTAATTGATGTATGTTGTATTAGGAGGACCTACTCTGGCTCCTGAAAACTCTTCTGTGGTTGATGGAGTCCATGATTAATTCTTTAACTGACATTGCTAGTCATACAACAGCCACTTCAAAACTCATGACATTTCTGTCCTATGAATTTCTTTGTACTTCTTCTGTAGTTTTGTGATATAGGGTTAAGACAGAAGCAACGGTACAAGTGTATAGATTTTTCTTAGAGTAGTGGGTGTGTTTATAATTCTCTCTGAATATATACTGTGATAAGCAGAAATGTAGGATGACACTCAATGACACTTGACCTTTCACCTTTTGTGATTACTAGACTTTAATGTGGACAGAACCTGTGAATATGCTGAGATATTCCCGTGTTTGCAGCATTCTATGGCAAAAGAGATTTTGCAGATAAAATCTGAGGTCCCAAATCAGTTGATGGGGAGATTCTCCTGGGTAAGGAGGCTTAACCTAATAGGTTTAAAAGGCCTGGGACTTTCCTAATGACAAATGTTCAAAGATTCAGAGATAATGGAGAAACATTATGTTGATTCTAGAGTGAGAGAATATTACATAATCCCTGGCGCATGGAGAAAATGCTCCATCATCTGGGGCACACACCTGATATTTTGGTACCTCTCTTGGCTTTCAGTCTTACTGATATTCTAAAAACTCTCAGTGACTAGGAATCTTCACTAGCTGAAAAACATGTTTGATTTGTGTATTAGCCAGTTTGGGCTCCTAAAAAATATCATCGATGGGGTGTCTTAAACTACAAACATGTATTTCAGTTGTGAAGGTTGGGAAGTGCCAAGATGAAGGTGCTGGCAGATTTGGTGCCTGCGAGAGCCTACTTACTGGTTCATAGGCAGCCATCTTCTCACTGAGTCTTCACATGATGGTAGGGGTGAACTCTCTGGGGTCTCTTTTATAAGGTTACTAATCTCATTCCTGAGGGCTCCAGCCTCCTGACCTATCTTCTAGAGGTCCCACCTCCTAATATCACCTTGAGCATCAGGATTTCAATACATGCATTTGGGTGGAGAGGAATATAAACATTTAGTCCAAATAATAAGTAGTCCAAATTGCATACCTTCTCTAATGAAAAAAAATTGGACCATTTAGAAATCTTCCTCTGATATTCATAAATTTTTAGTTGAGGGTATAAGAGAAATTATTATAGAAATGCTAAAGACTGAGGGAATTAGAAAATACAGAGTGACCTCTTTGACAGGCAGAACTACTGCAACTTTTCCAAATATTTTGCTCATTAACAGGAAACTCACAAAGGTGGTGTGCTAGCTTTTTCTTTCAAATCAATTCCATTTATTTCCTATATAGATCATTGATTTGACCTCCCCAAAATACTTCTCTCCTGGTTGGAACTTTCTTTTTTTTCCTGAACATAAATGTATCTGCTCCCTTGTAAATGTAATGTTTAGAAAGACTTCTGAGCTACTTTGCTCTAGGGGAGAGGAATTGGTAATCATACATCTTGTTAAGGAATGAAAATTTTACTATATTTAAATTAACTAAGCAGCATTACAGTCATGAAAAATTTTTTGGAACATGGTTTGCTCATTAATGGAGATACTGTTCCTTTTTAATTTGTGATAATTTAGAATTCGATCTTGAAGAAAGCAGACAGTATCATAGAGTAAGCAGGTGATGTTAATTGAATATGATGCATTTTTAGATAAAAAAGTTTTAGACTCCTGAAAGTGTCTAACAGAGCCTTGCACAAATTTGACCACCATCAGATATTTTTTCTAAACTTTGTGGTAGCTGCACTTAGTTGTGTACCCCATGCCTTCTCTGTACTGCTGTTCTCTCTAATGGGGCTCACAACAATCACACACTCGACATTCCCCCTTCTGTTGTTCATTGGTTATACTGTAGCTTTTCTTTTTTTAAAAAAAGATTTATTTATTTATTCATTCATTCATTCATTCATTCATTTAAAAGAGAGAGAGAGAGAGAACAAGAGGGGAGGAGAGGCCGAGGGAGGGGGATAAGCAGACTCCCTGCTGAGCAGGGAGCCTGATAAGGGACTCCATCCCAGGACCCTGGGATCACCACCTGAATGGAAGGCAGATGCTTACCCAATGGAACCACCCAGGTGCCCAGTCACAGTGTATCTTTATCCCCAGTGAAATCCTTCAGTTGTGTGCCCCTCAGTGTGGCACCTACAGGCATTCAATAAGCAGTGGGGGGGATAACCGGCTTATTTGTGAAAACACAGGGTGATACACGTTTTTGTCACTTTTAGAGTTAAAGATTATGAAGGGAAGAAAGTGAAAGACGAAGGGTATATTAACTTTAGAATCTGCTTCCTAAACAAATTGATCAGTGAATGATTGACCTTTTCCTACCTCTCATGCCAGCTCATTTCCCCATTAATGTGAACTGTATAAAGAAGCAGCATTCCTTATTTAAGAGAGAAAGATGGCCATTTTTGAGAGCCTGAAGGTTCCTCCCCCCCATTCCCAATATATAATATGGTTATGAAGAGCAAATTAAAGCATGAATTGTTGGTGATCAAGTAACAGCAAGAAACAAAAGTGTCCTTAGCTTTGTATACAGATCCTTTGCCCTCTGTCCTCAGAGTGTGACTCTGTAGCCTGTCTCCCATCCCTCTCCTTCTCTTTCTCACCCTCTCCTATTCCTGACTTCCACAGATTTTATATTAAAAAGTAGAGGCTTCAGGTCAGGTCACCTGGTTGTCAACCCTAGCTACACAACATATTGTGGTAACCAGTTCTCCAAAGGTGGCCCCCACACACATTTCTTCCCCAAACTCATATTCTTGTATAATCCTTTTGCACACTGAATCTTGTCTGAGCCTATAGCTCACTTCAGCCAACAGAAAACAGTAAAATTGAAGCTATTAAAATTCTGGGCCTAGACCTCAAGAAAGTCTGACAGCTTCTGTTGTTGTGCTTTCGGGAGCCCTGAGTTACCCTGTAAAAGATTTGGTTCCCCTGCCTGAGAGACCCTTGCGGAGACATCAATTGTAGGGAGAGGCTACTTGGAGGTGAAGAGGCCCTAAGAGGGAGCACCCACCTTGCAGCCATGCCCGCAGACACCAAATATGTCAGTGGGCCACTTTAAATATTTCAGCCCACTCACAACAAAACTCTCCAGCTGCACCCAGTCATGCCACAGAATCGTGAAAGAAAATAAAATGCTTATTTTTTTAAAAAAATTTTAAGTCACTGAGTCTCAGGTTTGTTTGATAACAATAGATTATTGAAGACATGCTAACCGTAAAACCTTGGTTATCATTTGACCCTATTGATTTTCCCATTAGTAAAATTGAATTTCTAATAATAATACTTGATTCATTAGGTGGTGTGAGCATTAAATGAGCAAGACATAGAAAGCTCTTGGATCTATTTCTAGCATGTAGTAATCCTCAATAAAATATTTGTTATTTACTGT
>NW_024425008.1:18965105-19000964 GCF_017311325.1 Ursus maritimus
CTTTCCCTAGTTCTCCAAATTTCACAGGCATTTTGCAGCTCTTGCTTTTACCCATTGGGATCTCTATGCTCGACTTGGTCTTACCTTCTTTCTATTTGAATAGTGGTTAGGAGACAAAGAATATCTGTGAAATCCTGAGTTTACATTCTGACTCGGCCATTTACTAACTGTTTAAACTGGTGTGGAAATTTCGTTGGTCATTGTCTGTAGAATGGCCGTAGTGACATCCATCTCTGATTCCTGGTAAGAGGTTTTAAAATATTAATATATGTCAGGGGTTTACATACATTAGTAACTTAATAATAATAGCAATTATTAAATAGCCAAAAGTATTATTCTTGGAATGAATAGTGCCTCTATGGTGAAGTCTTTCTAGATTATTATACGCAGAATTCTTTCCTCTAACCTCTGTGATTCCAAAGTAATCTGTGAAATGTCCCACGATATATACAAGAACACCACATTTTGATTTTTTGGTATGTCTGTCCAAATGAACTGTCAATTTTGAAAACAGGCACATCTTTGTGATTTCTGCATAATGAGTCCATGTTATAGCCTGTTTCTAGTAATTGATATCTGCCATTTTTGTTGCTGTTGTTGTTGGTTATTGTCTTGGCTGCCTGGGATGTGATACCCTTCTGCTTTTGGGGAATCAACCATTGATCAGCCATTGTATGAATCTCTGTGGAAGGCAGAACCTCATTTCTCATTTTAAAAACTACAAATGCCCATCACTCAGTCTCCCTAACTCTTAGCAGTGAAGGAAGAAACATGGTGTGACCAGTTGGATACTTATACCCATGATTTTAATCTTGGAGTAAGTGACCCACAGAGGAACAGAGAATTCACTTCAGCACAGGGAACAGTGGTAACTGCAGCAGATAGGGTCTAGAGTCAGTAATGCTGTAGTGACTGTCATGGATTGGGTGTCCAGCAGCCATGACAACAATGTCTCAACCCGATTGTCTCTGCAAGTGGTAGGGGTGTGGTGCTCACTACCTCAGCCACCATTGATTCCTTCCACAGCCTGATTCTCCAGGCTTCCCTTAACCCCTGTGAGATCTTCATTTTTCTCTCTTAAATTCTTTTTCTACTTAACTTCATAGAACTGGCTTCTGCTGTTTACAGCCAAGAACCCTGACTACAGTACCCTTGACAAGAGAATCCCTGGAAGACTGGCTATAATGAGAATCCCTAAAATAGAGAGTTAGTGACATGTTGGCTAACGAGAAAAATTGAGAGAGAAGAGAAAAGATAGTTACAGCAGAAAGAAAAACTAAAGGCTATTGCCTTGTACAAATCCAAAAAGGGTTTTTATATTAATCCATGAGGTTTTTGAAGAGCAAATAATTCAGCTAGCAGATAAGTGTGGCTCTTTATGTGGTCTTCAAATTTTTAGAATGTGATTAACAGAGGAAATCACAGTAAGAGTCCCAGAAAGGCAGTCCTAGCAAAGAAGGCAAAGGCTCCTGGGCAAGAAGTTTTCTCATCTTCAGATATCTCAAAGGCAGCCAGGATCATGTCACCAGTAAAAAGAGAAGAGACCCAGTGGCAAAATTCTCAGATGGATGTTTTATTAGCATTTACATTGCTTAACTTTACTGAAAAGATTAAATAGTCTACCAAATCCAGTGTCTATTTCCCAAAAGTCCTTTATGGCAAGTGCACAATGAAAAGGTGAGTCAACAAACTGCTTGATCAATGTACATTCCATTGCTAAGTGCTTTTATTGCTTTTCTATTAACAGTCTGGAATATACAAGAGAGACATGGAGATAACCTGTTACTGGGAGTTTTTGGTTTGGTGAAATCAAAACAAAAGTTGAATTGAAATTGGGAGCTTTTTAGGTATATTTTAAGAGAAACATGCAAATAAGATTTGATAAAAGTCATGAAAATGAATCATTGTTGTTACAACTCACAAGCATTTTCAAAGTTGAATGTTCAAACCCACTGAGAAGAATGGTATATAGAGAACTGTGCTTATAAATATCTTTGTTTTCTTCCCAAAGACTCAGTGGGCCTGGGGGGGGGGGAAGGACAGGAGGGCAATGAGGGAAAAGGATACTGAGCCATAACATATCCATTTCTCCGAACCCCAGAGAGGACATTCTTCTCTCTGCTTAGCTTATTGATGTGATATCCTTCCTGCTCTGACTTCCTGGAGCCCATGTTGCTCTTGTTAATACAGAAGATAGCATACAATACTGTGACCATTTGTTTATGTTTTATGTCTCCAATCAACCTTAAGAGGAGGCTCTTGATTTAAAATGTGTTTATCACCCAACAGCAGAGGTAATGAAAAAATTACACAGTAAAGGTGTTGTCTTATTAATTGATAAATTTTTGCCAAGAGTCAGAAAAATTGCTTTTAAACTCAATTTAAATACTTACCTCTCAGCGTTTGAAAGTACTTGCAAAGTGAGAGGCAATTTGGGGAGGAAGAAAGGCATTTAAAGAAAATTGTCACTTTACTTGCAACATCTAAAAATTTCTGTAGACTAATTTAATTTTATTTCTAGAATTCCAGTTAACAAGAGGAATTATCTGTCTACATGTCTGTCTCTAATTTAAGAGACGCAGCTTTTGGCCAAACTTGTTTCCCCTTGCATTTAAAACAGTTGTCTACATTGGTTGTGATGAACTGTTTAATATCAATAGTGCACAGTAAAAAAAAAAAGCATTATACAAAACCACCTCGAGCCAAAGCCTTTTGACTTTGTATTACAGAACCAAGTATGTTAACTTGAACACAGTTCGAGTTAGTTTACTTTATAGCAAATATTACTTCAGATACTGAATATACACATGGTTTTTAAACATAAAAAAGCATGTATAAACATAAAAAAGAAAAAGGAATGGATTACTTAACTCTTTTTTATATGATGCCATTTCCCCCCAAATAATCCAATATCAATAATGAATAATTTTCCACTTTATTCAATTTTAGTATGTGAGAATGTTCTCCTGACAACAGAATGTCTCCAAGTTATTCTTAATTTGATCCTGGTCTGTTCTATCGTGATCTGAAAGACAAACGGAGATTATGCAGGCCCGCAGGCTGTCTATTGCTCCTTGCTGTAAAAATGCTTAGCATGTCCACAATTTGAAAAGCGATGGGGCATCACCACTCCATTTTTTGGAGGTCAAACTAAGTCCCTTTTAGCATGGTTCAGATTAAGTAGAGTAACTTCTTTTTCCATTATTTCTTCATGTTAAATGATCCAGACACCATCTAACTTCAAGGACTGATTATTTCTCAGCAATATAAATGAGAACTGTTACCCTAACTTGGCTAAGAAGCAATTGGGCATTAGCAGCCCTTGGTTTTCTAAAGTGTCACTCTAACGTCCATCCCTAAATTTCTGTGTTCCAGGCTCAAACAAAGACTTTGTTGAATTTCTTACCAAAGGAAGAGGGACGACGCAGCAAGTATTTGATGTCTGAAGGTAGGAACTCTTTTTCAAACATATACTATACCGAGGGACATCTCTGACCAGCTGGAATTGCAAAAGTATGTAGGAAAGAGGCATCATGACTGTTCTTGACAAGGAATTTTTAAGACTAGCAGAAACAGAAAAAGTGAGCCTACCCTGATGCCCCATCCTCCTTTACCTCCTCCTCTGGCCAAAATGTAATTTAAGCACTCTTACGGTGGCATAAAGTGTATTTGCTCTGCCCTTTGTGGTATCTATTATGGGTTGAATTTTGTCTGCCCAGAAGACATGTTGAAGCCTTAATGCCCAATACCACTGAATGTGGAAATAGGTTCTTTACAGAGGCAATCATCTTAAAGTGAGGTCATGAAGGGGTGGGTCCTCATCCAATAACACTAGTTTTGTCACGAAAAGGGTCAACTTGGACACAGAGACAGACACAGAGTGGACACAATGTTGACAGCCATGTGATGACACAGAAGCAGGGACTAGAATGAGGCAGCTGCCAGCCAAGAAATGGCAAGAATTTATGGTCCTCATCAGATGGGAGCAAGAGGCAAGGCAGGATTCTACACGGAGTTGCAGAGGGATTATGGACCTGCTGACCCCTTGATTTTGGATTTCTACCTCCAGTGCTGAGAGGGAATACATTTCTATTGTCTTAAGTCATGCAGTTATGGTAATTTGTCACGGCAGTCCCAGCAAACTAGGAAAGAATACCGCCCTCTAAGTTAATGCTCCCTTTATACCATGAGAGTAGATGAGAGCAATGAGGTTACTTGCAGATACTGGGGCTCCACAAGGTTCTCAAGGCTGAAGTAGCTCTTTTGTAAATAGCCTCACACATCATGTTTCCCCAGCACATGGCTTTCCCGTTGTTTCTCAGCGATCTCTATTATTAGCTTTGTGGAACAAGGATTTGTCTCCCTTTGTTACAGTTTACCAATGCTTTGTGGAAACACTGGTGTCTCCCTTTGTTACAGTTTACCAATGCTTTGTGGAAACACTGGTGTGGAAAACCAAGAGCATTGGTTTCTGATATCAGGATACTATTCTTGACTTCAAGAGGCTGGATGAATATAGAATGTTGAGTTTGTTGCTGTGGACATTCAGCGATGGTGTTCTGTTATTAATTTATTAGAATTTCCTATTCTGCCACCTCAGAAGAAAATGCAAAACAAAATGTCAAGTAACTTATAAATGCTTGTTTCATAAGTAGAAAAGTGTGAGTGTGGAATATTAAGTTTCATCTTCCCAAAAGATTTTCAGTGTGAAATAAGTGTAGAATGAAGAGAACTCCAAAAGATGGCAAGGTAGGGGTGAGGACCCTCTAGTTGCTTGTGTAAAAATGTATAGCAATGCCTTGAAAGTAAATTAATGTTGCCATCTTTTAGATTAAAAACTAAAGATTTATTTATTGATATTTCACCATTTTCTCATAACACTTTTTATGGGCCTTCTTTTATTATCATTCTCACATATCAACCTAGTTTAACTTCCATGTGTATTGTTCTTCCCAAGAATAATGTGGTCTGCCTAAGATACCCAGGTTTTACTGTTTCGAAACTTACAGTTTAGTAGGTAAAGCCACAGAGCATTTACAAGACTGGGCTTTGGAGAGAAAGACGGAAGGGTTAAATACTAGATGAATTTATTTTCTAGCTATGTCATCTTTGGCAACTCCATTAACTTTACGATGCCTCAATTTCTTTCATCTGGTCATGGGAAATTAATATTTACCTTATTTCAATTTTAATAAGTGTTTTGATAAGAATTAAATCACGTAATGATCATGTAATAATATTGTCATCACATAATAAGTGAAAGCTCTTGTTTTCTTTTTTTTTTCATTTTCTTTTTTTTCTCCTAAGAGACATTTACAGCTCTTCAAAGAAGCATGTTTTAAACTTTGATGTAAAGCTCATCCATAAAGTATTGCAAATTCCTAAAAAGACCGATTAAAGTTAAAGAAAGACTCTCATACTAGACTTTTGGTTGCACCTGATGTAACTCTTTAAATTAATTTTCTATAGGTATAGCCTAGATGACTTTGTGCATAAGATCTAGTAAGGATGGGATGAAAATGCATGTATAATGATATCTAGCAGTGTGGACCCCTGAAAGCTTTTCCATTATATAATCCCTGTTTTCTTTTCCCATGGAAGTTCTCATTACATCATGCTGTCTCATTCTTTGAATAGTTCCAAATCAAACATACTCAGTTTACAAGTCAAATAATTTCCCCACATGCCGGAGGCATAAACACTGACCTTAAATTAAAACAAAAAATCAAGTTGTTATTATTCTGTCTTTGAAAATCAATGAGTTTAGTATTAGGAATTAGTTTTTCCTTTCCACCAGTACCAAAGAATCTTGTCAGAGCTCTTCTAACATGGTTTTGATGTTGTACAAAGCAGAAGGGAATCAGTTCACACCCCTGTGGCTATTTGGCTCTGCTTGGATACCTGGGGAAAATCATGGCTCTGTTAGTGCAACAATTAGAGAGCTCTCATAGGGAGCACCTGGAAAAACAATCTGAAGCTGTTTTGTCATTGTCAGTAGGCCAGATATTAGCTCCCTCTTGCACCTCAACACACGCAGGCAAAGATTTATCAACAATTCCATATTTTGCAATAAAGAATTTGTAGCATCCTTTGGTGTAGTGGGGGAGGAGTGGTTTGCACACTGGCCATTTGGACAAAAACTCCAGGGACTTCAGGCAGCCATCCTGCTGGCTGTAAAATCACAGGAAGACAGAGGAGTCAAATGCCAGCCTGTCAACCTCCTTGAAGAAGATGGATGGAACTATCAATAAGCCAATAAAGCAAAGGCAGACTGATGCAAAGCAGTGGTGCCTGTGACAAGGAGCTAGCTGCAGGAGTGACAGGCAGAAGTCAATAAGGCAGCTTATTACAGCCAAAGCCGATAAGTGATATCATCGTCAATAAGTAGAGACTGAGCCACCTGGGAGAATTCATGTCCCTTCAATCAGAAAAGTCAGAGTGGGTGGCAGATGCAGCTGTGTGTCTCATCCTAGGAATCGCTTAAACTCTTTCCCCACTCTCTGTGGACAATGGCTGTTCAGAGAAAGGAGAACAGAGCACGTACATTGGACCCATGACTTTTCAACTCCATGCTGCAATGAGGGTTTGGAGGAAGGAGTGTTAGCCTATGGATGTAGCATCATGTCACTCTCTCTAGCTTATTACCAAAGCAATGATATTTTATTTTCTCAAAATTAATTACTTTTCAAGAAACTTTTACCCAAGAGCCCAAACTGGGTTAAAATGCAATCACTCTGCATTCTATTATAACTTACATGTACTTGTCAGGAATCATTAACCTATCAAGGAAAGATAATGATGATGCCTCATTGTCAAGATGCACGAAATTATTTCACACAGGACTATGCATGTCTTTCTGTGCACCAAAGGATAAAAGTAAGATCAGTAATTTGAAAAAAGTTTCATATAGGCTATGTGAAGTCAAGATTACTATGATCTGGACATGTTATTTCTCTGAGATCTCAAATGGTTCTAAACTATAGGACAAAAGGAGACCATTTCAATTACATTCAATTATCCAATTCTTCCGACAATGTGTGTATACGTATATACATATTTTGTAGACATGGCCTTTCTATTGTCTTATGTGGCGGATTATATTGAAGAGATAACCTGGGGAAAAAAACACATGTCAACATGGCATTCTCTACCATCATTAGTAAGAAATTATTTTATAAAACAGAGGAAGTTAATTTGTTCACTGATATATTGGTAAGAAACTTACTCCATAATCGGAGGATTCAGGCAAATTTGTTTCCTGAGAGAAGTCTGTATTAAGTTCTATAACTGCCAAATATTTTATTCAGCTAGATCTAGCCGCCATCACCAGGCTTACCCTTCACTAGCGAAGTGTGAAAATCTCAAGAGATTCAATGCCTATCCAGGCCATTTCAGATTACCAACCCCTATAATCGTGAATTAATAGGAAGTCAGGGGTTGGTTGGGAGTAGAGTTGCCAAATATCATATAGGACTCATAGTTAACTTTGAACTTCAGATAAACAACAACTTCTTTTTTTATGTTTCAAGTTTTTATTTAAATTCTAGTTAGTTAACATATAGTGCAATAATAGTTTTGGGTATACAAGTTAGTGATTCCTCACTTACATGTAACACCCCATGCTCATCGCAACAAGTGCCCTTCTTAATACCCTTCAACCATAACAAGTAACTTCTTAATGTAAGTATGTCCCACACAATTTTTAGGACACACTTACACCAAAACATTACTGTTTGTCCGAAATTCAAATACAAGGTGTCCTGTAACCTTATTTGCTAAATTTGGCTACCCTAAAGCCAGCTTTCTGGTATTCCCCTGCCAAGCAAGGGCAGAAGCTTTATTTTTCTGATTTGGGCTTCCTGCACTTGTCTTTCATAGACCACTTGAGAATACTCTAATTCCCAGCTCTCCTGACCCACTGCACATAGGCACTTTGTGCAGCTTCAATTGCCTCCGTCAATCTTGCCTCTGTCCAGATTTAATTTAAACCTCAGGCTACACTGAAGCATTTGTCCAATTGTTCTCCTTCCCGTATATAAGTCATTCTTTGGCACGTTGCTCAGTGGAATTCCAGGTAAAGATATATATGAATATAACCCAGGATTAGGTCAGGTATCCTCTGAGCTAGTTATTTCCTCATTTTCTTCCTGCTCTGACTCTATTGCAATGTGAATACAATATTAAAATCCCCAGCATCATGTGAAACCAGACCAGCAATAAAAAGAAAACATCCATCTAATAATCTGTCCCATTACAATAATGGAATGAGATCATCCACACAGTAACTTTTAATGGGATGTTTCAGCGCTCAGCAGCGACATCCCCCATGGCACTATGTCTGCCAAAACTCCGTGTTATTTTCCACCTGTGGCTCAATTCACTTCACCTTCTTCCCTTTTGCTTTGTTACCCTCCCTTGCCCAAGCCTGACCAAGCACCCGGAGCCACTGCCACGAACAAGAACTGGAAACCTAGATGGCACTAGAAAACAAAATGTTCACTGTTTTGCCCCTCCAAGTTCAGAAGGGATTCCTTGCTTACTGTCTGACAGTCTCCAAGTAAAGTTGGAATATGCTGTGTCATGTGCCTCTGGCTCTGACAAGTCAGGGGGAAGGTGAAAGAATGCTTTAGCATAATTGGTTAATATTTAAGGAGAAAGTAAGTTCAGTATTTTTCATAGTTTTCCAAGCTAGAAAACTGTGTTCATGATTCAGTTGTTTGAATCTTGTCTTTCATTAAATGCTCATAAAATTGTTGCTGGCCTCTTGCATTTATGGTTTGCAATTTAAAAAAAAAGTGAGGCTTGAAAAAAATGTTCTCAAATGAATGTGGTCTTCAAATATTATAATACCCTGCTCATTAGTCATTTATGTCTATTTCTCTTCTAAACCAAAATATTCTCTGCCTTTTAATTTCTCTTCTTAGAAAGTCAATTACTGTTTCCACAAATAAGGGATACTATTTTAGTTTGGCATTTCCCAAATTCCTATAACCAAAGAAACAACAAAATAGGACTCTTAAGAACTCTGCAAGGTACTAATAAGAGCTTGAGTGCTATTTTCAATATTCCAAAAAGTGTTACAAAACATTAAGCATAGAACCCAACATAAGACTGCCCACAACAAATTCTTAAAGTCAAAACGGCTGCTACCTAATAACTATTTATATATATACTTTGGCTAATAAGTGGTTATCCTAACAAATGGCTATTGTTTATAAGGAAAGAAAGCTTTCCAAAACATTTAAGTAAAACAGAAATAAAAATTATATCTTTACCTCACACACTACACCAAAATCAATTTAGGTATTATAAATACTAGAAGAATCTATAAGTAAAACTTATATAAGCACGAGGATGCTTATATATTTTTAAATTTTCTAAAGGTGACATCAAGGGTAGAAACAGTAAAAAATCATTAATAGATTGACTATAATTTACAAGAGTTATTTGACAAAAAAGGCTTGTGAATAAAAATAAAAGGCAAATGATTACAGGTAAATGAAAAACGACAAAATGTTAAGCTAATGCAACAAAGAATTTTTATAAATCAAATAGAATGGTATCAAGAGGAAAGTCAGAAAAAGGTCAAAAGCTGTAGTTTTAAAATACAGCCCATCAGTACCAAGAAACACAAATTTAAAATGATATTCTTTTCCACTTATCAGGCTAGAAATTATTTTTAAAAGTGATCATGCCCAGCGTTTTGGGGAGTAGGTGAGGGAGGAACTTTCCACACTGGTGCTAGAAATGTTATTTTAGAGGGAAATACAGCAGCAAGCATCGAAATTGAAAAAAAAAAAAAAAAGATTTTAACCTTGCAGCTTCACTTTCAAAATTTCTCTTAAGTAACTAATCAGGAAGGTGAACAAATATGGAGATGGCCTATCACATGTATGTACATAAATACTCATAGCAACATTTTTATAATGAAGGAAATCATACAATCTGAACGTCCAAGAGTAGGAAAGATGTAAGTTGTATGAAGACCAATGTGTTTGTCGATGCCACACATAAATAAAAGATGTATTTACATCACAATTTTCTAGATAAGACTTTTGGTGCCAGCCAAGCTGAGACAGACAGACACACTACAGCCTCTCTCTCACTGATCTAAAATCTCTGAACAAAATCTAAAAAGCAACTATCTTGGATTCTGAAGAGTAAATAATAGTGGTCAGAATGGAGACAGATGCCAAACTTGATGGTCCTTAACAGGTGAAATTACTATCTTTTCCTGCCCAGGTTTTACCTAAAAGCAGCTCTTCTGTTGCCCTCTGCAGTACCCATCTATTCTGGCTAAAGAACCAGGAAAAGGAATCTGTAAGCAAGGAGGATTAGGGGACTTTCCCTTTCCTTTTTTGTTTCCTTTCCATTCTATTCCATTTTATTTTGTTTTATTTGTAATTTAATTCAATTTATTATTTCTGGTTTCTCTTTCAGGCCTACCCTGGTGTCCTTAATTGCAGAGCTGCTTTTGCAGCAAGCTGTCATAAACCCAGAAGACAAAACAAAACAAAACAAACATCTTTCTGCCAGAGAACTAAGACAAACAAACAAAGAAGCAAAAACAAAAACAAAGAAATGTGTGACCCAAAGAGTGTCGGGGATGTCTATTATTTTGTTCCTTGTCTTGTTACACTGCTTGTCCAAATGACAATCACAAAAACTGTGAGACAATGCTTAGGAATAAAACTCTAAGTGGAAAATAAAACAAAACAAAACCCCCCTGCCATTAGAGGCAGAGGACTGGGAGAAGTAAACCCTGGAGCCAGAGATTGTGAGAATAATACTGGAGACAAAGAGACCTGGAAAAGGGGTTCCCTGATATTGCGTATGAAGCAGCTTAAGCCCCAGGCTTCTGCCTGAGCTGCAGATATGGGGGAAAGGCCTAATGCAAAGAACAAAGGCTTTGAAAGCTGAACTGATCTTGAAATGACCACCCACAAAAAAACTGTCTAAACCCAAGCGGCATGATAGGCTTCTGAAGTAAAGATAAAATCAAGGACCCTGAAAGACCGAGAAATTCAAACAAAAAATTAAACATATTTAGGGCATGATCCCAAATGATTAAATATACAAAGAAATAGAAAACTATGAAAAATACTCAAGGAAAAAGATAATTAGCAGGTGCTAAGCAAATCTTGAGATGATGCAGATATTGAAATTATTAGTCAAAGACTCTCATAGCTAAGATAACCATGCTACATGAAGTTTAAAAATAAATGTTCTTGAAACAAATGAAAAGAGAATTTCTTGGCAGAGAAATAGAAGCTATTAAAAAATAACCATTGGCAATATTAGAAGAATTACAATATTTGAAGCAAAACACTAATGACAACAAAGACCCACAAAAATGATCTTAATAGGGTGCCTGGGTGGCTCAGTCAGTTAAGTGTCTGCCTTTGGCTCAGGTCATGATCCAAGGTCCTGGGACCGAGTCTCACATCGGGCTTCCTGCTCAGTGGGGAATCTGTTTCTCCCTCTCCTTCTGCCAAACTCTACAAGTTCCCCCTACTTTTACTTTTTCTTTCTCTGTCAAGTAAATAAATAAAATCTTTTAAAAAAGGGTCTCAATAGCAGAATACAGAAGATAGAGGAAAGAGAAAAAAATATGATGTAAAATAAAAAGAACAGAGCCTTAGAGACTTGTGAAACAACATCAAATGGTGTACTAGTCATGTCAATGGAGTCTCCAAGATGAAAGAAGAAAAACTGATGCAGAAAAAAATTGAAGGAAATAATGACCTTGCAAACATGGTGAAAACATAAATGAACGTGTTGAAGGAGCCCCCCAAACCCTCTGCCATTCATACCATAATCAATATGCTCAAAATTAAAGATAAGGAAAAATCCTTGTACAGCTAGAGAATGCTAGTATTTTATGTACAGGGAAACAAACATTTTAATGACTGAGATTTCTTACCAAAAACCATAGAAGCTAGAAGACAGTGGACTTGTTTAAGTGCTTTAAAAAGTAAAACAAGACAGTCAACTCAAAATTGTATATCCATTGAAAATACTTGTCAGGGGTGACAACAAAATAAAGACATTCTCAGTTGAAGGAAAATAAAAGAGATCAGCACTAGCAAACATCCTTTAAAAGAAATGCTAAAGGTGGTTCTTTGGCTGAAATTATATTAGAGGAAAATGTGGAACTTCAGAGATAAAAGGATAGTAACACAATGGTAAATACGTAGGTAAATATGAAAGATTATTTTTCTCCTCTTAAGATCTTTTAAAATATGCATAACTGTTGAAAAAATGCAATGCATTTTAGGTGGCTTTTCAATGTACTGCAGATATAATATGAAACTGTAGCATAAACGTTTTGCTTGAAGTGGTCAAATCTTAACTCTAAATAGACTGTGAAAGTTCAAATATGTGTATAGCAATACCTAGAGCAACTTCTTAAAAATAATGCAAATAGATCAACCCAAAAAGGTAACAGAGAAATAAAATATATTACTGAAAATATACTCAGATAACCTAAAAGAATGCCGGATAAAAGGAAAAGAGGAGCAAAGAGTAGAAGAGAGAAAAGAAAACAACAAAGATCAAAATTATATGGCAGACATATAACCAAAAATATAAAAATTACATGAAATGTGAATGTGATAAATATACAAATTAAACACATGGTTGTCAGATTAGGTTAAAAAAAAGAGACAACTATGTGCTATCTACAATAAATACATAAATAATTACACAATTTTAAGAAAAAGGGTGAAAAATGTATCACACTCTTAAAAAGCTGGTATGGCCATATTTACATCAGATGAAACAGACTTTAGAAGAAAACAAAAAACATTACCCAATATAAAAGTGGGGTGTTACATAATGATAATACGATCGATTCACCAACAAAACATAACAATATGAAATGTGTACTGTATAGTTTCAAAATAATCAAGGCAAAAATTTGTAGAATTTGAAAAAGAAATAAGAAAAATCTACATTTATAGATCTTGAACACTCCTTTCTCAATAACCGATAGAACAGGAAAACATAAAATTAGCAAGAATATAGACGATTTAAGCAACGCTATCTACCAACTTAACCTAACATATTTATTGGACACTCCAACCAACAACTGCAGATACAGATGCATTTCAATTGTGCATGGGTCATCACCACAGCCGACCATAAATCTGGTCCATAAACTCGAGAGAATATAAATCACGCAAAGTAAGTTCTTTAACCATTAAAGAAGAAATTGTCATAAAGAAAACAGTAAAACCTCCAACCACCTGAAAAGTAAATTAAATAAAACACTTCTATATAACACATCAATACAAAGAGAAATTCTCAGGAAAATTAGGAAATATTCTGAACTGAATAAAAATAAAATAACATCAAAATTTGTGTGATGCAGTTAAAACAATGCTTAAATAAAATTCATAGCATTTAAAGTTTACATTAGAAAAGAATAAAGTTCTCAAGTCAATAATCTATTTCTACTGTAAGAAACTTGAAGAACTAATTAAATCCAAGGCAACCAAAAACAAATAATGATAAAAACAGAAATAAAAGGAAAACTGAAAATGTTTAGAGAAATTCTCTGAAACCAATAGCTAGTTGTTTTTTTTTTAAAGATCAATAAATTGATTAACCTCTAGCCAGACACAACTCACAATGATCAGGATTGAAAGTGGGAAATCACTACAGAACCTGCAACTATTAAAAAGATAATAAAAATACTAAGAGCAACTCTGTGCTCAGAAATTACAAAACAAAGATGAAATGGATCAAGTCATTGAAAGAAATACACTGTTAAAAGTAGCTCCAAAAGAAAGATAATTTGAATAATCCTTTTTTTTAAAGATTTTATTTATTTATTTGAGAAGGAGAGTGAGCCGGAGAGCACAAGGGGGAGGAGGAGGGGGGAAGGGGCAGAGGCAAAGGGAGAGGGAGAAGCAACCTCCCCACTGAGCAGGGAGCTGGATGTGGGACTCGATCCCAGGACCCTGAGATCATGACCTGAGGTGAAGGCAGACACAGCAACTGAGTCACCCAGACACCCCTGAATCATCCTTTATTAAATAAGTTGAATTAGTAGTTCAAAGAAAACCTCAAATCCATATAATTTCATTGATCAATTCTATGAATTGTTTAAAAAAGAAATAATATCAAATCTGTGTCATCTTTTTTAAAAAAATAGAAGAACACAGGACTCTTCCCAATTCATTTTATGAGGTCAGTATTACCCTGATATAAAACCTGAACAAAGATACGATAACATAGAGAAAGCACAGACTAATACCATTCAGGAAGATAGCACCAAATATCCTCAATAAATTCAGCGATCTCTTAAAAAATTAATACATCATGACCAAACTGAGTTTAATTTAAAATTAATCAATGAAACTCACAAGGTGAAGAAGAAAAAGCACACGGTCAGCGCAATAGAAAAAAATCATTTGCTAAATTAAAAACACATTCATGGTAAAAACTAGAAACAGGAAGAAGCATCCTTAACCTTGTAAAGATTATCTACAGAAAGCTTTAGATAACATCAGACTTAATGATAAAAGACTTAGTGTTTTTTGTTTTGTTTTGTTTTGTTTCCTCTAAGATTGGTAATAAGGCAAGGATCTCCATACTCAATACTTACTGGACATCATGCTGGAAGTTCTAGCCAGATCAACAAGGTATGACAAAGAAGTAAGAACATGCAGATTTGAAGCGAAGAAATAAAACTGTCTTTACTAGTAGACAATGCTGTTGTGGAAAAACCTGAAGAAATGTACAAAAACTATTCTAGATCATCATAGAAGTGTATTTAACATAAGATACAAGATCAATATATAAAAATCAACTGCATGTGTAATGCACATCTCATAGCACCTTAACGAGTAGGCTCTAATTAAAATATCTGTGGCTTTAAGCAACGTAAACTAGACATTTAATTTGACCTAAATATTAGCATCCAGTAGCCAACATTTAAAAAATTATGTGATGATGTAATTTTAAGACATGATCTTAAAGGTGAATCTAGATAGAAGGGTTACTGTTTATCTCTGGGGAGAGGGACTTTTGGTAACTTTTTATTTTATACTTTGTTGTATTCTTTATGGATGACAAAGAGAAAGAACACTAAAGAAATTATGAAATTGGTTGTCTCATAATATCTTGAAGACTGCGAGATGTCCATTTTTCCAATACCTGACTGTTTAGGGCCTTTTTGAAAAAATAATATGTCAAATCCATGATGGCATTAGGTCTGTTTGATAAATTTTGCTCATTGTCAAATCTGTTCCATGCAAAATCCTGGGAAATTTTGTTCAAGAAATTGTGATTCAAGGACAAATAAGGCATAGATACTGTCCAATAAATCTCAAATACTTGTGGGTAGAGTCTGTAGTAAAAATGTTCAAACACTAGCTACTGATCGATAGATTCAGATATATAACAAATTTGGTCTAAAGTTATCATAGAAAATAGTCTTTTTTGAAACTGCAGTTCGGTCATGAATACTCATCCCTGCTGGGAACTTCAGAGCATGAGAATAGAACATTTCATAAAAAGCAGGAAGAAATTTTTTCTCCAGATAACCTAAAGATTTCACCTGTAAGTTCAAGTCAAATGCAATCTGACTTAGATCTAAAGATACTTAGTTTTATAAACTGTCTCATGCATTGCTGATTGAAACAAGGCATTTTCATAGGGGGGGAAAAACCCTAAAAATAAATCCTGGAACAAAGAAAGGAAAACTAAGAACAAAAGAAAAACAGGGAAGACAAAAAAAAAAAAAAAAAAAAAAAAAAAGATGAGCCTTTTTTTCCCCCTCTGACTCCCACTGTCTAAAATAGTCAAAGAGATCAAAGCAAGAATATCTTCCTTGGGACCAACAATCAATCGAGCAGGCAATCAAACATAATTTCATAGAAACAACAGATACCAAACTGAAAACCCAAAAGGATTGCAGAGGTGTTTACAGTGTACAACTCTGCTAGCAACACAGACTGGACCAGCTATGCTTTACTTCTACCTATTTTTTATAGGTTTATTTAGATGGGTTTAGTTTAGTTTTGTTTTGTTTTGTTTTTCCTCTCTCTGTTTGCTTCTCTTATGCTAACTCAGTATGTCTTCGTTATTATTTAGTGACGGGGAGAGTGGAGCTATCTTTAACTGAAAACAGAAACCCTGTTTTTCCTTTTCCGCATGTTTATATTCTAAAATTCAAAATCCAATACAAAATTTAAAAGACCCTTTATTCTTAATCTTTACAAATTACATCCCATTACAATGCTGGAACAGTTAGAATGACAACAACAAAAAAGTTTGTATAATAAGTTTCTGAAGCTTCAGCAAATGGTTTTGTTTGAAAGAACATGTTCAATATAGCTAAATTCCACAACAAAAACAAGTTTAGACTTAATGTTTGTCAGACGTCCACATGATTGAAGTCCTCTTGGAGGAGCACGTTGGATATTAACCAAGTTGTAAGTTCATTGAATATTATTTGCTAGTGATACCCATGTGATATGCTCCCTTTTGTGCATTTCTCAAGGCTATGTACAATGCCGAGCATTTAGCACTTGCTTAAATACCCTAATGGATTTATTTCATAATGCACCACATGGTGGCTTAAAATCTCTACAGGGTCTTAGAACTTGTGATTTTTACACAAGATTTCAAGTATGTGGGCATGCATGCAAACATACGTGTGGTTTGGTGGCATGCACTTTTGCTGGTGTTCCTGGACTGATCTGTTACTGGCTAATGAATGACTACTCATGTCAAGGAGCTGGGTGGTCCTATCTCTAGATGACCCTCCCACAGCTGCTCCTCCATGTTGTTCCTTGTCAGAGCTGAGGAAACTTTGAGAGGCGATGTTCTCTTTAAAACTCGTTTCCAAGTTCAAACAACAGGTACTTTCAGGATATCCAGATGAGCAGGGCTTTTTATGACTACATGCAGAAATAAACCCTGGGAGCCTCCCAGGAGCCAAGGCTCTTGAAAGCTGGGAACCTCTCTTAATGTTGTTCAGGATACACGTGCTGGTCTACAGATAGAGTGATTCTAGGGACACACCAACTACTCTCAAGACATATGAACACAAAAACTCATTTTGTAATTACTTTTGATGAGAGAATATGCTTTTTGTATGTGTCATCATATTCTGTTTGAATTCAACAAGGGATTACACTATTACCACAAATCTAAGAACCACGTACTACTGTTACCTCATAGCTCTTTCACAAATTAGGTAACTGAGACTTGCTTAGAGAGTTTAATGAACTTTCTCATAATCACACAGGTAGTAACTGATAAAGGTGGGATTTGAACCAGGGTCTCTCAAATACTAAATCGTATTTCCCTATCTTCCCTCCCAACTAAACACTGTGCAGCTAAACTTGTGGTTCAAGAATATGCACGGGAGCCATGTTACTAAACAGATGACCATCAATGGAAATAGTATTGAGTAGAATGGCTAGCAAAACATGTCCATCTTTATGAATTTGCAGATTTTTTGACATAGCCCATCTAAATATCAGGGATCTTGGTGCACCTGCGTGGCTCGGTTGGTTAAGTGTCCCTTGATTTCAGCCTAGGTCATGGTCTCAGGTTTGTGAGATTGATCCCTGCTTGGACCCTGCTGAAGATTCTCTCTCTCCCACCTCCCCTCCCCCCTCTAAAAAGTACATACACACACACATGCATATATATCGGGGATCTCCTAGAGCCCCTTTCTTCTCAAGTTTCTTTGGAAACAAATCTGTTTTCTTAAAATTACAAGGTCTGCACATTGGCTTAAAAATGGTTTTACAATGCTTTAAATTTAACTACATAGGTCTTTGCCATGAGAGTGTACTCATGGGATGTATTAATATGATGTGTAACATGAACAGTTTGTTTTACATCAGCTTGAAATAGTGAGCTCTTCCCCATACTCTCACTGATTTACTTATTCTAGCCCCCTGTGAATTAGACATTCTGTGTGCATATCTCAGAGGTACCTCAAATTCATTGTGTCTGGATCTGAACTTTTCCCCAATTTAAATTGATTCTCTCATGTCTCCTCTTTCAATAAACAGCACAATTGTCTACCCCAAAGTCCAGGCCAGAAATCAGGCACTGCCTTTGGTCCTTCCTTCTTCCTCATCTTTCAGGTCCACTCATGAAGATCAGTTGATTCTACCTCTTAAGAACAGTCAAGCCTTTGGGGGGATGGGGTAACTGGGTGATGGACATTAAGGAGGTCACTTGATGTAATGAGCACTGGGTGTTATATAAGACCGATGAGTCACTGAACTCTACCTCTGAAACTACTAATATACTATATGTTAATTAATTGAATTTAAATAAAAATTTTTAAAAAGAACAGTCAATTCTTGTCTTCCACCAATTTTAAGCTCTAATAGAACAAAAGGCAAAAACTACGTATGACAAAAATTATGCATTTAGAGAAGTTGAGAATCAGGTTGACCAAATGAACAAAGTTTACCTCTTTCATCTCACTCTCATTTTGGAGAATAAATATTATTGCTTGGAATGGCATTTGAAGTTGCCCAAAGATTTAAATTGTTCTATCTTTCCATAATACTCTTTCTTCATTTCCTACTTTTTCTTTTTTTCTTTGGCTAAACACATATATTTGAATGTGTGTTACATAGATTTATTTCTGCCCTTTATGATCCCATCCTCAATCCAGGCCACCCTCTTTTTGACTGGATTATAATGGCTACCTAAATGGACTCTACCCTTCTGATTTTGTCCCTTCATATTTATTCTCTAGACGGTAGCCAACATGCTCTTTCTAAAATACAGATAGATTCATATCAATCTCCATGCTCCAAATCTTTCAAAATTTCTGTCTTACTCCTTAGACAAAATGTGAATATTTTTGCATTGCTTCCAAGTCTGCAAATTATCTGATAGCCTAATGTGCTAGTGTCAGTCCCAAACATCTCCCAGTGCATCAAATATTCCCATGCACTGCCCTATCCCCAAGTATAATCTATGCTTAGGCTTACTGAATCTTTTCCATGTTCTCGAATGAGATATAGAGCTATTCGGGGGATTCTTATACATTCTGTTCTGTCTGCAATGATTCCACTATACTCTGGTGCTAGATACCTCTATCCCTCACACTGTGAAGGATATTATATCAATAGTTCCAACGCCCTCTGGAGTCCAGCTGGACTTGGTCAATGAGAAGCAGCTCCAGAAAATTGGAGGGAGGAGATTGATGACAGGGCCTTTATCCTTTTTGCATGGTGACCACTATTCTGTACTTGGACTGTAGGGCTCTGGCTCCATAAGAAGGTATTCTTCAGAAAATACTCCCTCCTCTTACCTTTCACACCAACAAGCATTCATGAAGCCCCAGTGTTACTACCATACCATACTATTCCTGCGGTTTTCCTACACCATGCTCACATTTTGTGCGTATCTGTTGGGGTTAATGTAGAGCATGAAATCAGCCATAATACCTGGCTTGCTAAAATGAAACACAGACTGCTGAGAGCAGGGAAGGTTTTGGAGAGGGACGTAGGCGTTTGGAATGCCAAGGCCTACGTGACCACTCTGCCACTAGAATGCCTCAGGGAGTTGTCTTCTGGAAACTTTCCTGCCCAAACAGTTGCTCTGTTATCTAAGAGACGTGGGCATTGTCCCTTATGCTGTGTTTAACAGAACATGCCCAAATTAGCATATTGTACCCTCCCAGGAAATAGATCCTCCCAGTTCCAGTAAGACCCCTTGTCACACATCACGTGCTTGAGAAACGGTGATAAGGATTTGTGATTATCCTGAAGGACCAATAAAAGTGGGAGCAAAAAGAGCAAAGAGTCTTCCTCTCTGAGTGTTGACCCCCTGCCCTTCTCCTCTCTTTCACCACAAAATTTGGAGTAATCTCTCATCGCGGGTACAGGGATTGCCGGCCATTTCCAGCATATATCCATCCCTCTACTAGACTTTCCTTAAATTTTTCCTTTTTGTAGATACTATCCATTCTCATTTGGACCCTAACTAGCACAAACACCCTGCCCTCCCCCACCACTAGCACTAGTCCATTGGCGGACCATGCTCATCTTTTGGTTCTTGGTGTAAATGTCTCTTTCCTTGAGCATTCTTCTTAACCCTAAGCCTTAGGTATTTCTCTGTTTTCTCACATAATACTATGTATTTTTCTCTGTCACATCACTTATAATTTTCTATCATTTCCTATTAATTTTTCTTCTTCCCAAGGACAGTTAGCCTCACAAAAGTAGGTATCTTCCTACATTGTTAAGTTTTGAATATCCACACATGGCACACAGAGAGACATCATAGCACCTGAAGTCCCAACCATTCAGGTTCAAATTTCAGCTCTTCCATGTTCTTGCTCTATGAATGTGGAATATACTGTTTAATATGTCTAAGCCCCAATTTTATCATCTTTAGTGTAAGGATTATTTACGTCATAATGAAATTGGCAGATACCACTGGTAGATGCTTAGAAAATTCTTAATATAATTAAGAAATGCTCAATAAATGTTTGGTATTATTAGTATCATGACCATAGTGTTTCCTAAATAATTGCAAATATAAAAAGAATGCATTTATTTAATTTCATGATTATCTGAAAAGTAAGCCACTTTCAAAATGGCATGAATGCAATAAATTGTTTTGCTGTGATCTCCTCATTCAAGATAGTAGTTATATTTTTTAAGTCACCAATGATATTTATTTTGCAAAGAGACCAACCTTATGATTTGTTAAATAACATAATTATAAATAAAATATAAACTAACTCCCTTTACCCTCTTCATTTCTCATGACTTTCAGAAGAATGTGAACCTGTTCTACATTCATGCTGAGAGGAAATGGTTTTAAAATAAATCTAGAATTTAAGCACAATTTGTTTTCCATACCTTTCAGTAAGTTGAGTAAAGGTGTGTGTCTTAGAGTAGTATGTTCTTTAAAAGGAGTACTTTTTTCCACAAGGAAAATCAGACCCAAGTACTAAGAAGTCCAGTTAGCTGGCCTCTGTCATCAGAGAACTTTACCTAAGTCCACTGGAGCCTCCAAGGGCCCCTAATAGGGTAAATACCCTTCAAAAATAACCTGGGAGTGTAGTAACCAATTTATAGGCAATAGCTCATGGAGAACAAATATTGGCTAGAGATTCTGCAGGGGAAATTTAGGAAAGCTCAATGTAATTGTCCTTTTCTGAATTTTCCTAGTGTGTTGACCCTGCAGTAAAAATATCCTCAACACCTTCTACCTCCTCTCCAAATCCAAGGGACTAGTGTATCTCAGTCCATTTGAGCTGATTTTTCAAGCTCATTTCAAGAGAAAAGAATCAAATGACTTCCCCACAGCTCAGGTGGAGAACCACTGTAGTAGAGAAGACAGTGATATACAGTTTTCTGAGAGTTAAGGACAATCTTTGAAATGGAAAATGATAGAAAAGAAAAAAAAAAAAAAACAGAGCTGAAGAATACCGACGTAGCATGTCTACTAAAAAGAGTTTTATCTTTAGCCAAAGGGTTGGTCATGATGCGAGCTTCATCGGTTACAAGAGCTACCTCAAGAGAAATAAAAATGTCCATGCAGTAGAATTGTTTTGCTCTATCTTCAATTTGCACAGCAAAAAACTTACCCAGCCCTTGGTAGAAAATGAACTTCAGTATCAATCACTCTAACTACCAGCTGTAATCTAAATCCTACTGTAATTAATTAGTCTTAAAATATTAAATATGACCAAATTTCTTTGGAATTGTTTCCTGTGAGAATAAAAGCCTGCAGATTTATCCACATCAAGGGCAGACAGAGACGTTTGGAATCTTTTCTATTTTGGCAGAAATTGTCAAAGGACAATAATCTTGGACAATATTGCAGCCGTTTCTCATCCTGTAGGGTCAAAGTTACAGGGAAACTATGAAAAGTTTGAGATCATTTTTAAGTTTTTCTTCCAACAGCTGAAAGGCAAGTAATAAGATCACCCTTGGTGACAAAACAAAAACCACAGCCTCATCCAACACTTGCTTCTGTCCTGTTTGACCCACAATATTAAAGGTAAGAGCGCTGCTAACTTTAGAAGTACAACATAACAGCCGTTCATTGGATCCCGGAACTACAGCTGGGCTTTCTGTCAAGGTAGGCCAGCTGGATCATAAAAGACACCGACCGACGTGTCAGTCAAGCGAAATTGCAAAGATGAGTTCTAATTCTTTCTTCCACCCAGAGACCTCTTCTAGTATTAAGGTCCCCGCGCGGTTCTATCTCTGGGTGAGAATCACCAGGTTTATTCTGTCGCCTCACCTCTCACCTCCTGAAAAGTTTCGGGCTTAAAATATGTGATGTAAATGTTGTTGTTTTTAAGGTTTGCATTCTGTTGAAGTTGGACGTAAAGCCCAATGGATTTAGGATAAAGCTATGTTTTTGATGACGAAGAAGAAACAGATACATTGAAGATATTAGCAGAAAACTAGCTTGTCGATTTTAAAGAAAATTCAAACACATCACACACATAGACACCCACCTGTGCACACACGTGTGCATACACACACAAGCACATTCAGCACATGCGCTGGTCAACTACTCCACATCCAGTGTGTTCTTCCATAAAACGAGAGGCTAATTTGTCCAACATGTTTCTCTGTCACGGACTTTAGTTGGAATGAAGAATACCACAACTAGATGTGATTAATTCTCCCCCGAAGTACAGCTGTACTTGGAAAAGTAACTTGACTAGATTAATTCTCTTCCAACATGTTTTATTAAGTTGATGTTTGGGTTTATATATAGACAGTTTAATGACATAAGCCATTTGTGCTATTCTCTGAAAAGAGATATTGGTTTGTCCCTGGGTCTTAACTGATGACGTTTGCAATGAGTTTCGATGGTAGACTTTTTGTTTCTTGATACTCTTAATTTGTGTCTGATTTCAAATAGTCTACTAGAATTCATTTATTTTTCATAATTCTAATTTCTTCCATATTTTAATTATGATTGAATTCATCTCATGATTTGTAAATTAGGCAATGGAAAGTTTTATTTAGAAAGGAAAACATAATTAACTCAATTATAAATTTTATATTCATTATTGCCATCACTATAGTGCATAAGTAGCAATTCCACATTCAAGAAATATAGCCTCTGTTTTGTTGAAGGTGTTCACGTAAAAATGAGCATAGTGCTTTCATAGCAAAGTAGACATACTCTAAGTTACATAGGAGAAAGGATCAGACTGGAAGGAATGTCAGGTAAGAGAGAAGTGTTCACCTAAGGTGACACCTTTGGACTCTGACTAATTACATGCCTCATAAAAGCTGATGTAAATATACATGTTATTTTTCTTTAAGGTCCATAGAATCTCTTAAGTGTTTCAATTTAATGGAGTTTCGAAACTTCCCGATTATACTGTAAGCTTTATATATTGAAGAAATATTTATAAGACAAATGAATTGTAATTGAGGAAACGAAGAAGGTAAGTTCTTTGTTCAAGCTAACTAGCAGCAATGTTGATATTGACAGAGGTATGATTTTTTTCCATCACAAATAGGTATTGTTAAGTTGTGTTTTTATATATTAAGTTGTGTTTTTTTATATTAACTTGTGTTATTCTATGTAAGCAAGGATAAAAGAAAAATGGTATCTTCATCCTTTCTTAATGCCCATAGAATCTAATTCCGTGTTCTCGGTACAGTAGATGTATTTCAACACTTACTAAATATGAATGACTGGCTAATTGGCTTAAGAAAGGCTCTGTATTCTATCTGTGTATTGAAACAATCCTGTTCTTCTATTAGCATGTTTAAGTAAGAGTATTTTTCATGTCTACTAATGTAAATATTTGAAAAACACGGTGAATTCTTGAGTAGAGAGCTAGCATTGTTCTTTGGGTAAGTTCCTACCCATAGCAGCAACAGTAACTGAAAGAATACCTTCCTTTTCAAAAATTTTCTGTGCTAAAATAATAAAAAATAACAATAAAAATAAATTACCTGATATACTACGTTTGAGAGAATTCAAAAAGCTGAATATCATTTGTTTATGTGGAGTTAGATGTATTTTAATTTGTGTATCAAGTTATGATTTCCTTTGCGTTGAGTGGCCTGTAAATGGCCTTTCTGCAAAGTGCTTCCAGATTATAGGTGAAACATGCAGAAGTAGGAATGGTAACTCAGTTGAACTCAAGACTGATCTCATTTGTGATATACCTTACCACAAACTGCAGTACAAACAGGAACCATATTAAATTTGGGAATTCTGACCCTGCTCCATAAAGTGAATTTGTACAGTTTTGCTATAATCTTTCACGGATGTGACTCCAAGTTGTTAATTGAGTTACACAAAGAGGAATACCACCTTTCAGCTAAGACACAGAAACTCCACTTTTAGGTGTGCCTTAGGTAGAATCAAGAAGGCCAAGATATTACTTTTAAATGAATTACTATTTTTTGTAACAAATGTTCAATTTAGATAAAACATTTTGTATAAACATTCCCAAAATACATGCAAAGCACATGATAAGTAATTTATCTTCCCTCAAGTGGTAAATCTCTAATGGGGAGAAGACATTTCACAACTATTTACAGCATTGCACATATTTACTGAAAAAAAAGACAACAGGAATTTATTATCCCCTTTCCCACCTCTCCCCTCCCCCTCTAAATATATATATGGAAATATCTTTACATATCATATATATTTATATGTATTATATATAAATATATGTGTGTGAATTTATATGTGCCTGACTTTCCTTGGTTGATATGTTCATATTCTATAAGACTTTCATTCGAATGTTACAATGATATTCAACAGAGATCCAGAGCCACCATCTTTTTAGCATTTTTTTACATGAAAGTTTTTCAGGACAAAGAATAAGTGATTGATCTGGAATTTTAACAACTGTCTCTTTACTCCTAGTTTACTCCCCTTTTTTTACTCCTAGTTTCCTACTGAATATTGGCCAATTCTACCGTTTCTGTTGGATATCTTCTCCTCAATAAAGATTGACATGGATCAGATGTAATGAAACATTAGCTTTTATATGCCTCTATATCTCAGCTTCTGAACTCCCCATTTGCCTCCTGTCAGAAACTATATTCTGAACTTCATATATCCTGTTACTCTAAGCGTACTCTGTTTCATCTGGACTTACTTTTATTACTAGATCTTCACCACGTCATAACCTTTGACTGTTAATCTTTACATTTATCCTGCTACTTTCTCAAACGAACTAAATTACACTCTCTTATTCATATAATATAATTGCTCCACCTCAGAGTAATACACTAAATTATCATTTCATTTGTTTTCTGTTTCTTGAATGCTCAAAGAATGCTAAATAAGGTAGAGAAACACTCAAAATTAAAAGAGAATACTTTAAAGAAAAGTTATGTAAGATACAAAAGTTTAAGAAACAGTTTTTAAATAAGAGTATTACGCTGAATTAAAAAAAAAAAAAAAAACAGTAGCCAGAAGGGGAAAAAAAGATAATAAGTGCATGGCAAGAAATAACCAGATAGCATTTAGAGAAAGGAAGGGAAATGATCAAAGATATCCCAAGTTACAGGTATCATTTTTTTTTTTTTCCTAAATGCAGTAGCCTGAGACATGTAATTAGGGTAATGTAGCTTCATAAGTGGGCCTTAGCATAACCTGTTACACTCTGACACAAAACATCTTGGATCAGGCAAAGGTGACACAGCCTTGTGGGTAGGAAAATGACTGAGACCAACCCTTGGGGATCTTTCAAGTTCCCCTCATAGAACTGCTATCAATAAAGGATGAATCCTGTCCCACATTTCCATTTCCAGTCTCTCAAATTAATCTGCATTTCTGGAGCCATATTCTGGACTACAAGGGCAGAATTAAAACTGCTAGAGCAGATAGTTATCACAAAAAGACAAATAAAATACAATAAAATGACTTGAGGATACACTTGGATTATTTTATTTTTTGTAAAAGTAAGATTAGAAGAAAAGCGTCAAAATTTACACAGGACCTATAATAGAAGATCTTTAATCTTGGGAAGAACGAATAGAGTTTGAAAGTACTCCCATAACTGAGGGCCTCAGAGGGGACGGGGGTGGGGGAATGGGATAGACCGGTGATGGGTAGTAAGGAGGGCACGTATTGCATGGTGCACTGGGTGTTATACGCAACTAATGAATCATCGAGCCTTACATCGGAAACCGGGGATGTACTGTATGGTGACTAACATAATATAATAAAAAATCATTAAAAAAAAAAAGAAAGAAAGTACTCCCATAAATTTTATGGAGAATTGAGGCAGGTGATAGATATAACCTTAGAAGGATCACGATTGAAAATGAGGTTTTCTTATTGTTGTTGTCCTCCATTTTCATTATTTTGCCTCAGAAAGTTTCATTCTTTTTATGCTTTGCTGATAGTAATAAGGCAGGACATGGTCGAGTTGTGCCTACGAATAAAGCAAAGAGCAGTATTTGTGGTAAAGAAGCAGCTCATTCTCCAAAGTTTATTCTACGACTGGCCTCCGTAAAGCCACCGAAGGGCCAATTAATGTCAAATATGAGAGAGATACATGGACTTCTGGAATCAGAACAGGTCAGTCTATTTGTCAAGCCATAATTGCCAAACAGCAATTGACCTTTAAGCGTTGTGTGGCTTTGATTTGAACTGTTAACACAGGGTGAAGGCTTTGAATTTCAATGTCAATCTTATTTTCTCAGAAACCTCCATATTTCCTCCATTAAAAAGAAAAAAAACCTGGTATGACTTGGTAGTATCTCTATCAGTAATCTGCCATTGTTGTGCATCTTCGTTTTATATCTGAAAAGCCCATTAATAAATAATAATCATTAAATGCCATTCTGCAAAGAAGGTCAGCTCCCCAGGGGAAATTATTTCACATGCAGGCCTAGAGCTGGTTATGCTTTGTTCCCAGAATCATTATCATGAAATGACTTAACAATTGCAATGAAATGAATGATGTTTCTTCAAAATGCTGGTGAATTTTGTGTTCTGCTTTGTTCAGGAAGGTAGGTGGAAGGCATAATTTGTGGCAAAAAAAAAAATCCTTTAGAATTAAGGTAGATAGAAAACAATTTAGATGTTACAATTTTGACATGAACTGAAAGGTGCAAATAAATTGCTTGAAAATAAATACAACCATAATAAGATTCTTTGACGGGAGAGATTACAGGAGGAGAATGAAAGGCAAAGAGAATAACCAAACACTTCAGATGGTTAGAGAGAAAAGAAAATCAAAGAGACGTGACTGATTTAATGAAAGATAGTAGGCTCTATCACTCATGACAACCTTTTCATTCCACAAACTGAATGAGATGATATTTTGATGGCCTTCATTGCATGTTTCAGGGGAATATTGTCAGAGTGAACACTCAGTCCTTTCTGTGTGGTCATATTTTGAACAGTAGAAGAAAATGCACAATAAAGTAGAAAACAAATTGATACTATGTTTTAACTTAAATACTTTCCAGAATCTCAATTTAATAAAAATCAAATGACAAATATACAATGAAAAGCAAATACCTGACCATTAGGTATATTGGCTTAGAAAAGAATTAATTATGAAATTTGATTTGATTAATTAAGTGTTAATGACCCAGTATATCTCTTCTACTAAAATAAAATCTTCTACTAAAATAAAATATGGATGCATATTGACATTGACCTAGCAGGGACTCATCAAATATTCTTTTATATTCTTATAGGTATTTCTTAACCCAATTGTATCAATATGTATCACTACCAACAAATCACTGTAAAAACTGTATCATAACACGTTCGTTTTTGCTTACATGTCTTTGGGTGAGTAGGGCAGTTCTGCTGATCTGGGCCGGGCTTGGGTGTTTTTGGTTGGACTTATTCGTATTCTCAGGGTCAGGTTGGCAGGAGCCCACTGGACAAGTATGGCCTTACTAACATATCTGGGAAGTGACTGTCAATGAAAATGATGGGGTGAATAAGCAGTATGTTTCTCATAGTACAGCAGGCTTGCCCCAATTTGTTTAGGCTTGGTTCCAGCAGACAAAGAAGGGTAACATGTAACCATTTGAAACCTAAGCTTGGAATTGACAGAGTATCACTTCTGCTTCATGCTATTGGCCAAAGGTGAAGAACTAGGGCAGAATTTTTAGGCAAAATGAATTTGTGACTGTTTGGTGACTATAAAGAAATGTTGATATTCTTATCAAAAAGTAAGCTTATCTGTCTTACTCAGGGATGGGTTATGTAACCACAATTATTTTTCTGCACGGATTTGGCCAGAGTACTAGAACCAGATGGGATTTTGGGAAATTGGCAGATGAAACCATTTGAACCAGCACTGCTGGAATTATTGCTTCTAGACAAAAGCTACACAGAAATTCTGACCAAATATAAAATGGTCCTCTGACATTTTCATAAAGAAGACTAGCATTATTTGAAATATTCTTGCAATTTCTGCATAGATTTTTTCTTTTGCCAAATGTGCCCCAGCTGCTTCATTTGGATGCTGAGCCTAGCTTTCTTGTTCACATCCCTGATCAATTTAAAATTTGTTATACACAATTAGAATACAAGAATCTCAGCCATCCAAAGTTTTCTCAAGATAATTGTATAGAAAAATACTTGGAAATATCTACATAAAATTGCCATGCCAAAATATAATTAAAACTGTATCATCTTCATGAGGGGTGTAGTAGGTTGAATAGTGTCTCCCCCCTCAAACTCATGTCCATTTGGAACCACGGAATGTGACCATATATGGAATAGGGTTCTTAGAGATGTGATTGGTTAAAATGAGGTTATACCGAATTAAGGTGGGCCCTAAATTCTAAAACTAGTGTCCTAGAGCATTCAGAAGAAGCATGATAGAGCTGATTCCTATCTCAGCTTCAGACTTCTAGCCTCCAGAATGACGAGAGAATAAATGCCTGTTGCTTTAAAACACTGAGTTTGTGGTAATTTGTTATGGCGGCCCTAGTAAAATGAACACACAGGGATAAATACGCTTGAACTTCTCTTCCATCAGCCTTATATCTCAGATTTTAAAAGAATACATTTATGTTTTATTGAGGTGTAATTTATATACAGTAACAATTACTCTTTTTAGGATACCATATTAGGAGTTACATCCTATATTCTATAGGAGTTACGTCCTATATTCACCATGAAATCAAGATATAGGACAGTTCCATCACTCAAACTTATTCTATCTTGTCTCTTTGTAGTTATTCTCTCCAACCATTACCAAACACAAGCAAATACTAATCTAGTTTCTGTCCTAATGTCTTGCTTATTCCTCCATGTCCTATGAAGGGAATTATACACTCATCATTTCCAAAAGTTTTCTCATGTTCAGATGTTATGCTCTCCCTCCTGGCCCTCTGCACTGCGCTGCACGCCAGTCCTGTCCTTAGACAACCAGTGATTAGCTTTGAATTAGGTCCAAACTTCCTGACTACATAACCATATGAAACAAAAATGTACTAGTAATCAGCTCTCAACCTAATGTTTCTTAATTCAGAGGAATGTTTACATTTTATTTTTAGAAAATATGCCTACATATGTTAGGTTTAGTCAGACTTAGACAACTGTGTCATTTCTGCTTTATGACTAGAAGTCATTTAAGCATAGACATTGTAGCATGGGCTTTGGAATCAGACGGAATTTAATCTGTGTTACTTCTGTGAAGTTGGTGATATGTAACCTCAAGTAAGATACTTACTTAAGTATCTCAAATGGGGATAATACCTGCTTATCAGAGTTGTTATAAAAACTATATCCTTTAACAACCAGATTAAAACGTGCACCAGTGACTTTAACAGACACCTCACCAAAAAAGCGTGCAGATGAAAAAGAAGTATATGGAAAGGTGCTCCACATCCTGGGCCATCAGGGAAATGCAAATTGAAGAAACAGTGAGATACTACTACACACCCATTAGAATGCCCCAAATCCAGAACACTGACCACACCAAACGCTGACGAGAATGTGGAGCAGCAGGAACTCTCATTCATTGCTAGTGGGAATACAACATCGTACAGCCACTTTGGAAGACAGTTTGGTGGTTTTTACAAAACTAAATATGCTCTTTCCATATGATCCAGCAACTACACTCTTTGGTATACATGTAAAGGGGCTGAAAACATGTCCCTGCGTGATATTTATAGCACATTATATTTATGGCAGCTTTTTTCATAATTGCCAAAATATGGAAGTGACCAAGATGTCCTTTGGTAGGTCAATGGATCAATAACTGTGGTACACCCGGATGATGAAATATTACCCAGCACTAAAAAGAAATTAGCTATCAAGCCATGAAGAGACTTGGAGAAAACGTAAACGCATATTACTAAGGGAAAGAAGTCAATCTGAAAAGGGTACCATAGTGTGTGATTCCAACTATATGACATTTTGGAAAAGGCAAAACTATGGAGACAGTTAAAAAAAAAAAATCAGCGGTTGCTAGCGGTTGATGGGAAGAGGGGAGATAGATAGGTGGAACACAAAGGATTTGTAGGAAAATGTTCTCTATGATATTATAATAATAGATATACGTCATTTCACATTTACCCAAACCCATAGAATGTACAAAACCAAGATGAACCCTAAGGTAAACTATGGACTTCGGGTGTTTGTGATAGGTCAATGTGGGTTCATCAGTTGTAGCAAATGTACCACCCTGGTGGGAGATGTTGGTAATAGGGGAGGCCAGGCATGTGTGCGGCAGGGGATAAGAGAAATCTCTGTACTTCCCCCTCAATTTTTCTGTGAACCTGAAACTCTTAAAAATCGTCTTAATAAAAATGTTCACCATCTGCTTTAGGTACTACACCTCTGAATTACGCAAAGTAAGGTTGAACTTTAATAAGCATTTGCTGTGGTTCTCCTTTATAAAAGTTACCATCCGTTAAAGGCACAGTAGTTCTGAAACGAATAAAGTGCAATCTTTGCTTTTGAAAATCTAACAATTGGATGAGGGATTTTGGAATTAGAAATACATCTTGAGTTGTCCTCAAGTTTTTATAGCCATTGTGATGATACAAGCAAGCATTCAAGAAGGCTTATCAAAAACTAATGATGTACTGTATGGTAACTGACATAACATAATTAAAAAGTTTTTTTTTTTTTAAAAAGAAGGCTTAATGAAGAGAATGTGTAATGGATAGGGGTATTAATTCTATTTTTTTAAAAAGATTTTATTTATTTATTTGTGAGAGAAAGAGAGAACACGAGCAGGGGGAGGGGCGGAGGGAGAAGCAGACTCCCTGTTGAGCAGAAATAGGGCTCAATCCCAGGACCCTGGGATCATGATCTGAGCTGAAGGCAGATGCTTAACCGACTGAGCCACCCAGGTATCCAAAGGTGAGGAATCCAATCTCCACTTTTTGTGATCCAAAAACATGTAAAATTTAATAAATCCCCACTTTTGAACTTCTACAGTACTTGATCTCAAATTCTGGACATTATGAATTCATTTCTTTACATTTAATGATAAAGTCACTCACTCCTTTCCTTTCTTTTCCTTCTACCCTATTGCAAATAGTTCATAATGCAAGCTAAAACCTAATTTCATTATCTGAATTTATCCAGTTACCCAAAACCATGTACAGTGGAAGGATGAAGCTGAAGCCTCGAATTTGGGATTTTAATCTGAACTTTACTATGGAGAACAAATAAGGAATTCCAAATTATCTGGCCAAGTGGGATTGATAAATAGGCACTCAGGGAATGCTCAAAGATTTAGAACATAGTTGGAAGGAAATGTATTTTTATCTCAAATTATATTTTTTTTTACTCCTCCACTTCACCCTGCTGATTTTATATTCACACGCCTCCTGATGAAGAATCCCGGTGGGAGTCTCCTGTGCCAATTAGTGAATAAGCATTTTGGGGAGAAAAGAAAAGCCATTGATTTTTCACGTGAGATTGTAAATGTTTGTTTTTGTTGTTTATTGCTGAGTGTAGAGCACAATGCTTAAAACCTACCCATTCTTTTTTGTCTTTTTTTTTTTTTCCTATCTCTTGGGTGTTTTCTTTCAATTAGATCTAAATACAGAAATCTAAGAAATATAAGTAATTAAAAGAGGAACACTGTTTTGACTAATGTAGCACCCTGAAATTCTACATTTAGTCCTAGGCGTTGGGACAACTGATATTGGACAGTTTGTGCAATAAACTTCTCAAGGTAGGTTAGGGAGAGACATCTTATTTGTTTGAGGCCAGATTAACATAAAATATCTATTGATAAATACACTTCAGATGGCAGGAGAAATAAAACCAAGAGAAATAATTAAACATGGATAAGGATTGCCTTTTTCAACATAATATATTGCAAGGCATACTAACAAGCTACTTAGTCTGGTTTCTGCACCTGTAAAATGGGGCTGTTAACAGCTATTAAATGAGAATAAAATGAGATAATGAGCATAAAGCTTCTAAATACAATATGCAATGAATGTTGTCTTCTTTACTATTTTGCATTATTTCAGATGATTAGAAAAAAATAAAGTTTTCAAAAAATAAGAAAATATTTAAAATATTGTGGAATGTTACGAAGGAGAGTTTAGTTCATGAAGAATTATAAAATATTAATCTCATGTATTCTGGTTGCATATGATATTACAACTGAATATAATTAAGTCAATAATCAATTTGAATCTTTCTCTAGAGAAATTAATTACACCCACCTCTAAGGTTATTCCCTCAAGAATCATCAGTAAGGTGGTTTTAGAAATTTGGGCTTTAAGGATGGCCATAGAAGTGGGGCTATACTTTATATAAATACATTCATCAATCCATTTATCTGTGGTACATAAAGAGGCATAAAATAGAATAAAATTGTAAAAATAGTCAAATTTTAAGGGATAGGCTGGGGGACTTCAAAGTGTACCTGTACCAACAAAAATCTACCTTTAATAATGAAGGTAAAGTAATCTAATGGGATATATGGTTTTAAAAAAGTGAAGGGGATAAAATTAAATAAAAGGAAATAGAAATTGTTTTTTTACTTTTTATTTTTTTGAAGATTTATTTATTTATCTTAGAGAGGAAGGAAGAGAGCTAGAGAAAGAGCGCATGAGTCAGAGCAGGAAGAGAGAGAATCTCAAGCAGACTCCCTGCTGAGCACAGAGCCGGACTCTAATAGATGTTCCTATTCAAAATGTCTGAGCATCTTCCATGAAAAATGATGGACATGTCATAAAAGAGATTTTTAAAGCCTTTCCACAGTGTTCATCTCTAGAATAAGTGTTGTGACAACCAAGTCTTTTAAAGATAACACCACTCTAAATAATTGCCATGAATTTTCTCTACCCTAATGAAAATTCCTTCAAAGCAAGTAGTCTTATTTTAAAGTTTATGAAAAATGCCTCTACTTTTTTCTTTTGTATATTCAAGAAGCTCTTTGTCTCCAGATTCCATTTTTTAAGAATCTAAATTTCTAACAAAAAGGTATAAGAATCTTGGAAAACTTTGCCTTTTTGAGTTTAGAAAGCATTTTTTTTCATCCGTGATCCCTCTCTTCCTAGCTGTACGACAGTATCCACTTTTTTCCTTCATCACCAGGAACTTTTCTTTCCATCTTTTTATCTTTACTTAATACTACTTTGTATATATGTAGTTTTATAACTGCTATTTTTAATAGCCATATTTGCCTACATCAAGTAAATAGCCTGGAGACGGTTTCCAGTGTTTTCAATTAGTTATTTAATAAATATTCTTTAGTCTTCAGAAGATAAAAGCTCTTTAATAGTCAACTGGATGTATTAAAAACAATCTCTTCTTAATAAGCAATGATGCTATATAGAAGGGTAAGTTATTTCTTTTTACATAAGAACATATAACACTTACCCGTATCTGGGACCCCATAATAACATGCCTGTCTAGTTTCTTATATTCCTTTAGGGCAGACTTTGAATGATATGTAAATATCAGCGTGGTATTAATAATCACAATCAAAAATGCTTGGAAGCCAGGGTGCTTATTAAATATTAATGACATCTTATGCTTTTCCAGGAACTTGTACACTTGGATGTATTTGACTTATCTATTTTGGTTTAACCTAGGTAGCCATCATCAGATAATCAGTCTTAAAAGATGCCACCATATTGTTGAGTTTTCTCTCCAAATAGAAATGTGTTTTAAAACAATCTCTCCCCTTCTGCACAGCTGAGGAAACGATCAACAAAACTAAAAGGCAACTTACAGGATGGGAGAAGATATTTGCAAATAACATATCTGATAAAGGGTTAATATCCAAAATACAGACAGAACTAATACAACTCAACACCCCAAAAACAAATAATAGAATTAAAAAATGGGCAGAAGACATGAACAGACATTTCTCCAAAGAAGACATACAGGTGATCAACAGACTCATGAAAAGACATTCATCATCACTTACCATCAGGAAAATGCAAATCGAAACTGCAGTGAGATATCACCTTACAGCTGTCAGAATGGCTAAGATCAACAACACAAGAAACAACAGGTATTGGTGAGGATGTAGAGAAAAAAGAACCTTCATGCACTGCTGGGTGAGAATAGAAACTGGTGAAGCCACTGTGGAAAACAGTATGGAACTTTCTTAAAAGTTAAAAATAGAACTACTTTATGATCCAGAAATCACACTACTGGGTATTTACCCAAAAAAATACAAGAACACTAATTCAAAGGGAAACATGCCCCCCCCTTTTATATAGCAGCATTATTTACAATAACCAAACTACAGAAGCAGGCCAAGTATCCACAGATTGGTGAATGCATAAAGAAGATGTGGCATACACACACACACACACACACACACACACACACACACGCTGGAGTATTATTCAGGCATAACAAAGAATGAAATCTTGATATTTGCAATGACATGGATGGAGTTAGAGAGTACAATGCTAAGCCAAAAAAGTCAGAGAAAGACAAATACCATATGATTTCACTCATATGTGGAATTTAAGACACAAATGAGCAAAGGGAAAAAAAAATAAGAGAAAGAGGAACACAAACTGCTTTCTGAAGAAACGAGATTGAAATGACTGGTAAGGGTAAAATAAATCTGTGTCATGGTATCTAAGGGCAAAAGAGAAATCTCTTGTCAAAAACCAATATTTGTGCATGTGTTTCACTGGAGTTAAATGACAATGTTGATAAAACATTATATATATATGTAAATATTTTCTCTATTTATACTGATATTTAAAATAAGGAAAGTGAACAGAATTAGCAGAAATGAGCAGTCTGCACATTTCTTATATCTTTTTACATATGGTTCCAAATTCCAGTAAGGAAGAGAGAGAGGAAAAAAAGAAAACCTGGAAGATTTTTGCTTTATGTCAGCATCTGACTAAAGTGTGATAACTTACTTTAGAACTGGTCTAACTAATGACATTAAAAAAATAATAACAGTTACTATGTAAAATAAACAGCATGGGTAACATCAGCCTTTTACATAAGAGAAGCAATCTCTGACTAATGCACCAGTCACCCCCGTTTTCCTGCTATCTTCTTCCTCTCTGAGAACAGCGTGGAGAAAAATGAATACATCCCACAGCTCTCCTATTAGATCCTTAGGTTTCACTCCCAAACTTTGATTTTTCAGTTCCAACCCACTCCAACCCTGTAGTTGAGCAATTTGGAGGGGAAGAAGATTTCTATTTTCCTTTGGGAGGGAGAGATTAACCATGTCAATTTTCAGTCCCTGAGAATAGCAATAACCAAAGGCCAGGAGAAGAATGGAACAATGAGAAGGCTGTAAGCATTTACCAATAGTAGCCATCCAACCAACAGGACATATGTTGTTCTATTGGCAATGACCTATTAAGATGTACTGTGAGTAGCACAGAAAAGATGAGAAATTTTCTTGACCAAATATATGTATATAAAATACAGAATAGATTATATAATTATCTATCTTCCTGTCTGTCT
>NW_024425008.1:19000974-19077554 GCF_017311325.1 Ursus maritimus
CTGTCTGTCTATCTATCTATCTATCTATCTATCTATCTATCTATCTATCTATCTATATTTTCCCCCTGATTTTCCCAGTAAAATTGCCTGGTCCAGATTACCTTGTCTTTTCTCACATGGATAAGCCCCATCTTTATGCATGGTTTCTAGTTGGAATTTAGTGCCCCCACAATTACATCCAAGGATTCATAAAACTGCTATTATATGAAGACCAAAGACGAAGGCAAGCAAACAGAAAAGGCAAAAGGTACAAAGAGTCAACGGGGTGTTCTCTGGCTACAGGGTAGCGTTCTCTAGCTATCAAGTAATTGTAAAGGTGGCCAAAAGACATATTCACACTTGTAAGAGCACTCTTTCCCAAGAATCTGTTTGAGAAAGTGCTCTACCAAAAGAGGAAAACAAATTACACAGTGATAGGCATGAGAACCAATAGAAAACCCAAATCAAGAGTGGGGAAGGAACTGCTTAATATGATGTTATAGGGAGAGTCCAAGATGTGAATTGGTCAAACATAGCAACTAGTCTATCCCACAGCAGATTAGAAAGATCTCAGAAAGAGGTCTACAAAATGATAAACTTGATAGATTATTTGAGGTGTCTGGCCCTACTGACAGGATTCTAAGAAAACCGGGAAATAGGTAATAACTTAGTGGTAAACATGTGGAATTTAAGAAACAAAATAGATGAACATATGGGACGGAAAAAAAAAGAGAGAGAGAGGGAGGCACACCATAAGAGACTCTTAACTATAGAGAACAAACTGAGGGTTGCTGGAGGGGAGGTGGGTGGGGGATGGGCTATTGAGGGGGGCACTTGTGTTGAGCACGAGGTGTTGTATGTAAGTGATGAATCACAATATTCCATAATATATGTTAACTAACTAGAATTTAAATAAAAATTTGAAAGAAAAGGGAAGAAGCATCAAATACTCAATAATCAAGATAAATATTTGAATGCAATGTTTAAAAAAATGTAAAAAAATCCACAATGAATGAAAGATCAAAAATTTTTTTAAATTTTTAAAAAATAAATACAAAAAAATAACTTAGTGGTAAAAAAAATCTAAGCAAAATAAAAATTTGAGAGAAACACAAGTAATTAATGTATGGCTTAGTTATACATGACATTTATTTAGCCATGGTAATATAAACCCTGAATATTAATGCACACCAAAATTATATATATATATATATATGTATGTATATATATGTGTATATATGTATGTATATACATATACATATATATACACATATATATACATATATATATACACATATATATACATATATATGTATATATATATATGAAATATTGGGTACAGGAATATTTGTGTTATGGTGGAATTGTAAAATAAAAGCTATGTCTTCATCTAATGTAGTAATTAATAGATAATTTCTAAAGTTGACAAAAATTTAAGAAGCACAACTATAAGCAATTTATTTAGATATGTGACATTAAAGATGAAAGGATGGGGGAAGTATTGAAGGATGTTGCTGTTTTTCTCAATATGTATAGGACTGGTAGACCTTTTAAATTGTGTCCTTATGACCAATCATTGCTTTTGTATCAGAAACACTGCCAAGGCTTAAAATGTGTCTGTTGTCCCAGCTTAGGTTACATTTCTCCATTCTAATACAATACTTCAGTAGAGCACAGGTTTTTCCAATGCTCTGATGAGACCAGGGAAAACTCACCTACTTCAAGGGTTGTTTAAAGAGGTTTGGGTTTACCAAAACTTCTGACCCTGAACTGAACCACAAATCATCTCTCATAGCATCTGTGTTTTTGCAATACTCACTCATTTAACAGTGAAAGAATAAAAGAATCAATGAATAGAAGCAAGTAGCTTATATCCTGTGATAGTCTCAGCTACTTTATTTGTCCTGTAAATATTTCATATCCAACCCAAAAAATCAAAACTGATGTTAGGGGGTTGGTAGGCATTTTTTATAAAATGACCCATAAATGTAACAGCAACAGGGACTGAAGTAATAAGGTCATGAAATATATAAGATTTATTCATGGACAATCCAGACCTTCCAGAGAAAAGTCCATATAGCACCCATAAAGAGCAGAGACCTACAAATTAAGAATAAGTGATCTCAGAAAGTCTGGCTGTAATCATTAATAGCTGTGAGACTTGAACCAAGATATCTCATTTAAAAAATTCCATGAACCTCAGTGTTTCTATAAAATAGGGTAAATAATAGCTATGTTAGAGGATTATTTTGAGGATTAAAGTAGATATAAAACGTCTAAAACAATGCCTAGGACATTGTAAGTGCTGACATATTTTAGTAAAACATATGGTGTGCATATCATTTTATAGAAGTATGAAGCTGTGAATATTGGTGACCTCCTTTCTCCTTTGCAGTCTTATCTGAACACAGATAAGTAATTTAGATTGTAGGAACTATAGAGAACAAACTGAGGGTTGCTGGAGGGGAGGTGGGTAAGGGGTGGGGGATGGAGTAAAAAAAAGGATCTAATTATCAGAAGTAAAAAAAAGAGTAAAAAAGAGTATCTAATTATCAGAGTAAAAAAAAGTATCTAATTATCAGAAGACGCCAACGTGAAAAGAAGTGGGCCACACCTGTGGTTAGCCTACTGCACAAATTTATGAAGCTAGACCTGATGTGGCTAACTCAAAAGAGAATGCCTCGGGGCACCTGGCTGGTTCAGTTGGAAGAGCCTGCAACTCTTGATCTCAGGGTCGTGAGTGCGAGCCCCATGTTGGGGACAGAGATTACTAATAAACAAACAAACAACAAACAAACTTAAAAAAAGAGAGAGAATGCTTTTTTAGACATTATGCCCAGAATGTCACAAAAACCCTACCTAAACTTAACAACTTTACTGCCAAATCACCACTATTAAGCTTCGTGTTGACACTTCTCAGAGCCCAGAAGTTGTCCTAATAAACTAGGAAGTCTAAGCTGGGAACCAGAAGTGTCCTTCGTCTACGGGATTACTGGTACTTGGGAAACGATATAGATATAGGGATGCACAGATAGCTCAAAATAAAAGAGAATTTATTCTGAATATAGCCAAGATAAGATTTCCATCTAAGTAGACCAAGCTATTCATTTTGAGAGTAGTTTCTGCACACTGAGACACCAAAAAAATCCATACCAAAAACCAAAATTGAAAGTTAATATAATTCTTTAGTGAATACCTAAACAAGATACAGCAGTTGGATTAAATCTTTTTGCTTTGTTTTGTTTTGTTTTGTTTTGTTTAAAGGAAGACTTTCAGATTCCTCTTTGGATATGTATTTTACTCTTTCCCAAATTCTGCACCTCAAGGAAATTGACCTCTATGATACTCATTTAAAAAAAAATCAACTCACTCCCACAAATTCCTTGATCAGAGCCACTAACTTTCATAGTACCTTCAAAAACGTGTGTTTAATTAGTCACTTCTGAGTTCTAATTTCTTACTCAAGATGGTAAATTTCTTGAGGACAGGGATAGTATCCTGTGTTTTGAACTCATAAATTTCACCATACAGTACATCATTAGTTTTTGATGTAGTGTTCCGTGATTCATTGTTTACTGTATGGTAACTAACATAATAATTTTTTTTAAAAAGGACTTAAAAGCAAGAAAAAAATAAAGTCATAAATTTCTAACTATATCCTAGACTAGGTAATAGAAATTTATCTATGAAATGAATCTAAATTTCTGATTGGCATGACTTACATCCCAGGAGCTGAGAACACTTGGAAATAAGATTAGGTCATATCAAATTAATATCACTTACTTTTTCTGCTAAGGGATATAAAATATACATGTTAGTGAATTAGATTTTATGATTATTTGAATGATCTCTAGGGACAACTTGGCATTGGTGGTCCACTTTTACTTGGGAAATTTCATCCAGCAAAATACAAAGCACTAAGTAGCCAGTTCCATCAAATGTATCCCCATGAACAGTGACATGCCACATTGCCATGAGAGTTCCTCAGAGCTGTGTAACATTTTGAGAAATTCTGTTCTCAATGCTGATAAGAGGAAGAACTAGGCCTATCTGGATGGATTTATAACGAATAAAGGATTTTATCCATAGAATATGAATTGTGGATCAAATAGTATATGATTTTATCTAAAACTATGCAATCTTGAAAAAAATTTTAATTACAGAATTAGAAAGAACTGCTAAAATACTGACCAAATTTTTGAATTAATATAAAGCTGGGTGGACTTATCAGAATCCAACAAGACCTTGATAAAGTAAAATTATGGGTTAAAGATAAATAGCATTAAACAGAATATTTATATTTAGCCCATCCCTAATCCACCATTCACTGTCTTTGATATTCCACAAACTTCCAATTCAATATGGTAGAAATATGGCTTACCAGCATGTGAAAGAGTCTTCAAAGTTGTAATAAGCTTCACATGACTAAAAGTTATATATTTTTTACATATTTTAAAAATTTTATATATACATTTATAATTATATAAAATATATATAAACAAGATATATTTATACATATATTTACATTTATATATATTTACAATTATATGCTAAAACTGTTAATGCAAACAGTCTGCTTCAAAGAACGTCGGTCAAGAATGAAGGCATTCTGTTCTCATGAACAGTTTGAAACTACACTGGCAATATTTCTCTTTGCCACAAACTAGAATGCACACAGAAGAGAGCGATGGCCGTTGAGAAGGGAATCAAAACCCAATGTATGAAGAACAGGTGAAGGAACCAGAGCTTTAAACCAGAAAGGTAAGCTACAGGGAATCTAGAGGGTGGCCCGTAAATGCTTGTGGAGTTGTCAGGAGAAGAAAGTTTAAACTTGTACCCTTTGGTCCTAAAGGCACAGCTAGCATCAGGACAACCATTTAGCAAAGGGTTTTACTTCTACATAGTTATACTTTTGCTGAACACTCTGGAAGTGTTCAATCCCCAAATGAAACTATAGAGGACATTTAAGCAATGAAATGGTGGTTTATTTTAGGTGACCTCCAGAGTTTTAATCTATCCTGAGAATCTATTGTTCTACATATTTATTTCCTATTTCCAAAGCTCTGAAATAGATTTTTCCAAGCATGGATCAATAAATTATTGTTTGGGATAGCTTCAGTTTTATGTGCTTATGATTTAGGACTTCTTACTCTTGGCAGAAGGCTAGAATAGAGAACATCTTGAATTAATATTCTAGACCAAAGATGATTGCAAGTAAAAATAATCTCAAACTCATGTAAAGAGTTTAGGTTAAATTATTTTTAGAATTATATAGTGGGAAAAGGAATATATGTACTTATAATTCATCCATATTTCTACTCACATATATGATGATTTGTAAACCGTCCATAAACTGAGCTACAAAAAAATATATCAAGGGAAATATGCAAGTCTACATTTTATGATAGGTTTCAGAAAGCCGTAAAAACCTCAAGTGGCTCCAGAGATCAACATTTGACTATATTTTGTTTACAATACAGTAGTAAAAATTCAGTCACTAGTAAGACAGCCTAGGCCGATATGAAGCAAATATTACCATTTGTACATAACTGACATCTTTCTCTGGCTGTTCAAATATACTTGATCTTATAAATATTTCTGCTTGCCATTGTATGGGAAGTTACCAGGTACAAGGCACAGCATAGAATATCTCTTTTTTCAATAACACACCAATTCATTATTTGTCTCTGGAAAAAGCAACTCATTCAAATGGGAACTGGAATGAATTAATATATACGAGAAATGTTACTTTTCCCCTTAACATCAAATGGAAAGAGAACAATGAAATTTTCAAGCCATTTGAAAGAAATACAGAACAAAAAATGTCTTAGAGAAAGGGAACAGGTTTGCCAGGGTAACTGGCGTCCTGAAAAACAGAATTATATATTACACTTTAAGAGAAATCAATGTTTTACAAGAGCTAAGTGGGATGAGCAGTGTGTGATTCCGTCACTTGTGGAACTGGATTGTGTTTGGGTTATAGAATTATAGCCTCATGATGGGAAGACATCAGGCTATTGTTAACTGTTCACCCACTGGGCAGGTTGATATCGTCTCTGTGTGAGTGTGCTTAGTCAGCCTGACTCAAAGATGAACTTAATGTAGACTGTTTTCTGTGTCCCCAAGACTAAAGCAAACAAGTAGGCATAGGAGTTAAGGTGAAATCTTCCAGATACTTAGCTGATTCATGTGACCTATTCAAAAGAACACTTCCCTTCCCACTTTCTCTTGGATCGTGGCCACTCAGAAAACTTCAAATGAAAAGCCTGAGTCCTACTATGTGGACAAAAAATGATAACAACCATTAAAAAGGCACAGCAAGAGAAAAAATTAGTCAGAAATGGCAAAAAATACATTGGATTAACAAGAACTTTAAGAAGGAACAGAAATTAAAATTGAATTAAAACTAATAAGAATATTCAGCAGTATCATTTTTATACACCACATGTAAGAATGAAAACTGGTAGACCACTTTTGAAAACTGTTCGGTGATATCTTCTGAAGGTGAAAGTGTCCATCCTCAATGGTCTAGCAGTTTCACTCCAGAATTCCAATAGTACTTGTGTGTTCCACAAAATATGTACAAAATTTTCATTGCAGGGGCGCCTGGGTGGCACAGCGGTTAGGCGTCTGCCTTCAGCTCAGGGCGTGATCCCAGCATTATGGGATCGAGCCCCACATCAGGCTCCTCCGCTATGAGCCTGCTTCTTCCTCTCCCACTCCCCCTGCTTGTGTTCCCCCTCTCACTGGCTGTCTCTGTCTCTGTCAAATAAATAAATAAATAAATAATCTTAAAAAATAAAAATAAAAAAAAATTTTCATTGCAGCTTTACTCATAATAGCCCCAAACTTGACACAATGTGGATGCCCATGCCTACTTAGAATAAATAGAGGTGTAATTGATGTATGGTTTACTGATGCAATGGAATAATATACAACAGTGATAAGTTACTGCTATACAGAACACCATGGACAAATCTTGCAAACATAATACTGAAAGCCAGACACAAAAAGAAGTATATACTGTACTATTCCATTTATAGGAAATTAAAAAATCAGGTAAAGTTATTCAGTGATGGCTGAAGTCTGAAAGGTAGTTTTAGAGGGAGAGTGTTGACTACGTGAGAGTATAATGGAGGCTTCTGGGATGATGATTCTATATATTAATCTAGATATTAATTACAATTTGGTTACACATGTAAAAATTAATTTAACTGTTCATTTAAGATTATGTGCTTTGTATGTGCTATACCCCAATGGTAAGGTAAGAAGGAACACTGATCAGATGATTATAGATTTTATATTATAAATATGTAATATTTATATTAATTATATTTATATTTATATATCATAAATGTAGCTCTCTCTTGTCCCCTGCAAAAATACCTCTTTCTAGATTTTAAAACCTAATTCACCATTAGAGCACTTCATTGGATGGTTAGAAAGAGAATATAGTCAACCTAAACACAAAGAGATAAAATTCATGAAGAAAGTAAAATATCTTGGCTATACCGAGCATCTCTAAAAGGCCTTAAAAGGCACGTATTGCATGGAGCACAGGGTGTTATACGCAAACAATGAATCATGGAACACTACATCAAAGACTAAGGATATACTGTATGGTGACTAACATATCATAATTAAAAAAAAAAAAGGATTTAGGAATTTCCAGAGTCCTGGCAATTTCTTTTAACTCTAACGAGAAAGAGAAACGGTTCCAAACAGAAAGAGCAATCTGTCTATGATGGAGAAAAGAATTAGATTACGATACTGAAAACAAGAGGGCAGAATTTATATCTATAAATTATTTACAGCAAAAGAATCTATCTCTAGGCTCTTTCCAACCAATATATATCTGTCAGGGCAAAAAGAAATGTTTGTAGTCATTCTGCCTATTCAACTGAACAACAGTCAGGTGCTTGTAACTGCCTCTCAGGTACGATGCATTGGGGAGAAGTGAGCATTCCTGTTTACTGAGCACCTACCATCTTCCAGGATCTTCCAGGACTTGGGTAGGCATTTTCGCATGCATTGCATATTCATTACAGGAAGGCCCACTGAGGCATCAAGTTAAGTAACTTCCTAAATTTACATGAATATCAAGTTATGAGGCAGGGATCCAGTCCAGATCTGTGTAAATTCTGACCCTGAGGACATCTCAGCTCTTGTCCTCCCCTACCAAATGCCATACCCCACTGCTGATATTTCCCTGGATTATTTTAATATAGGCTTCATCCCCTGGTGAAATGCTGAAATACAGCTATTACTAGAAATGATGATCTTTCCAACTATTAGCTATTCTTTCCTAAGGGGGGAAAAAGGAAAGGAAGAAGTAAACAATAGATTTTGATAGGAGAGTATGGAAAAAGAGTATGTATTGGTAATAAGTCTACGGAAATCCCATGATATGCTTTCAGTTGAGTAAAATTCCCACAGACAGAAACACAACATGTCCTGAATCTTCTTAATGCCTTATTCACCATGTGTTCCATGTTCCATACCATCCAAATTCTTGGTGTGACTAACTGGTAATTGCTTCTCAAAATGCAGAGATCACTGTTGCACTGAACCTAACGTTGACCCACAAACACAAATCGGTTGCTGTTCTGGAAATGAAATTATAATTTGGGTGGGGAAAGGGTTGACACCTTCCTCCCAGTGAATGAAATATTAAACAGTGGTTGAACCTATATAAAAATATATTTGAGATAAGACACTGGGGGAGCTTTCAATTAGCAGCCTGTGACCAGAGCATTTTCAAAACATGTACTATGTAATTAAGCAACAAAGACAATTCCCTGTGGAAGAAAAGCTGTGAATATTTTTTAGTGTTGAGGTGAAAAGACTTACTATGGTCTCTCCACATAAGAACAGGACTCTTTTTATTATTATCATCATCCCTGTCACAGCTGCCATCGCCATCGCCATGGCCACCACTACCAGGGTCTTCTCCATTCCCCCTTCCCGTCCTCTTGCAACCTCCTCCTTTTCCTTCTACTCATTATTGCCAGGAAACTCAAGGGAAAAATCATTTGTTTTGTTTGTTTTTTTACTCTAAGCATGGATTTCATGGATAAAATCTCCCACAAAAAGCCAATACTTTTTAGGGGGATGTGGGATTCTGCCATGTTGCCCGGGTGTAGGGCTCTCCTCTCCTTAGTTCTTCTCAGCTGTCGCAGCTCTCCCACTCCCTGCCTCCTCAGAAAACCAGAACATTCCTGGAACTCTATCTAAAATGTGTGCATCTTCACATTTAATCCAGGTTTCCTATAACCCTGCTATCTCTTCTTCCACAGGCCAATTTTAATCATTAAATTCCAGGAACCAATCCAAAAGAACATTAGTAAGAGACAAATCTCAATAGTATTGGGGTTTGCTGCTAGAGAATGTGTCTTTTTTTTGTTGTTGTTATATTTGGTGAAAGAACTATTTGAAAATACTTTGAATTTTATAGTTGCCTTCTCCAAAGACAATCTGTCCCAGGTACATTATCCTATTAATTTAAAAACTGAATATGTATTTCAAGGGAAATTTTACCCCTACGTCTGTAATTAATTCATACTAAAGTCATCAAAATACAGTCAAGTGAGAGCTATTTGATGTCCAAGTGCCCTTTTATGAAGCAATTCTATCCTTCTCCTTTAATCAAGAAATTTTTAAAAAATCCAGCCATAAATAAAACTCAACCCCTAAAAAGCCTTGGCTTTGCCTTGAATTGTAAAGCCTTATGGAATCAGGGAGATTTCAAGTATGTTCTTTTCTATCAGTAATTCTGATTATTCTCTGAAATATAATTCAGTGTTCTTAAGATTATAAAATTGGTTCATTTATCTTGAGGGTAAGAGAATTAATGAGGTGATACCTGGCCAAGCAATTTTGACTCAGAGGCAGACTCTAAAAGTGTGATTCATATTTGTCATTATTGCTGGTTGTTGTATTTGCTTTTATAGGTACGATGAATCTGGTTTTAATTTATTATAGTAACATTGACTATATTGCCATACTGAATCATTGGGACAGATATTGCCATATGATCCACATATCTCCGAAACTCTGCCTTTTTATTGACCAAAGCATGGTAAATTCCTAGATTTAATTTTTTTAATGTGTATGGGGTATTACTCCATAATTATTTTTTACTAGTTACAATTATTGAAAGCCATGTGCCAGCACTATATTAACTGCCTTAAAACACACTTTTTTTTTTTAACGCTTAAAACTACCCAAGTAAGTGATAATGCCTCCATTCTTGCAAACTAAATACTTTCTTTTTAACTTCCTTAATTTCTATATTAATTCTGTGGTCTTAGTGGCCAACTTTGCCCTTTCTCTCACACCTAATAGGCTCTTTCTATTAATAACAATATTTGAAAATTGGAAAGTTTTACATAAATATAAAATACTTTCCCATATATATATATATATTAAAGATTTTATTTTATTTTATTTATTTATTTATTTATTTNNNTTATTTATTTATTTATTTGACAGAGACAGCCAGTGAGAGAGGGAACACAAGCAGGGGGAGTGGAAATCAAGACTTAAGATGAATGGGTAATGATCCTGCCACCATATTCTGCTTTCTAGAGGTATCAGCTTTTCCCTAACTCTACTTTAATAGTATAAGAGATCTTTCTAATAAATATACTGGCATACCCCATATACTATATATTTATCTATCTACAAATTTATATATAGTATCCTACACTGATTTACTATTGTTCTATATTTAACTAGAATATCCTTTTTTTCTTCTTTTTAAAGATTTAACTATTTATTTGAGGGGAGGAAGGGCAGAAGGAGAGGGAGAGTGAGAACCTCAAGCAGCCTCCCCACTGAGTGTGGAGCCCAACAGAGGCTCAATCTCAGGACCCTGAGATCATGACCTTAGCTGAAATCAAGAGCCAGACACTCAACCAACTGAGCCACCTAGGCACCCCTGAGTTAACGAGAATATCTTAAAAATAATAATATAGACAACAGAGATAAATACTTTAGTTCTTTATTATCTGCCAGTTTCTTTGCTATATGGTTGACATAACAGTCTAATAAATCCCATGAAGTACTATTAAACACATAGGATACTAAGGACCAGAGAGGTTAAGTCATTTGCCTAAGGTCACCAGGAGAGTAAGAAAGGATATAACATATCTATTTCTTAGTTCTAAAAACACTTAACATTTCATGAAACTATACTTCGTGTAATTTCTATCTTTTTTGTAGCAATTATACTACGTGTTCCATTTTAGTTTGAAGTTTTGCTAGAAATAGTAAAGAGGAATTATTTTACTTAATAGATCTCCCTTCTTATATTTACAGAGGTTATATCTGTCTGCCTAATAACAATGAAAAAGTTAATGTTCATTTTTTCTCCTGTTTCCCAATGGACTGTGCTTGCTTTGGCAGCACATATACTGTTTCCCAAGGGACAGGTGCTTTATCTTTTATTTTTTGAGAGGGGGAGGGGCAAAGAGAGAGGAGGAGCACCTTAAGCAGGCTCCATGGAGCCCAGCATGGGGTTCATCTCACCACCCTGAGATTATAATCTGAGCTGAAACCAAGAGTCAGATGCTTAGCTGACGGAATCACCCAGGCACACCAGTATCCTTGGTTAATCTTATACCATGCTCTGCCACAATTTGGACTCAAAGTAGATAAACCCAACATCTTCTACCCAGTAACGGTATGACTTGGAAATGTAACACATGGCAGGCCAGAAGTGATGCTTGCCTTTGTTCTACTGGGGACCCATCCCAGCTCACCACTGTTTTCACCACCACATACGCACCCACCCAATCACTACACTTCACGCCCCTCTCAATTGAGGAAAGCATGATCGTTATCATATTGATCCTGGCCAGGGCTGTACTATAGAGTGAATTGGCCATTAGATAACCTTGATTTTCAGCCTTTGTAAACTAATTATATCTATTAATCACACAAGCTCCAGGATTTTTCTCTTCCAGTAAAAACGTTCCCAAAGAGCAACTTAGACTTTTTTGTAAAACCCATTTTATATTTATCAATCCAAAGTTTCATTCAACTTGTTTTCCCATGTTAAACATTTCAAAAACAATTATTGATGAAGGAATAAAAATAAATACACTTTATTTATTTAGGCACCTTAAAAAGTTTTTAACAACAAAAATCATAAAAATATAAAGTTAACAAAAATGAGAGAAGCTAGAAATACAGATTTGTGGTGAAACACAGATAAAATTAATGCATCTATATGATGCTTTGCCTTTAATCCAAGACATTAAAATTTGCATTAAAATGACCCTTATAGGTGTCTCATCAAGATGTCTCTCTCTCTTTTAAATACTCTCTACCCCACATCAGGCTCAAACTCATCTCCTGAGATCAAGAGTCACATGTTCTACCAAATGAACCAGCCAGGTGCCCCTCATCAAGATGTCTCTTAAGTAGCATTGACAATAATATTTGTGACAATATTTATCCTTCATTGAATTCTTACCAAAGGATAGATATATTTAATCCCTGCCCTGAGATACTGTAACGCCTGTGATTCAGAGCCACATTAAGAGCCTTCAGAACCTTTACTCTTAACCTCCCATACAAATGCAATCATGAAGATTTCTAAAATGGCCATCAAGGACCATCATGGATATAATTACATCCCTTCATGATGAACCTCTTTACTGAGGTTCAATTGAGAAGTTTTCTCTACCTCAATTCCATCATGTAACAATTTAAGTGCCCTTTAACTTTAAATGATCTAAACCACATGACCCAGTATGGCAGCCACTAGAAGCATGTCTGTTGAGCTCATACATTAGCTTGTGTAATCAAGCAACTAAGTTTTAAAATGTATTTTCTTTCAGTTCCTAAATTTTATTTTAAAAATTAAAACATTGGAGAATGCATTTTATGTTAAATACAATTCTATTGTTTCAGTAGGCCTACATTTCACTTTAACCACTACATCACAAAGGACATCCTGTGGTTCTGTTGGGTACGTTAGGCACTTCTGTCATATATAGTTTGCAGATAAACACATCATCGATCTAGTCGCTGTTAATGGGTCGATTTCATCAAATAAATTTTCCTACACCTGATGTAGCCCTGTAAACTATTTATTTGTATAATTTATACAGAGAGCCTAAGTTACAATTGTATTTATGTAAACTTTAATTCACATTTAAGTTAAAATACTAGTTTTTAATTACAGTTATTTTTCTAACTTAAAAAACAATTATAGGATGCATTTAATAACAGACCATCAAAATATATGAAGTAAAACTGACAGAACTGAAGGGAGAAATAGTTCTACAATAATGGTTGGAAATATCAATATTCCACTCTTAATAATGGTTAAAAGAACCAGACAGAAGGTTAAAAAAAAAAAAATACAGGACTCAAACAACACAGTAAGGCAATCAACAGACATATACAGAGCACTCTAACAACAGACTACACATTCTTTTCAAGCATACATGGTCCATTTTTCAGGAAAAACCATATATTAGGCTTCAAATTAAGTCTCAATATATTTTAAAAACATAGATATCATAAAAAGTATCTTCTCTGACCTCGTTGAGATGAAGTTAGAAACTGACAACAGAGGAAAACTGGAATAAATCACAGAATTGTGGAAATTAAACAACACACTCCTAAACAACCAATGGATCCAAGAAGAAATAACAAGGGAATTAGAAAATACGTAGGAAGGAATGAAAACAAAAACAAAACATACCAAAACTTATGCGACACAGCAAATGTGGTGCTAAAGGAGAAATTTGTAGCTATAAGTGCTTATATTAAAAAACAAGAAAGATCTCAAATCAACAACTTAACTTTATAACTTAAGGCACTAAAGAAAAGACACACTAAACCCAAAGCTAGAAGGGAGGAAAATAATAAATATTAGAGATAAGTGAAATTGAGAATAGAAAAATAATAGAAAAGATCAATGAAATTAAAAGTTGATTCTTTGAAAAGATCAACAAAATTGACCACTCTAGCTAGATGGGCTAAGAAGAAAAACATAAGACAACATGAAAAAGCTTTGGACCCGATGCCTTCACTTCTGAATTCTACCACACACTTTAAGAAAGAACTAGTACCAATCCTTCTTAAACTTTTCCAAAATATTAAAGAGGAGGGAACATTTCCTAACTCCTTCTTTGAGGCCAACGTTACCCTAACACCAAAGCCAGACCAAGAAAATTATGGACCAATATCCCTTGCCAACACTGATGCAAAAACCTAAACAAATTACTAACAAACCAAATTCAATAGCATATCAAAAAGAATTATACACCATGACCAAGTAGAATTTATTCCTGGAATATAATAATAGTTCAACATACAAAATTCAATCAATGCAGTGCACCACATCAGCAAAATGAAGTAAAAAAAAAAAAAAATCCCTACACAATCACCTCAACTGACATAGAAAAAGCATTTTCAAAAATTCAACACCCTTTCATGATAAAAACTTAACAAATTAGAAATAGCAGTAAATTATTTCAACATAATAAAAGCCATACGGAAAACACAGAACAAACATCATACTCAATGGTACAAGATTGAAAACTTTCCCTCTGAGACCAGGAACAAGGCAAGGATGCCACTTGTATCATTTCTATTCAATATGGAAGTTCTAGCCAGAACAATTAGGCAAGAAAAAGAAATATAATGCATTTACATTGGAAATGAAGAAGTAAAATTATTTCTGTTCATAGATTATATGTACAGAATCTTAAAAATTTCACAAAAATTGTTAAAACCAAAGTTCTCAAAGTTTTATTTTTGAATCTTTCATATCTTTCAGAGAAGAATTCCAGGTCCCTATAAAAATAGTTTTTATCACAATGGACTGAAACCTAACATATTGCTTTATTTCACTGTGCCATGCATACTGAAAATATTTTTCTTCTCAGTTTTCTGCAACAAATTCTAAGAAAACTGCCATGGAGATAATTGTTAAGCTGATGTGTATATAGGTGAAAATGCTATAAATTCTGTGGAATTACTGAAAGAAATAAAATGAATTAAGGATCTTGTTTTCTGAAAGAATCCTTGTTCAGTGAATCATGGAAGAGTTTTACAAGATTTACTAACTAAAATTCAAATCTTTCTTGAAACAAAAGAAATCTTTTCCCAATATTCAATAATATTACACAAAATGGCAGTGTGAGTTATATTTTCTCATTGACTTCAGGTGACATTTAAATGAGCTAAATTTGAAACTCCAAGAAAAGGAAGATCTTGGGGCGCCTGGGTGGCTCAGTCATTGAGCGTCTGCCTTCCGCTCAGGGCGTGATCCCGGCGGCGTTATGGGATCGAGCCCCGCATTAGGCTCCTCCGCTATGAGCCTGCTTCTTCCTCTCCCACTCCCCCTGCTTGTGTTCCCTCTCTCGCTGGCTGTCTCTCTCTCTGTCAAATAAATAAATAAAATCTTTAAAAAAAAAAAAAAAAAGGAAAGGAAAATCTTTATGAGCCAGCTGAACAGGTAAATGAATTTATGTGTTTTCTAATAAGAATCAATATGCAGGTTTTAATTTTAATTAACATTGTTATGTAGATTGTCTGAAGAACTATTAAAAATTTCATTGATATTAAAAATTTTAGACTTATTTTCTAATTTGTGTAATAATAGTCTTTTATATCAATATTAGTGTTATTGAACTGATTCAAAAGTTAGTACATTAACTTATCTTAGACAGATGAAAGTTTGAAAATAGGCTGTTGATTCAAAACTAAATCAATTATTCTAAAAAAGATGAACCAGTTCTGTCAATGTGGATACAAGCAATAAAGTAAAATTATTTTTTGAGCAAATTTCAGTTCCTGGAATACTTATAGAAGTGTTTAGAACAGCCTGACTAGGTAAATCTAATTTTCCAATCATAATTTTAAGAAATCTAAATACACATAAAGCATTTCCAATAAAAATTTAGCATCTGAATTGAGATGTGCTTTAATTATAAAATGTACATCAAATTTGAAAGACTTAGAATGAAAAAAATGTGGACTATTTCTATAATTCTATATTTACTACATGTTAAAACAATATGTCAAATAGTTTGTGTTAAATAAATTATTAAAATTGAATTCACTCTTTTGTCTTACCTTTTAATGTGGGTTATTAGAAAAATTTAAATTACATATATAGCTTTTGTTACGGTTCTACTTGGACAGCACTCTTCTGGGAGTTGATTTTTTTTTTTTTTTTTTGGTCAATTCAGAAATTGTTGTGAAGTCAATATAGCTTGTTTTCCTGCTTTCCTGATAAGTTGAAAGTTTCTGGAAAATCCATAATGCATTTACTTTTGCATACCATGTATGTAATATCAAGTTCAATTAAGAGTTATCAAGTGGTGAATTTGTTGAAATATTTTCTCTAAGAACTTTCGGTCCTAGTTGTAGAATTCTACCATCATCAGCTAAATTATGCAAACATTTTGCCTACCCTGTGTCCAGACAATGAGCTGATTCACATTTTGTCCAATCCCTATATTCTATGGAACCAGTTGTAAACACCCCTCAGAATCCCGTAAATAAGAATTATTCCACAAGTGGAAAGTAGAACAAGATTCCACTTTACTCTGTCAATGCTTTTCTAAAAATGTTAAAGGCAAAAGAATTTCCTTATTGCTAATGGAAGTCACACCATTAAAATAATCATATAAAATAGCTATCACAGATTTTCCCAAGGTTAATGCATTTCGGCCATAAGGTAACTCTTTTTCTATATAGTCAAAGAAAAAGAAGAGAGGAAAAAAAATTTACAAAGGAAAGAAAAAGCTTGAACTCTATCAGTAAGCACCAAACAAAAATAATAGTTTTTAAGGCAAATTCATCAAATAAAAGTATTCATGCACAACAAAGTTTCTCCTAAGCAAAGAACCTGGCATATATAATTCACTTGCTTTCTGTGGAATGAATTAGTGTCCTAGTCAAATATTTGAAACAGAAATTTTCCTGATAATGTCTTGGACCTTCTCAGTCCTACAGACAGAATGTAATAGACATTTCTAGCTGATTTATTTAGAATTTAAAATATTCTGAAATGCAACGGTAAGGCAGTGAAGGCCAATTAGAAATAAGTAATATAGACTGAAGATTAACCTTAAACTCTATGTTTATTGTTATGAGATAATTTGTCAGGAGTAGAATCAACTGAGTGTGCCTAACTTCTTCAAATGCAAAATTGGAAACTTAATAGTATCCATTTTATGGGGTTGTTGTTATAAGGTTAGGTTAATAAGTATATAAAGATGAATGCAAAGTGCCTGGTACAGAGTAAGCATTCAGTAGCTACTACCTGGTATTATTAAACAAATTTACCTCATCCTTCAAGGCCTGGCACGGGTCACACTTCCGTCATGAAATCATCCCACTTAGGCTCCTTATCTTCTTAGACAAATATGGTTGTTTTCTTATTACGTTTCCTTGTCTAGATTTTAAGTTCCTCTAGAGCAGGTTTACATCTTATATTTTGGGAGTGGTGGGTTCAGATCTAGGATCTACAACTTAATACCTCTATTCTTATTTGAGTCTCAGTTTCCTTTTTGCATAAAATAGAGATAACAGATTTTGGGCGGGGGGTGGGCGGATTGGATGCAAACATAGGTAAATTACCTAGAATAGAACACATGACACCTGTTCAGTAAATGTGTAGTCATTTGCACAAACAAGGCTTCACATGGCCATTCATCAGTCTGGTCTTACATGAACGTGATCTACTTCTATAGTTTTCCCTGAAGGCAGCCACATGTCTACTACTCTTTAATATATACATTATAATCTGCCAAAATGCCATTTTTTATAAGCCTTCAATTCATACTTGATTGCATTTTTGCTGTCCTTGTTCCACAAAGGTTTTTTTTAAAATTTTTCCCTCCTGCCAGTTTCTCAAATTAATTGGGATAGTGTTCACTCACCCACTGGAATATACACAAAAGAATATTTGTGCAGAAATCCTGGCTTCAAATGGAAGGAATTGCCAAACTAATTAAAGTTTAGCATTTATGGCAGAGGAGCAGAGAGGGCAATCAACTGCCTTTGTGGAGGACTAAATGGTGAAAGTTTCAAAGCTGAGACATTTGATTAGGACAGGAGTTATTTGCATTGAATAAATTCCAATGCCACACATATTTGTCTGATTGTAATAGGAGAAAATAAAGAGAAAAGTAGGCACTATATTTAAAAAAAGGAATTATTTTCCCAGCTTGTTGAAAATAAACAAAAAAAGCTATGGAAATTCATAGGAACCATCAGGAGGCAAGGGTGTGATCAGCTTCATCACTCATATTAGGAAAATGTGGTGATATTTAACTAAAATACATTTATGTTGTCAAAATTTATCTACTAGGACAATTGCTGCTTTCTAGTTCACCATTAATGCTACTGTAAATACAAAAGAAACATAACTGGGATTCTCTATAACTCTGATGTGAACATTACAGACATTTGCCTTGTAAGATAGGTGGCTATACTAAGTGGTATTTGTTGAATGTAGTGTTTCTTTGGACATGTGTTCAGAGACACAATGGGCAGAAAAGAATGCTACATATACTTATGGATGAAGTATGGTTTGATCAATGGATGGATTCCTTCATTTTGCACATGTATATTGAAATTACTGTAACGAACAGTTTTACAGCTCTGGATATAAAGGCATAAAACAGTAAGGAGGCTGCTCTTGACCAAGAGATAATAAGTAAACAAATGGATACATGCTATAATTTCAAATTTCAATATGTGTATCAAAACACACAAGACAAGTACTTCACCATGTACTAGAGAGTGTTTTGGGAAGTGAGGTGCTATTCTAAATGGGCTGGACAAGACATTTGGGAGAGGAATTCATGCAGAATGAAATTGCTTGAAATTGCTAAGAGGAGAACATTCCAACAAAGAAAGGGGGAACTGCAGAAATCCTCAGTTGGAAATGACTTTGGTGTATTTGAAGACTAACAGGATAGCCATGATGGTTGACGCAGAGTAAATATGGAAGACAATGGAAGAGGAAGACTCAGACATAGAGCCAGTCCAGGGAGAGGGGTTTAATGTCATTCTAACTGTGATGGGAAAACCTTATGACATATCTGGAGTATGTATGTATATATCGAAGATTTTTTAAAAATCCTATTATACAAGATATTTATATCATTTTTAAAAATGTTTAATATATTTATTTGAAGAGAAAGAGAGAGCAAGCATGAGTCAGGGAGGGGCAAAAGGAGAGGGAGAGGGACAAACAGACTCTTCACTGAGCAGGGAGCCCACCACCAGACTCCATCCCAGGACTCCGAGATCATGACTTGAGCCTCATGACCTGAGTCAAAGTCAGACGCTTAACCAAATAAGCCACCCAGGTGGCCCGAGATTTATATTATTTTTACACCATTACAATACGCATCAACCTGAAACATTCTTGTGCATCATTTTCTTTGATCCTTGAAACCATCCTTCCAAGTTAACGATTATCTCTCTTTTATAGTTGAAGAAACTAAGATTCAAAGAGGTTAGTCAACTTTCAGAAGTCAGCGTGGTGCTTCTGTCACAACCTGAATTTTTGTGACTCCAATCTGCTTTTCTTTTTCTTTTAGCTATTCCACACTGCCCTCCAAAGTTACAATATGCTCCCTGCATCGACTAGAAGAATTTTTAAACATATGAAGTTAAGTTAAAATGGAAAAGTACTTTGGTAAGGGAGCTATATTATGATGCCAGGGTTTCTATATTCATTATTAATTTAATTCTCACTACAATTCTGTAATTTAGTTCTCACTACAAGTCTGTAAAAGGGCATTATTTTTTCTGTGTCATAGATAGGGAAGCCGAAGATCATACACTGCAGGTAACCTAACCAAGGTCACATACCCAGCAGAGTGAACTCAGGAGAGGACTGTTGATATGCCTGACTTCCAGGCTAAGGCTGTTGTCACAAGGAACAAGGAATCTGTGAAACATACAGGAATGATGACATTCTGCGTCTTAGGTACACTTCCAGTAGTATTTGCACTGTCTGAAGCAAATTGCTGTAAGTACCTTGATAAAGTAGGAAGTTGTCAGATCTGTGTTAAACCCTAAGCTTCTTTGAAGTGAGAAGCATTCTGTGCTCTCTGGGTTGGTTCAGAATTCCCCCAAAGGGCAATGAGGTTATGGGGTGGAGACAGATAATGAAAACAGAAAGGACACTTAGAAGCTCTTTTGAGAACCTTTGCATCATAAATATTTGCGTGAAGTACTGGTTTGGCGCTTACGGAAATCAGAGGTTGGACAAAGCTCTTGCTAGTCTGATAGCTAGGAAAGAATGATCTTATCTTGTCCTGGGCAAATCAGAGGAAATGAATTATTTTTATGAGATAATCTCTGGTTCTGTGTGAAAAGTTTCATTATGTCTGAATAAAGCTTAAATTCGGAGTGATTTCTAATATTCCATATATTTTAGTACGGAGTTCTCATTTGACATGTAAGTGTGGGTGGGATTTTATTGCCACTATCAGCAGCATCAAAGATTACTTCCCTGCTTCAGATTTTGTTCTTGTTTATCATATGCTTCATTCTGTCTCTGGTATTTATCACTTGCATTTCCCAGAAAGAACAAAGAAACACCATTATCTGGCATCTTAGTACTAAAAGCCCTGTTTTTTTCTTTCAAGTCCTGCTGAAACATTCCTCAGTTCTCATGTTTTCTTTCCAAAAATGTTACAGCTAAAGTGAAACATGAGACTTCATTGCAGAAGTCACTAAAGCAGCTTCTACAGCAAAGCAGAGCAGAGCACCGCAGAGACATAAATCCTATTATTCTGAAACTATGAAGGAAGAGAAGGTCACTGAGAAGTCTGAGTATTTTGCCTAGTCACTTGGAATTAGACTCAAAGGATTGAGGCTAAAATCTAAGAGATGTGCTTTAGGATACAACTACAAGTGTTAATTTTGATGAACCCCGCCCCCGACCTCCCCCAAGAACAAACACTGAAAATAAAATGAATACTTGAAAAAACAGCCATGTTTACAATGCGCATAAGGAGTATTTAGCTATCGAAGAGTCATGCTAATTAACCTAAACAACTCAGATAAGTTACACTCATTGGTACTTTGGTAAAGAGGTCAAAAATAAATGCTCAAAGGGTACACAGGTAAAATTTCAAAATAAGAAATTTCCAAACAAGCATTGAATTTAAGAACAAAATGCTAATTTGTTGTGCCTGGAGAACATGGAAGAAGGGTGAGGGCTGATGGGAAATCAGAAGAGATGGGTACTGACGACAGAGAGGCCTTTCCCATCATGCCAAAACTGCTGGGCTTTTCCACAAAGTCTGAAAATAGATCAACTATTGAAATTATGAAAGTTCATCAAAAAGACTTTAATTTCAGGAAGATTTTTGAGTTTCTTTTTTCTTTTTAAGATTTTATTTATTTATTCGACAGAGAGAGAGACAGCCAGCGAGAGAGGGAACACAAGCAGGGGGAATGGGAGACGAAGAAGCAGGCTCATAGCGGAAGAGCCTGATGTGGGGCTCGATCCCAGATCGCCGGGATCACGCCCTGAGCCGAAGGCAGACGCTTAACCGCTATGCCACCCAGGCGCCCCGATTTTTGAGTTTCTAAACTGCCAAATAGGATACTGGGCAAGTTATGTTGTTTCTGATTTCACGAACTTTGTTTCTAAGTGGAGGCAGTTGGTGGGATTAAACCTAAAGGTCTTTGTTAAATTACAAACTTTCAAAGCTTTCATTATATATTTATACTCTGCCTTCTCCTAGAAAGGATCCGTGGTATGACACGGTTTATAAAATACATATTGTACCAAAAAAAAAAGTAAATGAAGAAAGGTAAACACTTGTTATTGCTTACGTCACTAAGAAAATCACAAGCATTCCTTGATACCGGGTACACATTGTAGCTTTCTTGTAGCACTTTACTTGGCATTCCCTTCTGGATGTGATGCAGGAATGATTCACACAGGGAAGTTTTTTCCTCTGGACAAGAAGCTGGAATTCATGACCAGCTAGAGATGAAATAAAAGCAGATGCAGAAAGCATGGAGACGGGAGACTTGCAGCACAAAAGGTGGGAAGCAAGCAAGCTATATATAAAAAAAAAAAAAGAAGTGCTTTTTGACTTCCAATTTCCTTCAGGAGGCTGAAAATAACTGAACCGTTAAAATCTTGCAAAGCCTATCTGATCCCACAGGGAGAGTAGGTTGAGTTTGTTCTCCCAGCACCTCGTTAACCAGAATGTATTGACGTTATGATTTTAAGCAGCGGCATAGTGACGCTCCCTTCGCGGAGCTGCAGTGGGGAAGGCACGGATGGTGAGGTTAAGGGGAAGCAAGTAGGACATGTGCTTTAATAACATTGGTGCGTACCTTGTATCACTCAACAGTATATTTACCATTGGAACGTTAGGATAATAATCAATTTGGTACAGACTAGATCATACAAAAAATTGTATTAGCAACTCTGTTTTTGTTCTTGTTTTAATGGACTGCACACTTCTAGTTTTAAACTGGTCCTTCTTTTAGTTTTAAACAGGTACTGCTTATACAAAGTAGGTGAACAAATGAACTGGGTCCCTGTACAGCCAATCTATTTTCAGATTTTCAGATCAATACTGCAGCCAAATTGATGACACAATTTTTAGACAACCAAACTTAACGGACTACAAAGTGTTTTTTTTTTTTTCAAATATATGCATAACTGCCACTTAATGTGTTAAATTGATCAATAGACCATGCCTATATCTTTGATTAGTAAACTGCTTAAAATCTTGTATCGTGTTTTCCTTTCTCCTCCCATCTCTTTGCCTCCCCCCTACTTGCTCAGTTTCTTAGTTTGTCCTCCTTTTCCCATTTCTCATATTCCCCTGGGCACGTATGCATGCATACATTCAACACAGTTAAGTGTTACATTTTGCTAATTTAATACCCTGCTTTGAGACAGGAAGCTGGCAAAGAATGTGCCAACAAGACAGACAAATTATTTGCTTCAAGTGCATGTGGACAGAGGGGAGTGTTTCCTTAGGCAGTCCTGGGGTGGGTGGTGTGTGTATCTAGTTGTGGGGATAGCTTTAAGGGAAGATATAGTCTCTGAGTTTTCTTCAGCAATTTCTAAATCACTGCTGGATTATTTTTGCTTCTTTAATTCCATTATGCTATTTTGACCAATGTAGGCCTAGACAATTTCGCAGTATTTCTTCTATTGTAGATTAATAATATTACATCTTTAAGCAGAAGTGAAGACATTTGGCAGAATAAATGTTTTAGTAATATAGAACCACAAATTACATATTTCAAAGACTATAAGGAAGACCTCTCCTTTGTAAAAATGGAACAAAAAAAGCCAAGTTTGCATATCTTGTACTTCATACTCATTTTGGTCCACGATTCAGCTGCCATTCTGACAACACAGGGTTATAGAGAAAGAATTCTGTCCCCTCCATCTGAGTATTGAACACTGGATGAATTCTCCGCCCTGTCTCTCCAGCTGGAGTCCTGGATATTGGCAGGAGGGGACACAGGAGAAATTTTGTTTGCTGCAGCTATCTTATAGTTCATTAGCGCCTTAGTGACTAGTAATCTCACTTCATTAAATATGTTTATTTGGTAGTGTCAGCTTTCTTTTTGAAATGTCCTTAAAAAATAACCCCAGTCCCTTTAAGGCTGGTGCTTCACCAAAGTGAAGAACAGAGCTGTGCTGCAACAGGCAAGGGTACCATTAGTGTTTTCATCTACACTGAGTGAACCAGGGCCATTTGGATATTTCAGATTGAGAGATTAAATCTCTTATCTCATTCTGTGAAATGTAATGCAAAAATTGCAGTCTACTTTTTCAGAGCTCATTTCAGACAAATTTTTATGACTTGTTAAGCCAAGGAAAAGGCCCCTTATTTTTTTCTCTCTTAGATTTAGTAGTAAGCCAGTGATGTCAATGGTGAGAGTAAGGAGAGAATAAATACATTAAAAGGAAAATATAAGCAATGATTGGGAATCTTTGCACAAAGATTTATGTAAAAAAATTTATGTAAAGATTTATGTAAAAAAATAGACATCACTCACTCACATGTGAGCATATGCTTCCCAGGAACTCAGAATATGTGAAATTATCAAATCCTAACACGCTAATAAAAATTTAGGGCTCATTGTAATATGATGCCTGTGCCCACGAAGGTATTCTCTGATAATGGAAGTTCTCTGCATTCTGATAATTATTAATTCCTTACCTATATCCTCAAATAAAAGGTAACATAAGCAACATTAAAGCACGTGCTTACCCCAGAGACTCAAAATGAAATTCAAGTTCCTTGGATTTGTGTCAGGTCCTGGTAATAAACATTGCATAAGATTTCTTTCTTCTTTTAGTGAATAATGTTTCTAGTCAATCTCTATCCTTGATTTCAGTCACCTCCGGGGGAATCAATTTAATTGATACTTTTCAAATAAAAGCATTTCAGGAGGTAATTTTCTCTTCTGTTTTCTGCTGCAGCAGTTTATGCAAGGAAAAGTCTATCAAGATATTTTAATAGAAATCAGAAACAACTAAACTACTTCTGTATTATAATATGTTATCTGACAGAATGTATTTACTGGTATTCTAATTTTATCTTCTCATCTATAATTTACTCAAACTCAGATGTGTTAGGAATATCACCAATTATTCCACACACACACACACACACACACACACGCACACGCACGGAAATTTATAATTTCAGAAAATCTCTGGTAAATACTTCTAAGTTTAGAGCTGCTTTTGTCTTCTTTTTTTCATATCAATAATAAGGTGAGATAGGATAGTGACAGAATATCTCCTTATTACCATAACAAAAAAAAGTCAACGTTGTAAAGAAACTAAACCCATAATTACCAACAAATGTTAGGACATACTAGGGACATTATATATAGTTGTCTAGAGCTGAATTGACACATTCGAAATAAAGATGACACATTCTGATGGACTTGTCTGTTTTGCTGGAAATATATTAGTTATTCATTCACTTAGCAGATTTTCAGTGAGGGTCCACTATGTGTGGACTGTTGATGAGCTGACAATCAGAGAAAGTGCTAAGACAACAAATAAAATCCTTGATCTCCCATGGAAAAAAAAAAAAAGACATATTGAGGGAAAACTTCTTGTGGATGATATGTAGTACCTAGTGATAGACCAATGTTTCTGTTGAGAGGAACCACAATAAAAAACCCAAATAAAATAAGACAAAGTACTACATGGAATACAAAAATATCTGTTTGAGGACAGCAGAAGCCTCAGATACAACCAGAACTGGGAACAGGACAGGCTAAGACTCCAGAAAGGGGAGATCCTCAAATGTGGTGATCTTCAGGCATTTTCTGATTATGGGTATGGACAGAAAGCTAAAAATTTATCCACTGAGAGTTGCTGCTGTTATTTAGAATAAAATAGCAAACCTTTGGACAGAGACTTGCAAGGGTGAGCTCAAGAACACAGCAGGCTGTCCCATTGATCCGTTGGCCATATTCTGGAATAGCATAGGTTGGAAGGCTAAAATCCTTTTTTTTTTTTTTTAAGATTTTATTTATTTATCTAACAGAGAGAGAGAGAGAGAGAGACAGCCAACGAGAGAGGGAACACAAGCAGGGGGAGTGGGAGAGGAAGAAGCAGGCTCCCAGCAGAGGACCCCAGTGTGGGGCTCGATCCCAGGACTCTGGGATCATGCCCTGAGCCGAAGGCAGACGCTTAACAACTGAGCCACCCAGGAGCCCCTGGAAGGCTAAACTCCTGAAGAGAAAGACTCTAAAAAGATGAATGGAGATTTCAAACATTTTCTGAGATAAAGTTTAGAATTTCATACTTATTGAACATTAAAGGCCCTAAGGAAAACAGACTGTTGAAAACCTGGAGGGACAAGTGATAATGAGAAGGGTACTAAGCCTTACCAATAGAACAAGCTGGCCACTGTGCCACACAGTCTCTGGCTGGATTAATGTAACCAGCTGCCAGTGTAGAAGTACAGCAAATGGAAGGCTAGCTCCGCTCTTGAAGATCGCCTTGCCATACATTATTTTTTTAAATAAATGATTTCAGATGTAATCAGAAATTACCTTACTTGTCATAATGCAGGCAACATGTCTAAACTCTAAGATAAATATCAGACACTAGAAGCAGATTCACAAATGTTCCAGATATTACACTTACTCATAAAGGACAGTATAATTATGATTAAGATGTTTTAAGATACGGAGAAAAAAGCATGAAGACAAAGATGAAACGTGGAGAATTTAACTAGATAATTGCAAACTTCAAAATAATCAAAGAAGAATTCTAGAATGGAAATATGTTCTAATATTTTAAATTAATATAATTCAGCATATCGACAGACTAAAAAGAATAAGTAAAGATCACCTCAAAAGATGCAGAAAAATGGGTTCCTCGGTGTCTCAGTCGGTTAGGCGTCCAACTCTTGATTTCAACTCAGGTCATGATCCCAAGGTCTTGGGATTGAGCCCTGTATCAGGCTCCTCACTCCGCATGGAGTCTGCTTAAGATGCCCTCTCCCCTCTCCCTTTGCCCCTCTTATGGCTTATGTGTTCTCTCTCTCTGTTTCTTTACAAAAAAAAAAAAAATGCAGAAAAGCATTTGGCATTATTTAGTATCTATTGATAAGAATTCTCAGCAAACTAAGAATAAACCTGATCAAGGGAATCTATAAAACTTACAGCTAACGTCATATATGAATATAATGAGATAATGATGGCTCCTCTCAACACTTCTATAAAATATTATATGGAAATCTTATGCAATGTAATAAGCCATGAAAAACAATATACAGACAGATTAGCAAAACAACACAAGTTTCTCCATTCTGCATTCCATGCCTATATAAAGAATTCTAAAGAATCTACACAAAAGGGTACTAGAACTAATAAATGATTTTGCATGGTCACAGGCTACAAATTAATTATTCAAAAATCAATTATATATCTATGTATTAGCAATGAACAAATGGGAATTGAATTATTAAAAGTAGCATTTACAGGAGCTCCAAAAAGACCACGAAATACATACATACATGAGATCTAACAAAATGCATGCAGGATTTCTATGATATAACTACAAAACACTTGTGATAAACTCCTTTGATAAAATTAATCAAAGATCTATGTAAGAGACAGAAATACGTTGTTTCTCAATTGAGAGGCTCAGAATTATTAGGATGTTAATTCTTTCCAACTTCACCTATGGATTTAATGCAATCCCAATCAAACCCCACCTAAAGTTTTTATATTAAAAATAGTTAATCCTGAGATTTATATGGGAAGGCAATAAGCTGAAATAGCAAGAACAGTCTTGAAAAAGAAGATGAAATTTGAAGGACTCACTATACCTAATTTTAAGACTTAGCATAAAGTGACCATGATTAAGACAGAATATTGTATTACACTATATTAATATATAAGACTAATTAATATATAAGACCAAAAATTTGTAAAACTCTGTAAAGATAACAAGAGAAGGGTGAGCTATGTTAATTAGTAAAAGATATAAAAAGTTTAATCACTAGAAACAATATTAGATCAGGTGTATGTATATTTCTTAGAATACCAAAATCTTCACATATGCACTATAAAAAATGCTAAGTTAAAATTCATCAAAAATAAAGAACTTCTGTTGTTTGAAAGACACCATTAAGAAAATTAAAACAATTCAAAGACTGAGAAAATATCTGCAAATCACACATCTGATAAATGATGGAATCCATAATATATAAAGAATCCCTAAAACTCAATAATAAGAAAATAAATAACCCACTAAAATAATCGGTTACAATTTAAGTATATATATATATATATATGGAGAACAAGTACAAAAAATTTTTCTCAACATCATTAGCTATCAGGGAAATGCAAATTAAATCCAATGTGATACCAATACACATCTATTAGAATGACTGAAACCAACAACAAAAGCAACACATGCTGACCATACTAACTGCTGACAGATTTGCAAAACAAATGGAACTCTCATATATTTCTGGAATGAATGCAAAATGTGTAAAACTACTTTGGGTAATCATTTGGTAATATCTTAATAAAGTAAAACCTAGGGGTGCCTGCATGGCTCAGTTGGTTAAGTGTCCGACTCTCGATTTCAACTCAGGTCATGATCTTGGGGTCCTGAGATCCAACCCGTGTAGGGCTCCAAGCTCAGCAGGGAGTCTACTTAAGAATTTTTTCCCCACTCCCTCTCCTCTGCCCTTCCCCCCATTCACACATGTGCTTGCCAGCACGCTNTTCCTCTCTCTCTAGAATAAATAAATAATCTTTAAGAAAAAATTAAATTAAACCTATTCTTATCACATGACTAGCAATCCCACTACTAGGTATTTACTTAAGTGAACTGAAGATGTATGTTCATCCAAAAACAAGTATGTGGATATTTATAGAGATTTTATTCATTATTAGGGGAGATGGGTAATGAGTGTGCATTGAAGAAGTTGTGCATGAAAAAGGATGGATTCTATTATATGTAAATTATATCTTAATTATAAAATAAAACAATTAAACCATTGTATCTTACCATTTTTGTAGAAAAAAAATGACAATCTTATATGCTATAAGAAAAAGTTCAACATCTATAAAAGAATAAAAATTAACAAACTGCTTAATGTACTCTAATTAGAAAGAACTTCCTTAATCTATAAAGAGCATCTACAATTACTATCAACAAACATCTGACTTAATGGTGAGCTATTGTAATCAATGAGAAAGAAAGAAAAAGTTTAATTACTAAGAAAGTAGAAGTAAATCTGTCACAATTTACACTTAATATGCGTACAAAGAAAAATTTAAAGAAACTATGACATTTAATAAGTAATTTACAAAGATTAAAAGTTACAATGTAAATATGGAGAATTCAATTTTGTTTTTATATATCACTCACAAACAGAATTTAAAATCTTAAGGAATATATACAATTTATAACATCATCAAAGAATGTCAAATATTTGTCAATGAATCTAATAAAAGACTGAAAAACTGCTATACTAAACAAACCAAATCATTACCAAAGATTTCAAATATATAAATAATTAGAGAAATACAGCATGTTCAGTTAATAGAACACTCAGTTTTGCTAAGAAGTCAGATCTCCACTCATCGATTGACAGAACCAATGTATTCCCATTAAAAAAAGTCACAGCTTTTATTTTTCTCTTTTTTGCATATGAAAATTAGCCAGTAGTAAAACTTGTATGGAAATCTGCAAGGCCCAGATATCCAAGAAATCTTGAAGGAGAATAAACCTCAAAGAATTACATATAAGATAAAATCTTTATTTTAAATGATGTCAGTTAAAGCAGCAGAAACATAGCAAAGTGGACAACTTAATAGAATAGACTCCATAGACACTGTTCCACACATATATAATAAACTGAGGTGCAGGAAAGACTGAATGGCCTTTTTATGAAATGATGCTGGGAAAATTGAATTTCTACCTCAACTGCATATCTTACATAAAAGTCTATTTCAGGTAGATTATAAACATAAATGTGCAAGGTGAAACAATAAACATAAGAAAAACATAAGAGAATATTTTTATGACCTCAGGTTATCAAAGACTCCTTGCAAAGAACATGAAATGCTAACAGAGAAAAAAAAAGTAAAAGATCAATGGAGACTTATTACAGCTAAGAACATCAAATGACAGCATTTAAAAAAAATTAGAAAGTAAATCGCAGACTGGGGGGATATATTAGTACATCACATAGTTGACAGAGAACTTGCATGTATTTATTTTACTTTATTTTATTATTTATTTTAAAGATTTTTATTTATTTATTTGACAGAGACGGCTAAAGAGGGAACACAAGCAGGAGGAGTGGGAGAGGGAGAAACAGGCTTCCCATTGAGCAGGGAGCCTGATGCAGGGCTCGATCCCAGGACCTGAGCCAAAGGCAGACGCTTAAGGACCAAGCCACCCAGGCACCTGAGAACTTGCATTTAGAATATAAAAAGAAATCCTGAGAATCAGTATTTAAAAGGCAGACTAAACCATGGATAAAATGGGAACAACTTAATAGGTAATTCATAAAATAGGATATATAAATAGCCAATGGGCAGGTTAAAATGAAGGTTCTCAAAATAATCATCAAAAGGAAATTCAAACCAAAATAAGGTACTTTAAATTCCAGCCAGGATGAAATCATTGAGATAGTTTTGCCTTCCTAGTAGAAATGACTAGAAATATGAAAAAACATATGAAGTGACTATTTTCAACTATCGGACAACACATAGCACAAAGATGTGATTCCTGAAAGGAGGAGAACATTGAAAGTGCACACTAAGAACTTCTCTGCTTTCTGTTGGAAGGCAATTTCCAGTCCACAGCACAAGGTAGGGGATGCTCAAACAAGACCTGACATAAAGACACCTGATAGAAGGTGAAGTATCTGGAATTTGTGGGCAGAATACCAGAAAGAAGGAAACTCTGTAGAGAGAGAGTTCCAGAAAGCTCCATAAGTTTCCCTTGTCTCTGCAGCTGAACACTAAATTTTGTATGTTTAGAGTAAAACTGAACCAGGCTGAGCAGAAAGTTGAAACTATACCAAGCTTAGAAAGATACTAACAAGCCAAACTGGAGAGACCTCATGGAACACCTGGGGCCTTCAGTACAGGGCATAAAAATGTCATAGCTCAGTAACAGGGCAAACCCAGGCTTGGAGCAGTTCCTTAACCCTGTCACTATTAACATATTGGCCCAGATAATTCCTTTGTTATTGGGGGCTTCCAGTGTATTGTATGGTGTTAGTATCATCACTGTCCTCTACTAGACAGCAGTCACATTCCTCAGTTTTGACAACCAGCAGAGTCTCTGCGCATTTCCAAATACACCTTAAAAAGCAGAGTCACCCCTGGTTGAGAACCATTGTAAATGTTAGCTTAGACCTAAAAAATGAAATTTTAAACCATGCCCCCAAAAGATCAAGCCCATCCACCAGAAACTGCTTGCCATCAAAACAAAATTAAAAAGATAATAACATACATCAAGTGACAGTGTGACATTCATAGGGTCTAGCATTCTGTCCAAAATTACTAAAAGTGTGAAGAAGCGAGAAATTTTGACCAATTGCCAGAGGAAACAGCAGTCAACAGAAACAAAGCAAGAAATCATAGTTACCTTTAAGAAATCAACTGTTACAACTTTTAAAATAGTGGTAAACTATATATAACATAAAAATTAGCAGTCTAATAACTTTTAGGTGTTCAGTTTAGTGGCATTAAGTATATGCACATTGTGGTACAGCCATCAGCCATCACCACCATCCATCTCCAGAACTTTTCCATCCTCCCAAACTGAAACTCTGTGCCCATGAACACCAACTCCCCATCCCACCATCCTCTCAGCCCTTGACAACCACCAGCCTCCTTTCCGTCTCTGTGAATCTGATAACTCTAGGTACTTCATAAAAGTGCAATCCACAATATTTGTAATTTTGTGTCTAGCTTATTAAAAAAGCTTCTAATTACATAAATAAAAAACTGACAGAACCCAAAGGAGAAATGGACAAATCTAGTTATAGGTAGAAATTTCAAACTACTATCTCAGTAACGGACAGAGCAGAAGTAAAAATATCACTGGGATATACAAAACCTGCACAAAGCTGTCCAAACTTTAATGACATTAAAAAAAAAAAAAACAACTCGATTCCCAATTCTGTAGAAATTATTTTTCAACACTGTTTTTCATCAATAAAGTCCACATGCTAGTCCAAAGAAAATACTTCTCAATACAGATTATTGATTATATACCAGGTATACATTCTGTCCTTTAAAGTAGTTATTCTGAATTACAATGGAATTATATCAGCAACATAAATATATTTGTAAATACATAGAAATTAAATATATTTCTACATATTACATTACAAAGTATATGAGATTATATTTTGACGCAATTAAAACTAAACCACAATATCATTATTATGCGGCTCAGCTGAGGCAGTGCTTAGAGATAAATTGATAACTTTAAATAATTATATTAAAAAAGAGAAAAAATCTCACACCAAATCTTATTTTCCATCTAAAATATTTAGGAAAGGTAAACTTGTAACAAATGAAATAGAAAATGGACTAAAAAATGGAATAAATCAATGAAACCAAAGAGGACTTTTTAGAGAAAGGTGGATGAAGTTGGTAAAGCTCTATCTAGACCAATGAAAGGAAGAGAGGAAGACAGGGAGAAAAGAGAGATACTTTTTAACAATATCAGGAATAAAGAGGAGATACCATTACACTCCAATGAACATGAAAAGGATAGAAGGAAAATACCATGAATGACTATTTCTTTTCTTTTTTTTTTTTCATGAATGACTATTTCTAAAAAAAATCTGACAACTAGGACAAATGGAGAAATCCTTGACAGACACAAAATACCAAAACTCAATCAAGAAGAAATGGAAAAACTTAATAGCCTTCTATCTATTAAATAAAACCTCTTCCAAAGAAAGTACCAGGCCCAGAATGTCTATTTTAGGAGCATTCTATTGAACATTTAAGGAAAAAAAAAAATCAACCCCCATAGGTGCTTTCATATAATAGAAGGGGGAGAATGTGTGATGATAAATTGGGTAAGGAGATTATCAGAAGAAAAAGATTCCCCTGAACAATTTTCCTCATGTACGTATAGGCAACAGTCCTTTAAAAAAAATCAACAAAGCAAATACTTTAATCTGTAAAAAGTTAATACATAATAGCCCAGTAGAATTTATCACAGTAAGGCAATCAATGTAACTTACCATATAAACAGAGGAGAAAAAAATCATATGAGTATCCTAATGACTACAGAGAAAGCATTTTACAAAATTCAATACCCATGTATGATAAATAGTATGAATGGATAAAAAAATCTACAAAATCCTATACCTAACTTAACAGTTAAAAATAACAAAATGAGTGTTTACCCCAACAGGATAGGAAATATGGCAGGACTGCTCACTCTCACTATGTCTATCTAATATTATTCTGAAGGACTTAAGTAGTGCAATAAAGTAAGGAAAAGTAATAAACAAGAAATGGAATGGAGGGGCACCCAGATGGCCCAGTTGTTCAGAGTCTGCCTTCAGCTCAGGTCATGATCCCAGGGTCATAAGATCTAGCCCCACCTAGGGTTCCCTGTTCAACATGGAGTCTGCTTGTCGCTGTCCCTTCCCCCCCAACTCGTGCTCCCTCAGGTGTGCTCTCACAAATAAATAAATATTTAAAAAAAAGAAAAAATGTTTATTTGTAAACAACATGGTCAAGTAGGTGGACCTCCTAATATATTTAGATAAAAGCTACTAGAATTAATTATTTAATATAGCATGGTCTTGGAATATAAGGTCAATATCCAAAATGAAATATATTTCTTTATGCTACCAACAAAGTATAGTGAAACAAAGAAGTATAAAAATTCCATTTACAATAGCATCAAAAATATTAAGGCAAATTTAATATCATTTCTACAAGACCTGTACCACAAAAGCACAAATTTAAAAATATATTTTAAAAGAACTAAACAAATAGAATAATACCTTATTTATAAGTCTGAAAAATTCAATCTTTTTAAGATGCCAATTTTTCCCCAAATAATTTAATTTATTCTGCATAATTTTGATTCAAATAACGAGTTTTTTTTTTTAGTTGTAAGGTGAATCTTAATTTTATATGGAACTGAAAAGCATTTATATTGGACAAAATTCAAAAGAAAATTAAAGGACTTACAATATCTGACCAATGCAGTAATCAATGCAGTGTGGTACGGGTGTAAAGATACATGTATCAGTAAGGGAAAGGGAGCCCAGAAATAGATTCATATAATCTACACATTCATTTATTTTTTAAAACCAGAAATGTGTTTTATTTTGGATATATGAGATTGCATTGTCTGCGTATTTTTCTGATTTTAAACTTTTATTATTATTTTAATTATATTCATTTAATTTTTGATAAAGGTGCTCAACCAATTGATTAGGGAAAAGAATGGCAGTTCCACACAAATGGTGATAAAACCATTTGATATTAAAAAGCAAAACAAAAACCAAAAAAAAAAAAAATCCACATTGAAATGCATCACAGATTTAAAAGAGCTAAAACTATAAAATGTCTCGAAGAAAATATAAAAGAAACATACTCACTACTTAGAAGTAGATGAAGATTTCTTAAACGGACACAAAATACATATTTCACCAGAGGAAAAAATAAGTTAAAATTCATCAAAATTAAAAAGTTCTCTTTGAAAAATACTGCTAAGGCAATGAAAAGCAAAGGCACAGACCTAAGGAAAGTTTTCAAATTAATTTATCTGACCAAGGATGTGTGTCCTGAACATACAAAGAAGTCTCTCCTACAGCTCAGTATTTAGAAAACAGTCCAACAGAAAATAGGCTAACATTTGAAAAGTCACTTCGTAAAAGAAAATATACAAATGTTGGTAAGTACATAAGATGTCCAATAGTTTTCATCATGAGGGACTGTGATGAGAATATTTAAACATTAAACCAATTAAATCAAAATCATATTAAATGCGTTGGAATGTTAAGTTTCAAATACTTACCATACCAAGTGTTGGCAAGTATGTTCACCAGCTATAACTCTGATACATTGTTGTTGGTAATGTAAAATAATACAACTAACTTTGGAAAAGAGTTTGGCATGTTTGGCATTGTGTTACAAGGCTGCGCACATTTTTACCATACATCCCAAATATTCATTGACAGTTGAGGAACTAAGTACAATTTGTAGCATATCCTTATAATGGAAAACTATTCAGGAATACAAGCGAATGAACTAGTCATACACACACAAGGGATGGACATCAGAAATTTGATGAAGAAAAGGAATACAAAATTTTATTCTCCATAATTTTATTTTATATAAAACTTTAGTAAAGACAAAGCTCATCTGTAGCCATAGAAAATGGTGTAGACCTTCTCTGAGGAAGAGGTGACTACAATAGGCATGAGGGAGTTCGAGGGATTATGGAGATGTTCTATGTCTTGATTAGGGTTGTAGTTACATGGGTGCATGTATTTATCTAAACTAATCAAACCTGTACTTAAAATGGATACAATTTATTTTCTGTTAATACTACATTAAATTAATTCAAAATAGGTTATTACCAAGCTATCAGAAAGGCTAGATTTATGAAAAACAGTACTCTCAAACTGCTGGCAGGGGTGTAAATTGATACTTGGGAAATATGTCATAGTATTTGCTCACCTTAAACATACACATAGATACTCAACAAAAACATTTATGTGCGTTCATGTAAGGTCATTTATAAAAAGGCTGAGAGCAGCAATATCCAAGAATAGAATGCATCATAAATTGTAATGTATTCATTAAATCAAATCTATATTTCGTTTTCTAGGGTGGCCATAACCAAGTACCATAGACCAGATGGCTTAGACATCATAAATTAATTTCCTCACATTATGGAAGACAGAAGTCCAAGATTGCGACGTCAGCAGGGTTGATATTCTGTCTCTCTCCTTGGCCTGTCATGCTGTCTTCTCCCTGTGACCTTGCATGGTCTTTCCTGTGTGCATGTCTATATCCTAATCTCTTAAAAAGGTACCACGCACATTGGATTAGGATTCATCTTAATGACCTCATTTTACATTAAATATCTTTTTAAAGATTCAAATAAGTCTATCTCTAAATAAGTCTCACTCTGAGGTATTCAAGATATAATGGGGGGGTGGGTACAATTTAACCCATAACAAGAATGTAGATATCTTTTGGGGGGTGGAGAATTTTTTAGCCTACCCCAACATCTATTGTATGTAACAAATTAATCACTCTCTTATACATCTAGAATGGCTCTAGCTTTGTACCTTCCTTGGGAGGATCAAGAAAATAGACATTCAAATCATGGCGATAGGTGGTCAAAAGGTCCAAACTTCTGGGGAGCATGGGTGGTTTGGTGGGTTAAGTGTCATTGGACTCTTGATTTTGGCTCAGGTCATGATGGAGCCTGGAGGCTGGCTCCACGCTGGGCACAGAGCCTGCTTGAGATTCTCTCTCTCCCTCTCCCTCTGCCTCTCCCCCCACCACCTCAGCTTGAGTGTCCTCTCTCTTAAAAAAAAAAGGTATAAACTTCTAATTATAAGATAAATAAGTCCTGGGGATGTAATGTACAGTGTGGTGACAATAATTAGTATTGTATTATACATTCGAAAGTTGCTGAGGGTAGCTCTTAAAAGTTCTCATCACAAGAAAAAAAATTGTGACTATATGGGGTGGTGGATAAAAAAAATCATTTTCTGTGTTCTGTGGTTCAGATGAGCAATAGCAGTTTGATCCCAAGACTAGGATGCAAAAAGAAAAGTGTTACAAACGGCAAAAGTCATGCTTGTAAGGGTGAAGGTGCATAAGGAAACTGAAGCACAAACAGGTGATATTACTTATTGAAGGTAACAGAACTAGCAGAACCAGAATTTAAACCCAGGACGTCTGGCTTTCATCCACCATACTATTAATACCAGCACACACCTAAAATCAGAGATTGATTTGCCTTATGTAATTGTCTGAGGTTGCATTTGATCGAGACTGTATTTCCCAAGGAATTCCCGTTTAACTTTAAGCTAACAGTTCTATCTGTGTTGATTACATTTGCAAAACAAGATAAGGCTGCCATGTCTTCTGGGGTATCCTGAGAACACAGTACCGTTGCAATATTTTCCAAGCAGCCGCCTGTTATTTGATTGAACTCATACGTTATTAAATATGACTTAAAGTAAGCCAACATTTGGTTGGGGTTTTGAATTACTTTTTTTCTTTCGCAAAGATTGTATCTTCCCAGTGTTAGTATATGGGAAAGGGATTTTACTGTAATGGTAGTTTATTGTTATATTTATTTTAAATTTCAATTGAGTTTAAATAACAGGAAATTTAATTTTTGCTTTAGATGGTATAATTGATGAGTGATACTACTTTATACTGAGGTCGGTATGATGGCATGGCTAACTCCTGTGGTTTGGATAGGAACAAACCATTAAGTACATTTGTACAAAGGAATCTAATGTTTAAAGCAAAAGGATCACTCTTTAAGAATTAAAAATAAGCCCCACAGAGACTGATTTGGAACAACTTGGCCTCACCAAAATCAGAAACAAGTAAAATTACCACTCTCATTTAAAGGAAATTCTAGACCAAACCACAAACCAGATAAATTTTTGTTAGTATGAGTCATATTGTAATGCATTGGGGGTTGTTTAAATAGCCAAGTTTTGTATCCTCTCACTTACTCTTCACATCTATTCTAACAATTTCAAATGTATGATAAGCAAATAGCCTCAAGATTTAGCAACTGTCACTTTAATTCAGTTTTAAGTATAGTTATTTGTTTCAATTTAATGCATAATTTTTGCAATTAGAATTCGAGTAGGGTTAATTTTTATTCTTTGCAGCTTTTTATTGCTTTGTTATGTCTAGACATACCACACATCTTCTGCAATAAACATTTGAGTTTGACTCCTTAATGCTACTGAGATGTTTATATCCTTTGCAATCTTAGTAATCCATCCATCATAATAATATGAAGGAAAATTTACAGTCCTGGTGCTACTTTTGGTGACAACGTCATGAAAACAAGATTAGCCTCAAGAAATCCATTGGTGGCAAAGGAGGTAAGACTCTTTTCTGTTCAGAAACTAGTCTGACAAATTCAATTGTGCTGAAATCTTTTCTGCATTGATGTCACAGAAATTTTTCTTAAAGCTATTCAAGTATCAGAAGGGTGACTTCTTGATCTCTATTTTCCAATAGGTTTGTTTGTCTTAAAGGATAGATGAAGAACATGAAAGATAGTTATATTTAGCTGATTTAATATAACTCCTTAAGCTTGAAGGGCAATTGGAATGAAATATTGGCATTTCTTATTTAAAAACTTATGATGAACTTCTAATATTAATTTTTAAATTATCTATAACAAAAGATCTCAAATTATTTAGCAAACTTGAAGATTGTTTGAAGGCCTTGTTTTTGATCAGGTGATATTTCTGTAACTATTCTGCTTAGAAAAGTATAACCCTGTACTTGTTCATACTAAGACTGAATATTATCTAGAGAGAAGTGAAAAAGCCACCTACTGTGTTCATGTAAGGATAAGACTATCTCCTTCTACTCCTGTGACCTTGCTTCAAAAAAATCAGTTATTGGAGCAGTTTCCAAAGACTAGATTTTCACTTGCCTGTAAATCTCACAATTCTATTTACAAAAGATATTCCATTATTTTAAATACCAATTTTTGCATTTTAAAAGGAATATTTATTGGTTTGGCCATGGGAGGGTGACAGCGTGAAATGGATTGGAAAGACTGTAGGAGAGGGGATATAACACAGAGTAGAAGGCTTCTGGGATGCTTGAACATGAAATACAATTTCTGGTTTCATAAGTTCCTCATTAAAAGAAAAACATAACAGCAAGAATGAAATAGCCTGGATTGATTTTTTTTTTTTTTTTTTTGGAAATAGCGCTCACTCATAAAAGGTAGAAAGTTTTTTGAAACAAAATGATATTAAGAAACTCTTTCCATTTGAGCTAGTTTGCTGATCAATTTAATCCACACATGGGCGTTGGAAAGCATGGGTTGAGCAGAAAGACATGAGGTTACAAACTGTGTGATATTAACTAGAATTCGTAACTAGAACAAGAACAGATGTTGAAGCAATGGTACAAGACTACTTTAAAATTGCATTTATGTCTGGCACATCACACCAATAGCAGGTGCATTTTATTCTTGGTATTTGTGTATTGGTTTTCCATGAGAAACTTCCTGAAAGTTAAAAAGAGAGAGAGACTGTATTGAAGTGGAACTTATAAACTGTGTAAATGAATAACTTGTTTATTGAAAGGCCTTAATTGGTATCTGGGTATTTCACACAGTTATCAACAAATATACATTCATCTTTCTCTGTGTGAGACCTTATGCCAGACTTTGTGAGAGACTCGGAGATAAATGACATTTGGCCTCTCCTCTTGCTGAACCTGCACTCTGCTTTGGGCCATGAGTCATACTAAGATGCAAAAAAGAAGTACCATATCTCCTGTGGGATATTAGAAAAAAGATTGGTAGTGGTGACCTCAGCTGGTAAGGAAAGGCTTTGTGGAAGAATCAGACCTGACCTAGATTGTAAAAAAATGAGCAATAAATAACAATAATAACTCCTAAGCTATATAATGTGTTATTGGTTTGAAAGCACTTTACTTAGGCATTACCTCATTTATCGCTCACAACTGAAGGAACAGCGAACAAGCAAATTTGTCAGGGCATGATGCAGTTGCTGTTAGAACAATGAATTGCTAACATTGTAAGGAAATCTGGGTCTGAAATCCCAGAAGCTGTAGGTTTGGACTGTGGGTTTTAAGCTATTGACTTTTTTTGTTTGTGCATTGTGTGTGTTTTCGGGGTGTGTGTGTGTTTGTGTGTGTGTGTGTATGATTTGAAAATGGGGTTGAGTTTTTTTCCTTAGGTTAATTGAATTATTCAGGTTCTCTTTAAAGCCCAGGAAAATATAGAACACTGAGTGCATCCTTGCAGAATTGCCTGATCTGGAAAGGTATCTAGGATTCTTCTCACAACTGGTGATTTCAAGCTGGAAGTAGCACGTCATCTATATGGTTTTACGGTTATTACAAATTCAAACAGGGGCCATGTATGTATGAAGTGTTAGCTGTGGAAAATAAATTACCCAAACTCCTCTTGGGCTAATCACGTATGTGCTCGATAAAGAAATACTCAGGTAAAAAAGGTCTAGAAAATTGAAGTAGTTCCATCAACTGAGAAGACTTCAGACTTAATTCAAATACTCTTCTCCAGGACCTATTTAACTCCAAAAATATACAATGAAAAACTGCCAATGGAGTTAGCAGAGTCACTGAAAAATTAATGAAATGACCTCCACTAAGAATAAAATGTAGAAAAATAAATGGTATTTATTAAGAGCCATAGATAATTACCTGAACTTTCCAACACTTGAAAAGTATATATGACCCATAATAACGATGCCTAGTAATGCAAGGGAAAGCTTCTGTCTTCCATAAACACAATGAGTCTATGCCTTTCTTACTCTACAATTTTCCCCCTATGGGATATCACTTTACACTGCATAGATGATCTATTTGGGGTTTACATGATATAATACCTTTCAGAGACTATAAGACATCAACTCTAATCTTCAACCACGTTATAAATGATAATTACATCTTCCAAAAAATATCCATGTAATGCCAATATAATTTATCATACATATTATACATTTATGAAAGATTAAAGTAGATGAAACTTAGTTATAGGAAACTTTAGCTATGAAAACCCACGACAAAAAAAAAGTTGCTTTCACATAATTGAAATTTCTGGATGGGTTCCAAGTAAAATCATGAACATACCCATACTTTTTTATTGGGGAAAGGAGAATAAAAATTTATTAAGTATGTACTGCGTTCCATGTTATAGAAAACAGTTCTTGTAAGCACTGTAGAAATTTTATTAAAGCCCCCCCCCCATTTTTTTGAAAACATACAGTCATGTCCCTATTGTAGAGGTGGGAAATTTAAAATTCCAAGAGATTCAAGGACTTACTCAAGTTCATACATCCAATTAGTGATGCCAAATAAGTGTGTGTTTTTTTTTTTTTTTTTTTTTGGGTTTTTTTTTTTGGATATCATGTTGCTTTCTTGTCCTCATTTTATAGTCCTCCTTTGTCCTACCATCACTAGACACCCAGGGTCCTCAAGCTATTCCCATGATCCCCATTTTTAAAACTTATGTGGATTAAAGGCTTTATTTCAGTAAGTGGTAAACAGCTGCCAACTCCTAATCATATGTGCCCTTACAGGAAAACAGAGGTTTTAATAGTTGACCCAAGGAAATAAATAGGTACTAGAGAAATAAGTATCTTCTGGTAGAACTTGAGACATTTGTAATATGCTTTCAAAGAGGTTATTCCAATTTGTGAAAAGGTATTGCTAATGACTCCTGAAATCACATTGACTAAGTAGTTTCAATAATGGAAGAATACCAGTGTGATTTTGCCTATTATATGTGACCATGAGACTGGAGGGCTCTTTTTGGAAAATATAATAATAATAATAATAAATATGATGCTTTATGTAGTGTTTTATAATTTACTCAGTTTTTTCAAGACATTGCAAGATTTGTAACTCAATAGAGTCAGGTAGGTGTTCTTATTTTATTTCCCCACTTTTAGAGAAAACGAGCAAACAAACAACCAAAGTTCAGATGATTTGTGAACTGGCCCAGGCATGCAGGTACTGAGCAATATCGCCAGATCTTACTATTTAATTTCTGGTTCCTTCTGACTAGGACACTTCTTAATGCTACCTGTCTCTTCCCTACAACTGAAATAAAAAATGCAGAAAATATTGCCCTTGCTTCTCTTGCTTTTGCCTCTGGAACCATCACCACGTTCATGCTTTTTCACAGTGATAGGGAATTGTTCTGATTTGATTTCTACCTAGGATGGCAAAGAGATCATTGTAAAAAGCCTTCGGGATTCAAAAACACTAAGAGGCAGCCCACGGAATGGAAGAAGATATTTGCAAATGACACTACAGATAAAAGACTGGTATCCAAGACCTACAAAGAACTTCTCAAACTCAATACACGGGAAACAAATAATCAAATCAAAAAATGGGCAGAAGATATGAACAGACACTTTTCCAATGAAGACATACAAATGGCTAAAAGACACATCAAAAAATGTTCAAAACCATTAGCCATCAGGGAAATTCAAATCAAAACCACATTGAGACACCACCTTATGCCAGTTAGAATGGCAAAACTTGACAAGGCAGGAAACAACAAATGTTGGAGATGATGTGGAGAAAGGGGATCCGTCCTACATTGTTGGTGGGAATGCAAGTTGGTACAGCCACTCTGGAAAACAGTGTGGAGGTCCCTTAAAAAGTTAAAAATTGAGCTACCCTATGATCCAGCATTCGCACTACTGGGTATTTACCCCAAAGATACAAACATTGTGAAGAGAAGGGCCATATGCACCCCAATGTTCATACCAGCTCTGCCCACAATAGCTAAATCATGGAAGAAGCCGAGATGCCCTTCAACAGATGACTGGATTAAGAAGATGTGGTCCATATATATAATGGAATATTACTCAGCTATCAAAAAGAATGATTTCTCAACATTTGCTGCAACATGGACGGCATTCGAGGAGATAATGCTAAGTGAAATAAGTCAAGCAGAGGAAGACAATTATCATATGGTTTCACTCATTTATGGAACATAAGGAGTAGGAAGATCTGTAGGAGAAGAAAGGGATAAAGAAAGGGAGGGTAATCAGAAGGGGGAATGAACCATGAGAGACTATGGACTCTGGGAAACAAACTGAGGGCTTCAGAGGGGAGGGGGTGGGGGAATGGGATAGGCTGGTGATGGGTAGTAAGGAGGGCACGTATTGCATGGTGCACACATATAACACTGGTTATATGCAAGTAATGAATCATGGAACTTTACATCAAAAACTTGGGATGTACTGTATGGTGACTAACATAACATAATAAAAAATTATTATTAAAAACAAAGCCTTCAGGATGATTACATTTGGGTTATGGAAAATAGCCATTGTTGTCTTTGATTTGTATTGAATGACCAATGACAGAGTGATTGACTTGAAGTTAAATAATTGATCATGGTGTATATGTAAAATTCCAGGCTAAAAATCCTGGGAGATTCAAGAGTTAAATTTTAAACAGAACCGTCGGTGATGGGTAGTAAGGAGGGCACGTATTGCATGGTGCACTGGGTGTTATACACAACTAATGAATCATCGAGCCTTACATCGGAAACCGGGGATGTACTGTATGGTGACTAACATAATATAATAAAAAATCATTAAAAAAAAAATTTAAACAAAACCGTAATATCTTTTCCAGGTTTCATAATAGGGTTGTATACAAAGTAAATTACGTTCCAGGGTCATTTTGCCATCTTTGATAATAGGATCAATAATAATTTATGATGTGGCATTCAGAATTTTTTTAAAATCTTAATTTCTGTGCCCAGAACTTGGGTCCATGTTTTATTATCAATGGTAATATGCTTCCTTTTTAGAGAATATTACTGATAGACGCATATATCTTCATTTCTTATTTGAATGGCTAAAATGGAATCACTTGTTTTACAACTTATAATGAGGCTGTTTTGTGCATATGGAGCTATTATAGGCCAATGGTTTCTTTCTCTACGTATTTTAACTCATTTTAACCACTGCCATGACTGCAGAGTCATTAAAGGCAGCCGACTGCACTGCCCACGGTAATGTTTCTCCAATTCAATATCAGAATGTGTAGGTTTGATTTGTGAAAAAGTAAAGGTATTACAGATTGAAATGAAAAAAGATTAACTTTTGCATTAAATAAAAGAAAAAGCTCACTGACTCTAGGAAAGGAAAAAGAAACTAAGAAATATGAAGTCCAATTCATTGATCCAATATGTTCCAAGACTGAGACTTTTCCACAATCTTTTTCCATAGAAACGTTGTAAGGAAGGGACTGCAAGATTCATCCCTTCAGAAGAGTAATGTGGGATGAACGTTAAGTTCAGTAAAGCAAATTACCATTGTCAGTCATATGTAACTATAATTTATAGTAGATTCTCGGTAATTTTTAGATTTAATTCATTCTATATCATGCCATTAAAAACTTTGACTTTTTTTCTGATTATAAAAATAATATATACTTACTTTTAAGATTACAAAATAAAATATAAGAAAAGCAAAACGAATTCTCTATCCCACTGTTAATATATAATTATTTGAAACATTTAGGAATTATATATATATTCATGGATTATATTATCTATGAAGACTATTATTTTATTACTTTACATTATTAAATGTTTTACTAGAACATTTTTCAAAGTTTGAATCTTGTTCGCCTTTACTTTATCATAAATTAATCATTATGTTTTTAGAATTTATTTTTATCTTATACTATTTTTAAAATAATAAAGTGATATGCAATCACTGTGAAAATCATTCAAATATAGGAGAAAATAACACACACATATTTTTAAACCAGTAAGTAAAACTGTTAACAATGTGTATGCATGTGTGTGTGTGTGTGTGTGTGTGTGTGTGTGTGAGATGGGATAATAAAATAGAAGTTTTATCTGAGGGGCCAAGACAGGAGTCAACATTCCTAAGTAAGGTGAACAATCGTGATTCTGGATTTACAAAGGTGTTGTTCAAAGTCCAGTTATGTATCTTTTAACTCTCACTTACATCAAAAGTAAATAAAGCACAGAGGCTGAAGATCAGCATTATTAGATTTTTGAGATTTGATTTTTAAATTCTTAGGGGTATTAGATTTTTTAAATGACATATAACTAACATACAATGTTGTATTAGTTTTGGGTGTATAACATATTGATTCAACAATTCCATACATTACTCAATGCTCACCATGATAAATGTAATCGCCATCTGTCACCAAACAACGTTATTACAATATTATTGACTGTATTCCCTATGCTGTACTTTCATCTCCATGACGTAAATTCCTTCATAACTGGCAGTTTGTACCTCTTAATCACCTTTATCTACTACACCCATCCCCCAACCCACCTCCCCTCTGACAACCACCAATTTGTTCTCCGTATTGCAGATCATTACAGAGCTATGGTATGCTCTGAGTGCTGAGACAGCTTGTTTTTCTTTCCTTTCCTTCTCTTTTGATTTCAAGTCAAAAAGAGAAGTGCTTTAAAATTTCCCTTTGGAGATCTTGGTGTCTTTTTTTTTTCCCCTGGTGTCTGACTTCTGTCTAGGAAATCTAATGCAGAAAGATGGGTGGCTTATATGCCGATGGTGAAACAAATAGAAAAATATTTGTCTCAGGCCTATGTTGCAAGTTTGTTAGGGCAAAGATTGTGTGACTGTGTATTTTAGACTGAGGGTTGTCAGACTTAGCAATAAATTTATAGAGGCCAGTAAAATGTCCTTTTCAGATAAAGAATACGTGTTTAATATGTCACCTATGACATTTGGGACATATCTATAAAAGTATTTCTTGCTTTTCTGACGTTCAAATTTAACAGATTAACCTGTATTTTATATGTAGGTCCTCCTTGGACAAGAGGAGAAACATTTGTGAGACAGACCCAAAGAGAGGTGGTCCTGGAGCCTGTCCAAAAGGGCTTTGAGAAGGCTGAACAGATTCAATAGAATGACACTGGAAACACTGCTGGATGTCTATGTACCGACTGACCCAAGGGTAAGAACTCATGGGAACTGACCTCCCTCCCTTATCAACCAAGCATCTATAAGGCAAGGGCATACAATAATATGGGGAGAAATGATTGGCTCTCTGGAAAATCCACGAAGATGCTTAGGGCAAAGTAAACTTCAAATATCTGAGACACCTGACACGATCAGAGAGCACCAAAATTGAAACTTCATGTGTCAGAAAAATAAGGGCTTTCTTCTCCTATGATCCAAGCCTGAAGAGTAGAAACTACAGTTAATAAGATAGGGCTAGAGGAGTAGAGGTGCTTAATGGAGGAAGAAGAGTCCAGTTGTCTTCCTCTTTGAGCCTACAGACTTCCAACTTATACCATGTCTGAGCTTAGCAGGGTCATTTTAACCTAAGTCAAAGCCCACGTTTTCATAATTACAAAATTGGTTGTTTTAAAAGGTTACTAAACCCAAACTCCTCTCAAGTGACCTGAGAAATGTTCATGTTTTGTAAAGTATTGCTGAGATTTTATAAACTGAAATTACTTCAAAATGGAAAATTAGAAAATAATAAATAAGAAAGCACAAAGGAAAGTTAGATAACCATCTGTATTTTTATCCATGAGGCAGAGGAAAAAATATCTCACTCCAAGTAGATTTAAGGACCATGAAAGAAAAAAAATATGATGACTCTATGATTAAGTTTCTTGAAATACGTTTGTTCAACAAGATAGCTCATATAGATAGATGACAGACAATATACTAATATCTACTACCTTATCTTTTTCATCTCTCTGTTTTATCCCCTCATCTCTATCCCTCCTCATTTTCTCAGTGGGGCAGGGGTGGGTGGGAGGGCAGAACGGCACACAAAAAATAAAACAAAGCATCGAAGCAAATATTGGCTGATGTATAAGTTTAGCTTCAAGTCTCTATCATTACAAAATCCATTTCAATATGTATACATGACTAGTAGATGAATTTTCTCTAAGTTGGTAGGTGTGTCTTAATATAATCAGGGTTCTGAGTTTTTCCAGAAATAATTGATTTTCTAATGTATGTCATATACTGTGATTTACATTAGAGCAATGACTATATTTATACAGGACTCTCTAAGCCATATACAAAAGGTCAGCACTTTATTCTAACAATCAAGGAAAAATGTAGTATGCCATCGGTTCAGCAAACTGATGAGAAAATGAGCACAAAACAGAGATCATTCTGTTTTTCAGGTTTTTAGATAAAGTTTCATTTTTAACTCAACTTATAAAAAAAGTTAAGAAAAAATATACACAGTAGTTCTCAAAGCCACAAAAGCCATAGTGTAGAGATGCATAAATGAACACACTCATTGTACTAAAGATAGATTAATCTACTGAATTTCCTGGGAAACAAAGGTTCTTTTTTTCAAATAGATAAACTAAGACAGGTTGATTGCAAATCACAATTATTTGTTCTTCAAATACTTCTTCAGATAAAATTCCTTAGAAAGAACTGCTTCAAACAATGTTCCCTCTCAGGACAGACACGGAGCGTCTACACTTGCCTAGAAATATTGTCTGTACCTCTAGAATGACACTCACCATGCTGGGTTAGCAATAACGGCACACAGTGTTTTTAATATGAGTTGGAAATAGTTATAAAGTTCAGGTGATATGTGATTTGCATCTTAAAGGATGAATAGGCATCATCCAGGTGGGGATAAAAGAAGTGTATTTTAGGTAGAGGGAACAGAAATTGGAGAGACACAAGAGTATTAATGGAGAGTTAATCAGGAAGAGTCAAGAAGTTTATTATGGTCGGATGGCAGGCTGTCTTGCCAAGTGAGTAGGAGATATGAGATAATTCAGGATCACACTGGGAGGGACTTTTATGAAAGGCAACTGCCTACATATTTAATCTCAAACATGGTGCAAAGCCCAGTGAGGGTTTCAGAAGAAATACATGGTTAATTTTTTAAAAAATAATATTATACTGATTATTACCTAGAGGAAATGCCAGAAATTGATAAGTTGTGGCCATTATCCCTTAGGAAATTGTTTGGTAAGTGCTATATTTTAAAAGATAATATAACTAGATAGTAAACACAGTGGAGTACAACACACACATCTTTGGGCTGCTTTCATCAGGCACTTCTGTTTCCTGCTGGCCCCTACCGACTTCTGAGTTGTGACTCTTATTGAAAGTGAACTAGAGTTTGTAGAGCTTAGTATATATTTTAGCTTCTGTGCTTGACTGGCTGTGAGACCTTCATTTTTTCCATTTATAGATGGGGGTAAAAATGTTACCTACTTCATGGGGGTTGCTCTCAGAATTAAGTGACTTAGCATGGAGGCTGGCAAATAATAAGTACTAAATAAATGTTAACTATTATTATTAATAGGAACAGATCAGTTAGAAACTTGTGAAAATAATCATTGCCACAGATGCTGAGTGCTTAGAGAGTGGGGACAGATTAATTATAGGGATATTTATAAAATTACAATGGATAGAATCCTATTTAGATATAAAACTAGATAATACAAAAAAAAACCACATTGAATTTTAGATTGTTTTTATGATCCAAACACTACAATGGTGGATGGTAATCAGTCAAGTTGGTATCTTCCAGAAGAGGATCTTCCTGTGCTCTGTCAAATCATAGAATATAAGCAGCTCTTTCTCTCTGTTAATACCTCAGGCCCTTTGTGTCTGTGTGATACAACGATCTTATCTCTGCCTATGAGAACCATGGATGTATTTAGGCTGAAGTCTTAGTAGAATCTCACATTGTACGTTAGAACCATGGCTACTTTTTTTTTTTTTTTAACTTTCATAATATGTCACTGAGACCAGAAGAAGAGGACATGAGGTCCCACAGTGTAGGTATAGAATAAAGTATGTTCTGCTACCCAGGCTCCCAGTTAAGTTTGTTGTTCTCGGTCAAAGTTATCTTGGATGAGAGCAAAATCCCTCACCCAAATCCCAGACTGTGCCTCCTCAATGCTCTTCTGATGCTAATGACGGTGGGCAGTGCAGGCTAAGAGGTGGGTGCCTCCCAGCCCCACCTGGACGATCAACCGCCTACAGGTTTCATCAACTGCCTTTTGTGAAAGAAGCATAATTAACTTCCATTTTTTATTTTCTCCAGGAAACAGGAGGATGTTAGAAGAATTTCACAGCCCAGTTACCTATTAAATTAGCACCATACTCCCACTCCCATTCTATGAATAGAAGAAAAGTAAATAGCTTTGAAATTAGTCCTATTCCGTAATGCACAAAAGTAAAGTAAATGCTGTCACTTAGATGTTTCTATACAGTTCCTAACCACACAGAGTAGGAGTGGAGTGGAGAGCTGCACATGGTGATGGATGATAATTATGTTTTGATTCCCCAGGCACCAATCTTCAGATGTAGACTCCCAGACATTGTCATATAAATAAAGTATTTAAAGATAAAGAGTACACTTTATGGAGTATCTAAGACATTATGAAACACAAAGGGTTATCAAATTGGGAAAAATGAAATATCAATTTTAAGGTGGGAAGCTATTTTGGAATTTATAATTTTCTCAAATGTCTGAATAAATCTTAGGATGACATATAATGAGGAAACTGTATGGCTGTTTATACTTGCCTAAGGAAGAACAAGTATCCAATGACTCAGATACATTTAGATAATAAAGAACATAAAGCTGAAACATGAGCATTTTTCCCTCAATTGCATGTTTTTGCCTCTCAAAAACCTTTAATATGATTCATATTTTCAATTAATTTTATGGATGAATAGTTATTTCAGGATTATTATGCATGTAATTCATGTGAGTGGGAACAGTTTTCTATGTCATAACCATTGCAGACATTATTAGTCAATCACCATGCTCATTCACACAGAAGCTGATTTTAGCCTCAGAATCCTCATCAGAGAGCAGCTAGCTACCATTACCACTTAAGCAGAGTTGGCTCCATATGTGAAACCAAGCTACCAATCCATTCTACAATTTATCAAGTCTAGGAGAAGATAGCAGAAGTTAGCATTCTTCTATACGGACAAAATGTCTACAAAAGCCTTGCAGTACTCCTGAGTTCCAATTCTCTGAGGCCCAAGAAGTTTCCCATCAGTTCAGCACCCTGCATAACCTCAGTATTGAAATTCACAGCATGACTTTGAGAAAGTGTTGATCCCATGACTCCTGTTCTCAGAGCTACTACAGGCAGATACCATTTACCCTCCCATTTGTTTGTACATTATGGAAACGCTGAATGGTTATTACACATAACAAGAAAGAACCAAAGTAATGCACATGCCAGAAACACGAGGGGATCATTCAACCTAATACACAAGGTAAAGCTGTCCAATTATCAATCTTTACTCAAGAGAGAAGCATAACAGAAATACCTGGAGAAAAAAAATTAAAAGGAAGAAAATTCTTTAGGGAATTTGTAACAGAAAGAGTAGATGATGGTCTATATCAGTGTTTAAGTAATTGTTAGACCAAGATACTTACAATTTTTTGTATAATTTCAGGAAATTTGTCCTTAAAAAAGTGCCCTATGACAGTAAAACTAGAAAAAAAAAATAAACACAATCTCCATCCAGTTTAATATTTTCTTAATTCTCACTTTTTAGCTCTCTACTAAAGCCTGTAGTCCCTTGGAAATGAGGTCACTCTTGATGTGCATACCAATGTCAGCAGGAAAGATGACTGTATTAGTTTTCTATGGCTGCCCAATAAATTGCCACAGACTCAGAAACTTAAAGCAACACAAATTAATTATCTCAAGGTTTCTGCATCAGGAGTCTGGGTGTGGGTTAGCTGGATCATCCATTCAGGGTCTCACTAGGCTGTAATGAAGATATAAACCCGCAAACATGTAAGGTTTGGAGTCCTTTTCCAAGCTCCCTCATTGGTAGAATTCTTCTCCTTGCCCCTGTATGAGTGAGGTCACTGTTTTCTTGCTAGCCATAGTCAGAGACCATTCTCCTCTCCTACAGGCTGCCCACGATTCCTTACCAAAAAGGTCCCATAGACAGTTCATTCACAACATGGATGTTTACTTTCCATCAGGCAAGCAGGAATGTAGTTCTGACACCTTCCTCTGCAACCAGCCCGAGAAAGCTCTCTATTTAAAGGGTTCATGTGATTAGGCCAGGCTTCACCAGGATGATCTTCCCTCTGCCATATAACATCACATGAAAATACTATCTCATCATATGCACAGGTTCTGCCCTCACTGAAGAGGGTTACCCAGGCTGTACATGCCAGGGGGCAGAAATCATGAGGAATATCTAAGCATACTTCCTGTCACAGTGATAATTTAAGGAATGACTAAATGAAGATACAATAATATTTTCAAAAGTGGCATCAATTGCTAGAACTAATACGTTATGTTTATGGAAAACATCAATAAATTAAGCAGCAACTTTGAGTTTCTGGAAACACTGACTACTGCTATTTAGATCAGCCTATCAGGCTTCTCTCTATGAACTTGGATCTCTTGCTCTTCCTTAGGCTCAATACCCTCATTTGTCAACTTGGGATTTAATAATGCCGATCTCACAGAGTTTTCCCAACATCAAACACAAGATTTTCTTTAAAGAATTTTGTAAAACATAAAGAATAAAATAAATGTGAGTCATTGTTATTATAATTATTATTTCTTGTTGAAGCCAAAGCAGGTGTATATTTTGTCTTGTTTTAGTCCATCTAATTATGGAAATGCATAGACTTAATGTTTAATTTAAGGAGTGTTGTGATGTTTGATTTTGTGTAGGTTTCTTTTCTTTCTCTCTTGCTTTTTTTTTTTTTTTTTTTAATTTAGAAGTTACAAAGATGCTTCTGCTACCAGATTTAGCAAAGGAATTTCCAGAAGCAGCATTAGGACATCAAAGGATGTTCTTCTTAAATAATTCATCTAATTAAATTAAATCAGAGCACCTTTCAGGGCCTGGAACTTTTGTGATACCATTTTAGTTTATTGTAACTGAAAAGAATTTCTCCACAATGCACAGAAGAAGAGACTAGGCATAATATAGACCTTTGATAAACTATGAAGCTAAGAGCCTTCTTTATTATCAAAAACCATTTGACTATGACCATAAAAAACAAAACCAAAACAAACATGTAGAGCTTATTTTAGTTGCTGTCCATGTGGTTAGAGGTAGGGCTGAAATGCATGCATTGCCTCTCCAAAAAGAGAAAGAAGGGATGAGTAGGTCCAGAATACTACAGACCAAATAATAGTCAGTAAAATGGAGTCTCACTGATCCAGTATTCCCTGAGGATAAAATATAACATCAGAAAGTTCTGTAAGTCCAACCGAAGGAGGTTTGTTCATTAGAATAGCCAAAGTACATAATTCTTAGATTTTACTAAGTCCTAAATATATGTTCTGAAATCTCACTTAAAAAATTCACTTTCATTATACCAACTAATGAATCATCGAACTTCACATCAGAAACCAGGGATGTACTGTATGGTGACTAACATAATATAATAAAAAACATTAAAAAAATTCACTTTCATTAAATTACAATAGCAATAACTGAATTTAGATGTAACACCCCATCAATTTAGGAAAAACTTGTCCTATTCTATTACCTAAGTTCTTTCTAGAAACCTAATCCAAAAAGCTCCCTGCAATTAAATTATTCCATGGGTTTTCAAAATCTACAAGTGCAATGACTTCTCGCAAGAAGCTATAAAAATGTAACTATTGCCTTGTAACCAACATCAATTCAATTGTATTGGTGTCTTACAAGACTAGGTAATAAAGAAAGCTAGATGGATTTTTTTCACCCTTCAGACCATTTTAATTTTGTAAATATTTTTCAGCAAAGAACAATCAATTTTATACCTGGAGAAGGTATAAAACTTGAAGCATTTATAGTCTTTATTCCCTACTCAATAGTAACTTTGCTACTAAAATGATTTAAAACTTACCAAAATAAAACGAAGTGCTGATTGATACAAAAGGAGTCTTGTTAATTTGCTCTGTCAATTAGCCTTAAATCTTAATAAACAGAGAGGGAGGGAAAGAGCGAGAAGGAGAGAGCCTAAATGGAGTGAGGGGAGAGTTAAACTAAAAGTATACCTTGAATTTATGTTGTCTTAATATTAAAAGTCAAACACTTACATAGTTTTTTATAAATAAAAAATATATGATAAAAGATAATTTCCAGAAGCTGGGGGAGATGGGGACAGAGTTTTAAAAGAGTCAAAGATTTTCAAAGACCTCAGAAAAAAATATGGTGTAATTACTTCAAGAGGAATAACAGTTTTATGTGGTACTTCTTATGAGTTTCTCTTATATTTTTGAAGGTCGTGATCAGTGCAACATTTTCATAATAGCATTTATAATTATGAGCAGAACAAGGTTTCATTAATATCTCATCAAACATACTTCTATTGTCTTTGTATACCAAGTGCTTAATAAATTACTTAGAACCTGTAGGTATTAACAGTAATTATTGTGATGTTTTTATTCTAAAAACTCCATAAGCTAGTCAAACTATTTCCGCAAGTATCCACATTTCAAGGAATTTTCCACAGCAGGTCATAAAATGGTCCTTTCAGAAGAATTTGTTCATTATGTTCAGTGGCTCGAATATGATTCAGTATTTATCAACTCATAGATAGGCCATGATACACACATAATATGCTTATTAGAGTATAAGTGTGTATAGTATCTGAAGCTGTAAAATTTCTATATTTGACTTTCCATTTATTACACAAGCCATAAATCCATATTGTCCACCATGCCCAGGATTTTCTCTAGAGTAAAATGGAATTTGTTCATTAAGCCAGGGTCAGTAAGGGTGTCCTATGATAGCTAACCTCTGTCTATCAAATCTGCTGTACAAACCAAACTATGGAAAATAGAAAACCTTAAATTATGCTCTCAAGTTTCATTTCTGTCCATGATATCTCTACACAGATCTAGGGAAAAGTATTTAACAATGTCAAGCAGTAAGGTTGGAGGCTTTTATTCAAGGGGATTTTTAAATTAAATGGTTTCTAGGCTTTCACATTCTTGTAATGCCCCTGGGCCTATGCTGGAAATAGTATTAAACTATAAAGTCAGGAAAGGTAGTTTTAGGGCACTTTTTTCTTTCAACACTTTGTGCTCAAAACTTGCTGGGACTGATTTAAGGAGGTAAGGAGTCAGGGCTGCAGAAATAGATAAATAAGCAATCCTCCTTAACATATGGAGACAGACAACCTACAAAGTGGCCGAGAATATGGATACTTATTTATACTGGAGAAATAAACAACATTATTCAGGCAGGTTTCACCATTGAATTGGAAAATAGAAATTCCATGGATCACATCCTACCCTGATGTCTGCAAGAATAGGGACAGAAAAAGCAACATCGGCAACCAACTGAGAAAAGGGGCACAATCTCCTGACTATACTTAAAGATGATGACCAAAAAATAAAATAAAATAAAATAAAATAAAATAAAATAAAATAAAATAAAATAAAATAAAATAAAAAATAAAATAAAATAAAATAAAATAAAATAAAATAAAATAAAATAAAATAAAATAAAATAAAATAAAATAAAATAAAATAAAATAAAATAAAATAAAATAAAATAAAATAAAATAAAATAAAATAAAATAAAATAAAATAAAATAAAATAAAATAAAATAAAATAAAATAAAATAAAATAAAATAAAATAAAATAAAATAAAATAAAATAAAATAAAATAAAATAAAATAAAATAAAATAAAATAAAATAAAATAAAATAAAATAAAATAAAATAAAATAAAATAAAATAAAATAAAATAAAATAAAATAAAATAAAATAAAATAAAATAAAATAAAATAAAATAAAATAAAATAAAATAAAATAACAATACATGCAAACATAGGAAAGAGCAATTTCACAGAACTCTTATGGAAAGGCTGACAAAATTCTGACAATTCTCACAATGCCCCTTGCTAACAAGACTAAATGAAAGCCAAACAGTTAAACATAGAGTTGGAGAAATGATCCATAGCCTCACCAATCCTCCCAGAAAAATGATATATACCACCTTCCAGGTAGAGAGAAATTAAAAAAAAAAAAAATCTTTCAGAAGAGAGAGTATTATTTCAACTAGATTTTTCTGCTGAATCCTCCATTTCCCTCACACAAGAGTGGCCACAACACAAAAAAATAGCAGGCTCTTATTTTGTATCTTTGTTCAAACATCCCTTTACTGACATTTTCATTGATTGACTAATCATGACTCTATTCTCACTGGTCAGAGGCCACTTCTCTTCTTCTCTGTGAACTATAGCATCAGATCCTGATATATTGGAAGAAAGAAAAAACAAAAAGAATCATTCTAGGAAAAATATAACATAAGCAGCAGGAGGTAAACCCTCTTGATCAGTTCATGCTTTATAACTAGCTAATAAGAATATACATTTCATAAAACAAGAGCTTAACCTATAGTAAAGAAAACAAAATGAGATAAAAAGGGAGATTTGAAAATAAAGGACATTTTTAATAGGCAAATAGCATCATTATAATACTAAAATATATGTTAGAAATAATAAGAAACAGAATAAATGGGCCAAAAAATCCATTTATGTATTATTAACTCTTAAAAGTAGTGAAAGCAGTTTAAATTATAAGTAGATTCAAGTATGTGAATGCAGCCTATTAGAAATGGAAAAATTTCCAAAATGAATGATCCAATATAAGAATAATTGGTGTCATGAAACAGAAAACCAAACAAAACTGGAATACATCAGATATGGAATTTTCTCGAAATGAAGGAAAGTTTTAATCATCATATCAAAGAGCATCTCATGCGTTAAAAAATTTGTTGCAAAAGTCTTCAACATCAATACCAACTTTATACTACTTGAGCTGCTGAGCTTCAACAACAAAGAGATATTTATGCATCCTGTCCAAAAAACAGAAAAAGGAAGATGCATTCTGCTAAGAGAATTTTAAAAACAAGCAATAGGAAGTTATAGTCAATCACGAAAAAAAAAAAAAAAACACACTAAAGTTATTTACCTCACAAGGAACTTTAAAAGAAACCACAAAGGAGTCATGACACATGATGCTGGCAGCAGGCAGTACAGATGCGAAATAGGATTTCTAGGGGGTGGAAAACAACTTTCCAGCAATGTTCTGTTACGTTATGTGGTTGTAACATAAGTTTGTCGAGCAAGAACTTCTTGGAGGAGGAGAGAGAAAAGAAAAGGTTAAATAAATTTCCAATTTATTTATTTTATTCAAAGTGGGTACATTCAAGTTTATCTAATATTAAAATATGGACTCTGGCCAGAGTAAGGATATGAAGACCTGGGGAGAAAAGACAGGATAGGTAGAAGTCTTAGAGTTCATGGATTGTAGCCTTGATGAGTTTAGGGTCCAAGTGGGCAGTAAGTGAGCTGGAGGAGTAAGAGAAAATACCAAAAGAGTGTTTGAAGCAGATTTTTGTAGGCGTTGCAGGTCTGGTGCAACTTAGAATAGAATCCCTGTGAGTGGGTGATTGTAGTAGGGTGTAAAAAATATCACTTATACAAAATAAAAATCAAGGAATGGAGAAGCCATGCTATAGGAAGCTACATAACAAGTGATAAAGTTATTTTTTATGAAAAAAAAAAACGATACTCTTTAACTTAATGGTTAACTATTTTCTACCCCAACACAACTAAAGGGTATAACATACCATCATTATTCATAGTGTACTAATTCTCAGGGAAGGGCTGCATTTGGGGCAATGACTCCTTGGAAAGTTACTTTTATAACATTGCAAAACACATGCAAGACATTTTGAATTTGAAAAGTGTTCTCCCCATCAGTCGTTCCTCTAAACCACTTCCAGGTAAACATTATTAACCCCTGCTTTTGTTATAAAAAATACCTTCATGTTAATCTAAAGTGCATGAAATAATACTCCTCTTCGTAGAAATTCAAAATTACGAGATCTCTTCACAGTTTAACACAATTCAAATCAAGGCAAATATCACTCTAACCATGGGCAGTGATGTTGGTGAAGTTCCGGGATGATATATCAGGAATATTTCCATGGCTGATTTCACACTGAGGGTGCCATACAGACCATCTACGCAAGAATGGATCAATGACTATATACATAAGTGTTTGAGCCTGAGCTCATTTTTGTGGAGTTCAGATTAGAACTAACACAGGGAGGAGAAAAGTTACTTGTTTTGAATAAATGAATTGCTAGGTTTAAGACCAAAATATGATGCTATTTGATCCTCATGCTTTGAGGTACGATTTTAATATATCATCCTGATTTTACAGCTGAAGAAGCTGAGGCGTAAAATAGACAAATGATTGCTTGGGATGGCAGTAATTAAGTGATAGACCAGGAATCTGGATTCATACTTTCTTTTTTTTTTTTTTTTTTTTTTTAAGATTTTATTTACTTATTTGACAGAGAGACAACCAGCAAGAGAGGGAACACAAGCAGGGGAAGTGGGAGAGGAAGAAGCAGGCTCATAGCGGAGGAGCCTGATGTGGGGCTCGATCCCAGAACGCCGGGATCACGCCCTGAGCCGAAGGCAGCCGCTTAACGACTGAGCCACCCAGGCGCCCATGGATTCATACTTTCTGACTCTCAAACTCACTGTGCTCACCATTCTATGACAGATGGCTTGCTGGTCACAAAGGCTATGGCTTCACTCCTTCAGGGTTTGGTTTAGAGACTTGTACAATAACGGAGAATACTTTACAGATGATAGAGTAGGATTTCATTCTTTGGAACAACAAAAATTTCTGACATCTCAATAAAGGCAACTAATGGGTTGGTAAGCAGGAGAAACACTAATAGTGCGGCTATGCCTTCATCTTAATCGAAATGCAATACAAATGTATTTCTATTTCTTTTAGTTCGTTCATACAGAAAATCTCCAATTTGTTTTGTCTTTACTCACATAATGCTCTTTTGTACCTCTCATTCCCTCCATACAATCTCATATCCTTATTCCCCAGGATACTGTATTCTTTAACTTAAGAAAAGATATAATATGCCTCAGATACCATGACCTTATAATTTCAGTATTATTATGTGATCAGCAAGCTTAATTAATCTAAAATAAATGCATAAAATCCTATTTTTATATGATCATATATCCTGAAAGGATACAAATTTCATCACACAGCGTCTAGTCACCTGATATCTGCATTTAACTTGATAAATACTATATGTAAAAATATCACTGGTTTAAATTTTTTTTAAAGAAACATTAACCAAAAAAAGAACCACTTAAATGTCACCATCCCCTAAAAACAATAAAAACTGACATAATTCCAAAAAGTTTATTTATGAAGACATTGCAAAGTTAAATTTGAATATATTTAGTTGAGTATGTTGTTCTATGGATGTCAATAAATTTCTTATTAAAAAAATAAACTAGTAAAAGTTTTATATGCATGGACATCTCTCTAAATTGCTAGATGCTCATCATTCTTTTAACTATGGCTTCTATAGCATCTTGATAGAGTCATATTCAAGACAGATACTTGTGATGCCAAATTTGTAATATTGATACCAAGTCCACTTCCTATTTGAGGGTGGGCAGATGGCAGAGAATTAACATATAAGCAACCATATGCCAGATATTTTGCATATACAAAATCATTTTACATTAATAGTCCTCAAAGAGAAGACATCAGCATCCCCATTTTACACCTGAAAAATAGTGCTGGAGCCAAGTTTCTGCAACCCTTCCCCCCAGGCATTATCACACACACATAGTGACATCTCAAAACTCTTCAGATCCCTCTTGCAGTGGATAATTCATGCACCTTGACCTCAACAAAGGTGCAGATCTCTCCAATTTCTTCTGTATGGTTTCTTATTTCTGGTGCTGTGCATTTATTTATTCTGTAAATTCCAAATGTCGGAGGTTGCATCTTCAACTTCTATAAAACTCCTGACACCTCACAGTGGATTGAGCAATATATGCTTCTAATAGTCAGATCATGGGTATTAACATAAATGTTCTTTCTCTTTGCACATATGGGTCAAACTTTTTGCAGCCTCATTTTCACATTCCATCTTAGTGCATATGTCATTAGAAACAACCCATTGACATAATGTGGAATGTCTGTTCATTTGTGTGGACAGATGGAGGGCTCAATTCAGACAACTGTGCAAACATTTAACAGTAATATAAAATAAACTCTTAACATTATATATGAACACTGAAATCAGTATATTTTGTGAAGTGGTGAGTGAAAGAGAAGTTCAAGAACATGAATATTTAGGTATTTAGGCAGAGAAATAAAGGGCTGGTGTAGATTAAGACACTGTTCTGTTTTAATTTATCATTGACTAGTGGGGAATGGAATAGGATTCTAGAAGCGGCTTAAGTAAAGGAGAGTGGGTTGTAATTGTCACAGTACAGTTTGGGAGAAGACTAACAGAGGAGGAAAGAATGATGGTGTAACAAAAACAACAAAAATGTGTATAAATGAGTAGAAATTAAGAGGAAGAAGGGGAAAGGTGCTTTAGTACCTTCTGGGGTCCACCACATAAAATGAAGAATATGCGAGGTTCAGAAATAAAAAAGAGAACAGTAGCAAAACTGTAAATGCTAACACAGTTTCCTCACTCTGTCTCTGCAACAGGGACCCTTTATTCATCCTTGAACTAACCTCAGCACCTTAGCAAGATGAATGGAAAAACTAAATTCTAAAACATAGAAACAACAATATAAATGTATCTTCTTATTCACATCAGCTCCCATGAGAAGTATTCTCAACTTGTCCAGTATTGAATGTTCCAGTATTGCACCTAGACAAAAAATAGTGTTCTTGAGCCTGGACATTTACATATACAGAGATACGTATGAAGACATCCGTAATTCAATACGGGTAAAAATATAGATAGCTTTCACTAGTTAGAAGTACTCCACTGTACTTTTTAAAAATTATTATTATAATATGTTAGTCCCCATACAGTACATCATTAGTTTTTGATGTAATGTCCCATGATTCATTTTTTGCATATAACACCCAATGCTCCATGCAATATGTGCCCTCCTTAATACCCAACACCAGGGTACCCATCCCTCCACCCCTCCCCTCTAAAACCCTCAGTTTGTTTCCCAGAGTCCATGGTCTCTCGTGATTTATTTCCCCCTCTGCTTACCCCCCTTTGATTTTTCCCTTCCTTCTCCTACCTATCTGTCTGCTATTTCTTATGTTTCACAAATGAGTGAAACCATATGATAATTGTCTCTCTCCACTGCACTTTTAATAAAGTTAACATTTTTCCTATGCTCTCCAAGATTCTGTATTACCTAGTTTCTATCCCTAAAAACTTATCTCATACCACTTACTTTCCTTTAAACTATGTCTTTGTCAATTTCTAAAATATATCAAGTGAGTTAATAAAATGGGAGGTTCTACTTAAAAGCAAGAAAGGAAGTCAAAGAAAAATAAAGTGCCCGTAGTCTATGCACCCTCAATACTGTTGACTATGGAGGCAGAGAGCACCTTGATGAATGGCCACTTGATACTCTAGTTCTCAAGTAAATGATGCCCGCAGTGGGCTGAATGGTGACCTCAAAGAATATGGTTATGGTGCTCATGTTGGCAGCACGTATATTAAAACTGGAATGATATAGAGATTTGCATGCCTCTGTGGCAAGAATGATACACAAATTCATGAAGTATTCTGTATTTTTTAAAAAACGTTTATGACCCCTGAAAACTGTGAATGTGACTTTGGAATAAAAGGTCTTTGCAGATGTAATTAAGAATCTTGAGATGAGATTATCCTGAATTACTCAGATAGGACCTAAATCCAATAATAAGTGTCCTTATAAGACACAGAAGAGAAGTCAGAAACACGGGAGAAAGTGATGTGACTATAGAAGCAGAGATGGAATGATGTGGCCACAAGCCAGGGAAGCCACTCAGGGCCCTGAGCCTTCAGAAACTGGAAGAGACAAGAAAGGGAGCCTCCAGAGGGAGCATGGCCCTGTCAACACCTTGATTTCAGAGTTCTGTCCTCCAGAGCTGTTAGAGAATACATTATACTATTATTTTAAGCCACCCGGTTTATGGCAATATTTTCACAACCTTCCTAGGAAAGGAATATGGTACTTAATGGTAGAGATAGATGCATCAGCTTTTCAGGATTTTAGTCATCAAGATTATTTAACTAACCCTCTCTTATCTAAAGTGATACTCAATAAACAATCATTTTATTACGTACTAGTTAATTAAGTAGGTTTCTCAGAGGAAAGAAAACATATTGGTCAGCCAGTAAACTATTACAGTGCTTTTGACAGATCTATTAATATACTGGAATTCTAGTTTACATTGTAATCTCTTACGAGTTTGGTTAGCCTTGCTCAACCCAAAGATACCAATCAATTTAAGATACCACAACACAATTAAAGTCCTGGGCCTTATTAGCATGATTACCGTAAGAGAGGCAATATCCTGTAAGACTTTACCAGAGATGTTTTCAGAAAAACCAGAGGGGATCATGATATTGTTTCTAATGGCCAAAATCGGACATAAGGAAGTTTGTGCACAGGTTTATTCTTGGCTTGTCTCTACTAATCTTTAAATAGGTAGAAAGCATATGAAGTTATAAATCTTAAAAGGAGGTAGAATTGAAGACAAATATATAAATAGAGATTATTCTTTCGCTTCAAAATGCTCTTTTTGTCATTCCTCTTTGGGGCCCCAAATACTCACTTGTAGGTATATTTTCTTGAATTACAGAACAATTTTTCAGGCTTTCCTACTAAAATAAAAATAATTAACTCTAGTTTTTTCTTTCTCCTTTCTTTCTTTCTTTCTTTCTTTCTTTTTCTTTTTCTTTTTCTTTTTCTTTCAAGATTTTAATTTATTTGACAGAGAGAGCACAAGTAGGGGGAGCAGCAGGCAGAGGGAGAGGGAGAAGAAGGCTTCCCGCTGAGCAGGGAGCCTGATACGGGGCTCAATCCCAGGACCCCAGGATCATGACCTGAACCGAAGGCAGATGCTTAATGACTGAGCCACCCAGGCACCCCTAGTTTTCTTTTTTTAAAGATTTATTTATTTGAGAGAGAGACAGAGAGATGCAAGTGCTTGCAAGTGGGGGAAGGGGCAGAGGAAGAGACTCTCCAGCAGAGTCCCCACTGAGCATGGAGCCAGACCTACAGCTTGATCTCATGACCCATGAGACCATGACCTGAGCCAAAACCAAGCCACCCAGGTGCACCTAAATAGTTTATTTTTAACTCATGTAGGTCAATGATCATGGTCCAACCATCATCTTTCATTAAGAAGAAAATATACAGGGCAGTATCATTGATATCATTGTAAAGACCAGAAAGAAGATGGGAGGGAAAACATTGGCAAAGTTTCACACTCAATTATATATGTAAATGTGCTGAATCCTAGCACTAGAAACATTCTAGTGTTCCTTAAGTGCTTTAAAAAAATAGGCTATGATTCAGTGAAACAGAAGTGAAATACAATTATACTTTGTAGGAAAACACAATGGAAGGAACTCTACATTTTTTGTGAAAGACCCAGCTCATAATAGTAATAGACTGGAGATGTAACTTAGTTAAAATGTCTTCCTGGAGAACTGGAGGTGGCACACTTCTGCCAACAAGCACTCTCCTCTCTGGGAATATAACCAAACCTTACAGAGAGCAAACAGGTGGCACCAACTACATGATATGCATAGTACCAAGGGTCATTAGAGCTAAGGGGTAGAGATCCTAGTGTTAGGGGTCAAGTGGTTGTGTTTACTCCCAATTATATTTCTTTATAACTATGTCCCTGGGAATTACTTATATTCTCTCACAAGCATTTTCTTCACCTTCCGTGAAATGGAAATATTAATAGCATTGTTGTGAGGTTTATTTTGCAGTATATATAACTTATCACAAAACTAGGTACATACACATCTCATTAAATGATGGGCTTTATTACCATCTTCATCACAATCACCATCATCCATTTTTCTTTACAAGATTCATATTTAACAAACCAATATGGGAAGACTTGAAGATGGCTATCATTAATGAAAAACCCTAGGGATTAACCACATGAGATACGTACTTGCTGCATGAAGTCATGAAAATTCATAGGTTTCAGGAGAGGTGGTTCCCTCTTCCAGTTTTCCCCCGAAAAGATCAATTGCACAACATTTGATGATCTTACACAACTCTGATTGGTCTTAATGGTACACACTGATATTGTGTGTATTATATCAATTGGAAATGCCAAGTTAATAAAGCACTCCAAATAGATTTTTTTGTACCTATGACAATTTATACACAGCCTCAAATTCAGAGATCTAGTCCTTACTAACTTACTCACTTTTAAACTGTTCTATGACTCCATCTCTTTGAAGCGAGAATACATATTTTTCTCAAGTAAACACATTTCTAGCTGAGAGGCCAATTTGCTTAAAATGTATTGCAATCAAAATATTTGCTGTTTCCTTCTTGAAAAATTGGGAATGTGGTTTTTTCAAAGCATCTTTGTACTTGAGAATGAAGCTTCAAGTCCAGTAATTGTCGGTGTTGACTATTATTACACACCTACAGCAAAATTTTGTCAAGAACATCATAAAGTTGTACATGCCTGTGGTCTCTCCAACACTCCTTCTATTTCTGGGAATCAAACTCTTTGGGCCTGGATTGTGACAGCCTACTGTTGCCAGTGTGAGTCCCTACAGTATCTCTGTTCTGTTGGCTAGGTTGGTTTTTTTTTTTATTATTATAAATGATAATTTCTTTATCATCTGCTCTTTCTCTTCTACAGGAGCCACACTCTCTCTTCTTATGTCTGTCATATTCTCCTCCATTTTCTATGAGCAGCTGTATCTAATTTTCCCAGTGGCTCAAGGTCTGAACTTTTGTGTCAGTCAGACATGGAAGGAAATACAAACTCTCCCGTTCCCCTCCTCTAGCAATCTGGTTCCTGAGTTACACCTGTGGCAAGAGGATTATACCTACAGGTAGTGGACATTCCTCAAATATTCTAGAATCCTTTTGTCTGGCAAGGATTGTTTCCAGTTTTTATACATATTTTAGTGGTAAACTAAAGAAATTCCATTAAAGGCATTAACCAAAACCTATTTTGAACCAGAAGACCTGATAGGGTTTCAGTATGGACTTCAAAATTAGATAAAAATAGATGTAACTAATAATAACCATTATACTAATGGGTGCAATTTCTTACAGAGAGAAGAAGGAGGCTGGGGAAAGGCAGGCATTAGTTATATTTAGCAAAGTTAAGAATAAACAGTAAAGCACATAACATCGAGACAAAAAAGATGACAAATTCAAGAATATGTTAACTAAAGCAATAAATGTGAATGAGTTAAATTGCACTATTAGAAGACAGATCAAACCTGAAACAAAAGTCCAAATGTATGGTACTTTCAAGACATGATCTAAAATAAAAGACATGAAGAAACTAAATATGATGATCAAAGATATGTCAGGAAAGCATATAAAATCAGGAAAACAATATTAAAAAGTGTGTACAAGCTAAAGATATAAATGAGGCAGATAATTTCCACTCATGACATTCAAATATAAACAAATAAAAAACCCTGGATGGTGTCTGTAATAAATAAATATCATCTATAGATTATTAAAACTATTAAAACAATGTCTAAAAGAAAAATTCAAAAAGGAAAGATACAACTAGGCAATTTTTTAAATGAAAATATAAATTGTGAGTAAAACAACTAATTTTTTCTACCAATAACATGTAGTCCACGTAATTATGAGGCATCTTAATGCTTAGCAAGCAGTCTCTTCCAAGCTGACAGAGGGCAGTGTAAATTTTGTAACTTTTCTGGAGGAGATTTTGCAGTATATATCAGAATGACGTATCATTTGGCTATAATATTCTTTGAGAGATTTACATTCAAATTTGTTAAGCATATTGTTATTCAAATTCCATAATGTTGGAAATAATCCAAATGGCTATTAACATGGGATTTAAAAAATAATAATGATATGTAGTATTTATATAGTATGTATCACATCCCAACATTGTTTAAATTGCTCTACATTTATAAAACCATGTAATTATAAGAACAACCCTATGGAGTAGGTACTGTTTTTATCCCTAGTTTTCATATGTGGAAACTGAGGCACTGAGAGAAGTTAAGAAATTTGTTCAAGTTCACGTGTCAACAGTGGTGAAGTGGTGATGAAAGCTCAGCTATCTGTCTCTGGAGCTTAGATTCACAACCTCTAGGCTATAAAGTTTTTCAAATGAGAGCATCCATTATTATAGAATAATTTTATCCATAAAAATATGCTTTTAAGATTTTTTTTTACAATATGAGAAAATGACTAGGATCTTGATAAGTGAAATAAAATTCTACTTTGCAAGATACATAAAACCAAGATAGGCATGATTTATACAAAACGTGTTGCCAAAGCGGAAGGAATAAATTGATAATGTTTTTATATTATGAATCTCTCAACATTTCTTTCTTTTTTTAAGAATTTTTTATTTATTTGAAAGAGAGGGAGAGGGAGAGAACGAGCAGGGGGTTGGGGGAGTGGCGGGGGCGGAGGGGGCAACTGAGCCTCCAGGCACCCTAATTTTCTAACATTTCTAAGATAAATTTACTTGATTAAAAAAAGTAGCATAAACAATTAGTATTTTGTAACATAACTTATTGTATCATTATCATCTAATAATACTGACATATTAAACAGCCAAATAGCACTAGAGGTTCCTGGAACAGGGTCTATAATGTATATATGTATTTGTTCTTATTGGTGACTTTTTTTCTCATCCCAAACTATTCTAAAAAACAAAACTGGGTAGACTGGTGGCAAAAATAAATAAATAAATAAATAAATAAATAAATAAATAAATAAAGCTGTACATCTAAATAATAAGCTAGCTAGAGCTGGGTGAGTTTGTAGACACAGAAGTAAAAATATTATTCATTCTTCTTAAAAAGAAAAAATCAAAGTCTTGCTGAACTTCTATATAACAAAGAAAGCCTTTACAGGACTTTTAAGTGTACTATAACACTAACCTGCATAGCAACTAACATATCTCCATTTTTCTACTTCAATGCATTTTGTCAGATTTCACAGGTCCAAGATAAGCCATCATTCTCTTTGAGGACCCTCTCCCTCTTTCTGGGTCTGTTTGTTTTTTATGCAAAAGTGCAGAAATTTTAAAAAAAAGAATAAAACCATTTGCCAGACAGCAAATGACTTTTTCCTTGCCATACTCAGGGTAAAATGGTTTTGTACAACAAACACAGGAACCTAATTATTGAGTAAACTTTTTCAAAACCAATACAAAAATATCAAATAAATGAGTAGTAGAGGAAAAAAAGCCCTGTAATAGATACAACAGAGGAACACAGAAAAAACCTCTATGGAGCTAGAGTGGTTTGGTAAATATTTAGGATTTGGGATATGTCCATGAGATACGAGTTGATTTCAAAATACACACTTTTAAAGGAATGTGTTAGTTGAGTTTGAGGGGTGAGCAGAATAATAAGAGCATATTCTTTTTCTGTAGAGATGAAATGCACTTATTATTTGGCCCTCTGCCCATATTTATATTATACCCTAATTCTCAGCCTAGAAAGGGTTCATTGCCAGAGTTACTGCTCAAAATGTAAAGCAGATCATGTCACTCTCTGCTTAAAACCTAAGATATTTCTTCCATTTTCTTCCGGTGAGGTTTAGATCCATGATGATGGCATCCATCAAACGAAAACCATTTATAACCATCTCAACTGCACTAAACCTACCCTTTTCAGACTCCCTCTTAAGTACAGGTCCCTCTTGCTGGAAAATATTCTCAACATTCTATAAAAAGGCCAAATTCTTTCAAACTTCTGTTTTTGCACATGCTGTTCTACTTGCCTAGTTCCTTCAACTCACCTGCTAGAGAGATTTCCCTGGTTTTTTTTTTTTTCTATTTACAATTTTGGCTGTGATTTTTGTGCATAAAATATTTATATCTGTGAGTTCCTCAAGGAAAGCAACCACACACTTTTCAGAGTCCTATTCTTAGCACCCAGCAGAGTGTCAGGCCTAAAGAATTAATAGATGTTGATGGAATTAAAGACTAAGTGATGCATGTATTTGTTGACAGACAATGCTGAAATGAAGCAGGTGCAATTATGCAAAATCTACATTTCATTTCTAAAATGCTTAGAGGTGAATGCTATTTTTCCTAGATTTCTAGAAAAGTTTAAAAATGCTCTTTATAAAATCTGTCACTTTCTACAAAGATCTAAATCTAAGGACTATGATTGATAATATTGCTGAGTGTCACCAGATTAACCAAGATGATTCACAAGCTGGAAGGAACATTTGAATAGCCTGGAGCCCCCTTGTTCATCCATCCATAGATTATCAGTTTGGATGATGGCTGAGGTTGATCAGGTAAGATTATCTATGGCTCCTTTATACTGGTTATTTTGCTTTCAGAAGAAAGATGTGCCTTCCCCTCACATTCCTACAGCATTATGTATGTTAATAAGTCCCTACCTCTCTCTCTCTTTTTAAAGATTTATTTGAGAGAAAGGGAGGGAGAGAGAAAGCATGAGCAGGCAGAAGGGGCAGTGGGAGAGGGAGAAGAAGACTACACACTGAGCAAGGCCCCTGACACAGGGCTCAACCCCAGGACCCTGAGATTATGACCTGAGATGAAGGCAGACGCTTACCCGACTGAGCCACACAGGTGCCCCTTCACCTTTCTCTTGTACAGGCTCTGGTATTGTGCTTCTTAGGTAGTCTTCAGAGCTCCAGGTGATGACATCATTAGCACACATACTCTGACCACACCCCTCTCTGCTTGGAGTCAATGGGTAATTTGCTACTTGCTAGGACAAGGCAGGATAAATCCTTTTAGTATATGCACTTACTTATGGTCCTCCCGTGTATCAATCTGAGTTCCTACAGATTCTTAGTTAACAAAACACTCTCATCATTGGCTTGCATTAGGTCCCTCTCATTCCATTTATTAATTTACTCTTTATTTTTAACTCAAACCTACTCTTATCCTCTCCCATATCCAACTATTCTTAGTGTGCTTGACTTATCTATGTTCTTATAAAATGCATTTTATAGTTGTGTGTTTTCCATAAACTCATTCTATTTTTATTTAACTCAGCACTATACTTGTTCCACATTGTCGTGTACACATTTATTATGTTCTTCTACTGCTATGTAGTATTTCAGAGAGAATATCTACTGTGTTTTGCTGTTCCCTGAGTAATGGCTAACTAAATCATCCAACTCCTGGCTATGTAAACAACATCCTCATATGACTCTGTCGTTATGCAAATATTTCCTTGGAGTGTATTCCCAGGTAGGAGATTGGTGCATCAGAGGGTATCTACCTACCTACCTACCTACCTACCTATGTATGGATTTTGACTAAGCACTGCCAGATTGCTCTTCAGAATGGCTGCCCCAGTCCACACTCACATCAGTAGTACTGGAGGCGCCTACATACCCACCAACATGTGGCAGATACACCTTTTAATCTTTGCCGAGTTGCTAGGTGAGAGGAAGATCATGTTTTAATTTTGTTTTTGTCTGATGAAACTGAGCATTTATTGGCATGCTTCCATGTCTTTGGGCTTTTCTCATCTATAAATAGCCTCTGCATGTTCCTTGCTCATTTTTCTAATTACAATCTTGTCACTTCCTTTTTTGAGAACCTTTTTTGATAATTTTAGATTTTGTCCATTACTGTTCTTTTTTTTTTAAATTAGAAATGCAAGTATCTTCTCTTAATCTTACACTTAAGTTGTTCTTTTTGCTTCACTAAGAAGATTTAATTTTGGTGTTATATTTATAATTTCTACTCATAGTTTTACTTAAAAGGATCTTTTCTCTTGTGGTTATCTATTCTTTATAGATTTATCTTTGACACTTCTATGCTCATAGTGAGGGTTCAATTTTATCTTCTCCTTAGTGAAGGTATTTTCCTGATGCTGTCTGTTAACTAGTTTGTCCTTTATCAATTTTTTATGATGCCATTTTAATCATGGAGTATTTCCCAAATATATATGGAAATCTTTTTGAAATAACTATTCTATTCCATATGTAATTTTAAGTCATACTTTTGTCATTAACATATTATTTTTATAGCAAAAGCATTTTTTTATTAAGTTCAATTAGCTAACATACAGTACATCGTTAGTTTTTGATGTAGTGTACAATGATTCATTAGTTGTGCATATTATTTTTATTAAGATGACTCCGAGTTTGTTTCTTACCATAAATCATTCCTCTTTATTCATTTTTGAGGTTAAATTATCTTTCTGTGGTCCTCAGTTCTTCAATACAATTTTTTCCTTCAATACACATTTTTAAATAAATTTGTTAAGATCATTCCTAAAACTCACCAGTCATTGATTTTGACTGTGAAAGACTGAATATACAATATCCAGATCTTACATAAGAATAGTATTCTGACCCACAATCTGCAGTAAGCAGCCCAGGAAACCAACCCATTATCTATAGCAATTAGCCCAAGAAGTCAGCCTATTATGTACAGGTAAGACTTGTGGGCAGTCAGACCGGTATCACTAGTACACAGTCAAAGAAACCAAACATCAGTCTTGTAACAACTGGCCCCAAACAGCCAGGACTTGATTAATAACAGATAACGGTTCTAATTTCTGTCCCCACTTCTACCTTAGGACCAACCAGAGAAAGCCGAATATGCACCCCTAACCAATCACAAAGGATACCATACTTCTATTTAGCCTGTCTACAGTTTTCCCACACCACCAGCCTCTAATCTAAAACACCTTCCCTTTTTTCCACTGTAAAGCTTTCCCACTCTTCTGCCTGCTTTGAGTTTCTGCCAAAATGTAGTCAGTGATGGTAGCTGACTCCTTGGTAGAGCAAGCTCTGAAAAAATAGTCTTTGTCTGCTCTCATCTGGTAGGTTTGTTTATTTCCACGATTTTACTAAATGTATAGATTAATCTGGGAGGAACTGAAAAATTTGTAATGTGTTGTTTCACCCAAGAACATGGAATAAATTTCCATTCATTCAGAATATATTTTATTTGCATTGGTTTAAAATATCTTCACAGATGTGTAATCTTTATCAGGTTAATACCTTATGTTATTCAGATTTTTTGACTCTATTTTTCTGCTTAAAATTACTTCCTTAGAGGGAAAGGATCTAAAATTTCTGGACCCAATTATTGAGTTTTTCTCTTGAATTCTGGCTGCTATCCATGTAATGCTATATTTGGGGTTTATACATGGTCTGGAAGATTATATAGTCTTGTTATACTTTTCATTTTGCAGTAGACTGCCACCTTGCCTCTCATGTGTGGGCATGTGACCCAAGATGTACCAGTCAGGTTATTTCTCTCATATTTATTTCACCTTTTATTTTTCTGTAGCTTTGTTGATATTGTTGACATATAACATATGTAAGCTTAGGTATACAGTATGATGATTTGATACATATACATATTGGAAAATGATTGACACAGTAAGGTTAATTAACACCTCCAACCTCTCACATAATTACTTCGTGTGTGTGTGTCTGTCTGTGTGTAATAACATTTAAGATCTACTCTCTTAACAATTTTCAAGTAAACAATACAGTATCATTAATTATAGTAACCAACCTGTACACTAGACGTCCAGAACTTATTTATCTTATAGCTGGGAGTTTGTACAATTTGACTAAACTCTGCCCATTTCCCCTACTCCCAGCCCTTGGAAACCATCATACTGCTCTTTCTAGGAGTTCATGCCCTCATGTTTAAATGATGATTTGGCTGTAACATTATATGTTCATCTTTTGTTCCTATCCAATAATCAAAATTAGGTAGATACTTATCTTCTTGCATTTACAGTTTCTCTTAAGATAAACGACATACTGAGTTCTTGAGGCCAAGAAATGAGTATCCAAGGTAATATGAAAGAAGGTGAGAGCAGAACTTAATGGTTCTTCCCCAAACTATACTTTCATTTCTCACCCCAATCAGCAGCTACCATCAGTCCCTTCCCCATACACCAGTGTCCAGCAGCCTTTACTCTTTCCAAGGACACATTTTTAAAAATTTCTTTAAATCTGTACCCTCTCTTGGGGTGCCTGACTGGTTCAGTTGGTAGAGCATGCAACTCTTGATCTCTGGGTTGTAAGTCCGAGCCCCACATTGGGTGTAGAGATTACTTTAAAAAAATAAAATCTTTATAAATTTGTGCCCTTTCTCACCTCTTCTGTTTCTTCAAGGTTGATTTTAAAAACTTAACAGCAAGATATATTGTTTATAAGAGAACACACAGGTCCACATTTAGAAGACTAAATGGAGACGTAAGGAAAGCGGATGCATCCAGATGACCAAGTGTATGGGAAAATGAATCATTCTTTTATCCTCCTGTTACTCTTCATCTTCCATAATCTATTTCCTAAGTGATTTAGAACTTTTGTGCAAAACCAGATATTTTAGCTGTGGATGGATGATGCTAATTATTGTTTCTATATATGTTTATGCTTTAACTGAACTAGCAGTGAAGAATCACTCAAACTTATTTTGCCTTTAGTAAACATGTCATGGATCTCCAACCTGTAGTTTATAACAGTCTTCATAATTGTGGAGAAAGGCAAGATTGGAAATTATTTGCAAGGAGTAGCACCAGCCACTAGCAAGGATCCCACCCAAATCTTCTATCAGTTATAGCATCTAGCTAAAAAACAAAAAACACCCGGTTTCCATTTATGGACTAAATAGTATTTTCCTTTCTCACTGGGTAAATAACCAATACTTTCAAATGTTCCAGTTGTTCCTCACAGAATATGTATTTAAATAAATCATCTTGTGTGTTTACAACTCCAGCTGAAACTATCACCCACAGAAATGGCCTCTGGAATTCCCAACAACAATGGAAAGAGTTTGTGATAAAACTTGAACAACACAGAATGCAGCCAAGTAATGCTAATTAACTGGTCTTCGATCTTTTTTTTCTTTTCAGTTTCTAGGACCTGATTCTGTAATAAGAAATACTAAGGGATAGCAAAATAAAATAAAAACTGATAAGTACATGAATAATTGATAGTTGATAGTATAATGTTGATAGTACAATGTTTTCTATTATATAGCATTATGTGTGTGATATTTTTGTATCTGTAACTTGTATCTGTATGCACTTTACATTTTATAAAGATCATTTTAATTACATTGCTTCTTTAATTCTCATAAGAATGTGATGTGCGTGTTTTCCTTAGGCTTAATTGATAGAGGAGAAACCAGTTCAGAGAGATGAGCATCCCAAAGCCAGTAAGCGGTGGAGTTGGGACTCTGTCATCTCTGATTCCAACATCCTAATCCAGTCCCATTGTGGAAATTCAAAATGTTAATGACAAATACGCATAACAAATCAGAGACTTGTTTTTCTGATAGATCTTCTGTCAATAAATGTGTATTACTAGAAATCTAATTTTAGTGTGCTGAGTGCTTTTACAATAAATCCAAAATATTTGAGTATTAAAATCTATGAAGAGTGTGTATTAATAACTGTTTTATGTAAGATGTTGGAGTAGCCAGATCATATCATTCCTCGTTTCCACGCCATTTATGAGTGTGTAATTTTGAAACACTCCTTAGCTTTTCTAAATATCTATGTCCTCCTCTATAAAATGAGGTTATTCATAGTACTTATGTTAGGGATGTTAATAGCATTTATGTAGAACAGGATTGAGCACAAAGTAAGCTCTTAATAATGGGTTAGTTGATGCTTTTATTAGTCCTATTAGCTTCCTTCTTATAGTTACCATCAACCAGCTCAACATTGCTCTGCCTGCCTGGTTAAATAAGAGAGAGAAAAGTTAAATCTGGGCTTTCATACTTCAGCTGGGATCATTTACCAAGTTGTTTTTTTTTTTTTTTAAAGCCCATGAATATAGTTCATGACTCAATGAAAAAATAAACTATTATAGAATAATGTTATATTTCTGAACATATCAGTTCTGAATGCATTATTCAAAAGATATTTTACAGTAGGTCCCCACTGTTTCTATATCACTGTTTGATGGTGACAAGCTAAAAAATCTAAGCCAACTTTTTCCAAACCTTAGTTTTGGACTTCAACATGTATATTTTTTAGATAGTTTATGTTTAAATCGTAAGTATGGGTCATTTGTTTGCAGTCACCATGGGTAATCATATGATAAACAATGTTCCTTAGAGACAATTTACCTGTGATTCCCAGAATATACAACAGAAAGCGAGAAGTGTTAGAATTGAAAATTGGGAGAAACGTATTTAAAAGCCACATCCCAGTTTGTCACACAACTTAACACCTTTTGCCTGTAGCTTTTTTTTTTTAAAAGATTTTATTTATTTATTCGACAGAGATAGAGACAGCCAGTGAGAGAGGGAACACAAGCAGGGGGAGTGGGAGAAGAAGAAGCAGGCTCATAGCAGAGGAGCCTGATGTGGGGCTCGATCCCATAACGCCGGGATCACGCCCTGAGCCGAAGGCAGACGCTTAACCGTTGTGCCACCCAGGCGCCCCTGCCTGTAGCTTTTTTAAGATAGATATAATATCCTACTTGTTTTAAGGTTTTTCTTCCCTAAAAACATCCTGAGGCATCAATTCATATTATGAACTAATGGCAACAATTTTGTTTTAAATCCCTGAGTAGGGGACAAAAATGTCAGAATACTGGCCAGGATTCGCTTTCCTTTTCTTTTCTTCTTCTTCTTCTTCTTTTTTCTTTTTTTTTTTTTTTTTACTTTATTTTCTATATAAGAACAATTTGAAAAATGGTGCTTCTAAAGACATAGATGCATGTCTTATAATACGAAGTTAAATCTGCTGTCCTTTCAAAGGCAAAGCTTTATTTGCACCCTGCAAATTCAAAAGCAATTGGAAATCTCTTGATTGACTTAAGCATTTATTTGACTCTGCATCAAACAAATAACCAATCGAAAACAACCAGGCATTCTGAGCTGCCAATCTTCACCTCCGAGGTGAAATCTCAGTCAATAAAAGACTCGTGTTGGAAACTGTGAGTGACATTTAACTAAGGGGTGCAAAGTATATGGCTGTATTTTTGACACCATTCCTCCCACACAACTGTCAGCAAGTCTAAATTAATACTGGAAGTCTATAGGTTTCAATGATGAATGAAGATATTTAAGCCATGTCATAGAACCACAGAAATAATGTTCTTTGCAGTTTGTTCAGATGCCTATACATTTGTGTTATCTCATTTGATTTGCTTAACCACAGACACTAGGTCATAAAATCCGTGCACATTTCTCATACGCAATATGCTACACATTCCCCTAAGAAAGGGTTTCGAATTGTTGCTGTCAGAAGTCAAATACCTTTTGTGCCAAATCAGCATATTTCTGTAAGCTAAAACAAAAGATAGTTCCCTGAAATGTGTTGACTTTTTTATATTATTAGATAATATGTTTGCATTTTTGTCTATAATTCATTTCAGATCGAATCTACATGATTTTATTTCCTTCCACGTGTTCTCCCCACCTTACTTTGCCTTGGGCATTCGGATGTGGAAGACGTGAGGTATTAATTACAGGTTAATGTTGTGACTCAGTCAGGAAGGTTAATGTAAAATGCAAAGGCGTTTTTAATCATCTCACCTGAGGTATATAGTGCCATGCACATTACACTGGTCCTGGTGCAGGTATTTCCACTACCCTACTGAACCCTACTTTTCTGAGTGAGAAATGCTCTTACTTCCATTTTGCTTTAGATGAGAAATCAGCAAACTTCTTTTAGAAAGGATCAAATAATAAATATTTTAGACTTTGTGGGCAAAACAGTATCTGACACAACTATTGAACTCTGCCATTCTTGCCCAAAAGCAGTCACAGGCAATATGTAAATGAATGAGTGTAGCTATATTTTGATAAAGTTTTATTTATGGCCACTGGAATGTGCATTTCATTGGTTTCTTTTTTTTAAGATTTTTATTTATTTATTCAAGAGTGGGAGAGAGAGAGAAAGAGAGGGAACAAGAGAGGGAACGCGAGCAGCAGGAGTGTGGGGGTGCAGAGGGAGAAGCAGATTTCCTGCTGATCAGGGAGCGAGCAGGAGCCAGGGCTCAGTCCGGGGACCCTGGGATCATGACCTGAGCCCAAGCAGATGCTTAACCGACTGAGAGACCCAAGCGACGTATACTTATGCATCATGAAAACTCTGATTTTCTTAAACAATAAAAATGTAAAAAAAAAAAAAAATTGTTAGTTTGTGGTACATACAAAAATAGGTAGATGGCTCGATTTGGCCCATGGACCACAGTTTGCTGACCTCTATTTCCGGTAGTTATAAAAACTGTTTAATTATCTCTTAGGTCCATTCAAGATGAGCCAAGTCCTCTACTACTTCTTGGTCACTGAAAAAAGCACAATCTGAAGATGCCATAATTTTATTAATATTATTTAAAGATTGTGAAATTCATATGACAGATGAAATCATTAGCTTTCTGACTCAATTTCCACACACATAATAGGGAAAAATAATGGCTAGAACTTTTCTGTGTTTTTGCAGTCTTAGAAAATGAGAAAGGCAAAAATGACCTTCAGTTTTAGTCCTTTCAAAATTTGCCTTTGAGTTGTCAGTAACAGTGTGCCTGGTCTGTTCTGAAAGGGCTTGTATTATATAAGTGATGAATGTTCTCTTATGAAATAATTTCTGTCCATAATGAGCATTTTCTGTTCCTCCAGGATGAAATAAACCATGTAAAATTTGCACATATATTTGAAGTGCGATAACTGATATTCCTGTAGTTGTTGTAACTTGCCTATTGTATTTTTATTCTTCAAAGCAGATTTTCAGAGGTTAAAGATCTGAGCATTGTCTTTTCTATATTTTACTTTCATTGAAATGTACTTTGAAGTAAGTATTTCTACCTACATAGACCACAGCAAGCTGATGTAAAATAACTCTTACCATAAATTCATTTCAGAGAAGAAAAGTGTGAAAATAATTATGAATTTGCTTTCTGATGATTAGGGAATTAAACACAATGGTTAGCTTGCTTTCTTATTGTTGATTCATTATTATCTTGTACCGGAAAAATGTGACTATAAGAGGAAATTCATTTAATTCTGGGGTGAGCCGAGCAGATGTTTGGTCAAACCATATCTACCCTTGTCAGTTATTACAAACTGGAAAAAAATCAAAACCCTACATGAGACAGAAGCTTATCTCAGGACTCCTGGATCACATTCCGTAAATCCTCCTTGATTCTTGATCCATTTTCAGATCATAAGCCCAAATCATGAATCTGAATGCTAGAATATTTGTTAATTAATCATTTTATTTTCTGGGCATATTTAAAATTTTAATTTGTAAAAAAAACCTAAATCATAATTATGTATTTTATATGGAAAATATACAGACTCTCTTAAAAATTATTAAATCTATTAGGATCAAGAATTGCAGCAAATCAATTATTTTTATATCTCATATTTTCCCCATGTGATAAAAAAATGTATGTGTTACAAATGAGACAGAAAGCGTATTTAATGAAGCTTAGTTATTGGTGTTTTCACTGAAAGAGATGTTTCCAAGTGTCCGTTTGTTTTCTTAAACAGTGATCCCATTTTCATGATGGACACTGACCTATAGCAAAAAGGCAGCAATTAAGATATTTTCATCCAATATTTCATTCTAGTAAGTTGCTGAATTAGGTGAAGGGAATGATTAACTTTTTAATACTTAAGCAGAATTATTATATTCTTAGGTTTAGGGTCAAGGGATAGAAATAGGTCAAGTTCTCTTAGCTAGATTTATCATAAATTTAATTGAAAAGTAATAAACAAGCTTGGCAATATGCTAGTCATCACTGCATCTTTATAGGAAGATAACGTGATAAGCAGTAAACTCTTAAGTCAGGCTGTCTGCTAAAAAAAACAAAGCAGCCATGGAGAATCTCAAAAACCTACAGATCTAGCCCAGTGCTGTGAAATATTGGGATTGCACATTAATGCAATTGATGGTTTACTGGGAAAGTTAGTGATTTCAGAGGCTATTATGATTTAATTTTAGTAAAGGGCTCCCAACTTTTTATGGCTAGGCTAGTTAGTTGTTCACTTCCCTTTTCTATTGGGCACACACTTAGACTCGTTTATTAGGACTTCTTTAATTTAGATGTGAAATATGACTGAATTCAAGCCATGGGAATGTGTGTGAGTTTGACATGCATCACTGCCAGGGCTGGCCCATAAAATTTCTCAGGTGATCCTTCTTTCTCTCTTGCCTCCTTTTGCCAGCTGACGTTAATGTCCTGGGCGGCCTTGTAGCCATGTGTTTAATACAGCGGAGCCCCCATTTTGCAATCTTGCATGACTGCATGAAATGGGATGGGGGTGCTCTTTTCTCAACCCCATCTCAACTGCACTTATAGTATGAGCAAGACATATATATATATATATATATATATATATATAT
>NW_024425008.1:19077573-19083244 GCF_017311325.1 Ursus maritimus
ATATATATATATATATATATATATATATATATGTATGTATGTTAGTGTCAAACATATAATATATATATGTCAAAGTATCAGGATTTGACAGCCACATGCAAAAGAATGAAACTGGATTACTATCTTACACCAACACAAAGATCAACTCAAGATGGATTAAAGACTTGAATGTAAGGCCTAAAACCATAAAACTAGTAGGAGAAAACATAAGAAAAAAAGCTCCTTGACATCAATCTTGGTGATCATTTTTTTGGATTTGACACCAAAAACAAAGGCAACAAAAGGAAAAATAAACATGTAGGACTACATCAAACTAAAAAGCTGCAAAAGAAACCAATCAACAAATGAAAAGCCACTGAATAGGAGAAACTATTTGCAAACCATATATCTGATAAGGGGTTAATACCCCAAATATATAAATAACTCATTACAACTCAATAACAACAACAAAGACAACAAAAATCCTGATTACAAAATGGGTAGAGGAACTGAATAGGCATTTTTCCAAAGAAGATGTATAAATGGTCAAAAGGTACGCAACATCACTAATCAGGGAAGTGCAATTCAAAACCATGATGAGATAACATCTTACATCTATTAGAATGACTATTATCAAAAACACAAGATAGGAGTGCCTGGGCAGCTCAGTCAGTTAAGTGTCTGCCTTCAGCTCAGGTCATGATCCCAGGGTCCTAGGAACAAGCCCCGCTTTGGGCTCCCTCCTCAGCGAAGAGGCTGATCTCCCTGCTTGCTCTCCCCCCTCCGTTGCTGTTTCCCCTGCTTGTTCTCTCTCTCTCTCTGTCAAATAAATAAATAAAATACATAAATTTCAAAATACAAGATATAACAATTGTTGGCAAAAAATGGAGAAAAGGGAACTCCTGTGCTCTATTGGTGAAGATGCAAACTGGTACAGTCACTATAGAAAACAGTAGAGCTTCCTCTAAACTAGAAATACCACATGATCCACTTCTGATTATATAACCAAAGGAAAAAAATCCCTATCTCCTAAAGATATTTTGATCTCCATGTTCACTGCGGCATTATTTATAGTAGCCCAGACATAGAAACACAAAAGTGTCCATCAGTGGATGAATGGATAAAGAAAATGTGGTAGATACACACACACACACTCTCTCTCTAGAATATTATTCAGCCATAAAAAAGAAAATCTTCATTTATGACAACATGAATGGACCTTGTCAGTATTACACTAGTGAAACAAATCAGACAAAGACAAATACTATATAATCTCACTTAGATGTAAAATCTAAAAAAAAAACAAAAACAAAAAAAACCCCCAGCAACAACAAATTCACAGATACAGAGAACAGACTGGTGGTTGCCAAAGGTAGGGAGTGGAGCAGGGGAAATGGGTAAAGATGATCAAAGGGTAAGAACCTGTAGCTATAATATAAATATGCTCCGGGGATGCGATGTACAGAATGGGACTTAACAATACTGTATTGCATATTCGCAACTTGCTAGGAAAGTAAATCGTAAAAGTTCTCATCACAAGAAAAAATATCACTACATGAGGTTTGGATATTAACTAAACTTATTGTGGTAATTATTTTGTAATATATACAAATAATAAATCACTATGTCGTATACCTTGGACAATACAATACGTCAATTATATCTCAATAAAACAAAGCAAAAGATAAATCCATGGTCTGACATCAAATGAGCCATGGGATCTTCCAAACACTTATGGAGGCAGTATGTTCTTTAATTATTTTGGAAAAGCAACTGCAAAAGTAACACATACTTAAAGAAATAACACATATTTCTTTAAGAATCAAAAGTCACAGGAATCCCACTATCTGAACTATCCATGATTAACAAATAGGTAAATATCACTTCAGACACTCTTCTATACATATCTGTAAGTATAAGGATAGCTAGCTAGTTTAAATAGCTAGACAGAAAGATGAAAAGAAATATCCCAAACTTTAAAAAAGAAACAAAAACCATTAGGATTTGGGAGCTGTTAGAGCAGCTGATAATGTGATTATAATGAATACACTTAGAGTCTGAGATTCAAGTACTGACCTTGCCCTGTACAGTCATGTTTCGTTTAACAAGACTGAAAATCTCTCAGAGCCATAATTTCTTCAACAACAACAAAAATTTTTAAAAATTTTGTTTTAAAAAAATTTTAAGAAGCCATCTTTTAAAAAAAATTGTTGTGGAGATTAAATGAAATACTGCATGAAAATATTGAACAATGTCTAGTATAAAATGCTCAGTTGATACTTCCTTCCATTAAAGAAACAATCTAATTAGTTTTTTCATTGCATAGAATTCTTCCTCATTCTTAATACTATTTTTGCTAACTTAAAATGTTATTTTCCATTATTTTTGTACATTTCCACATTACCAACCAAATAAATCACAAAATCGATCAGTTATTCTTACCTACAACTTCTGGAAACAATGAAAGCTCTTTGGTTAAAGTTGGTTGTGTAATTATAGTTTGACTAATAATCAGTGTGAGTGAAAATTTTCCTTCTCCACTTCTACATCAATAATTCCCATCAAATATTAGTTTTCAATCATTAACAGAATTGTTACATTTGAATGAATTCTTTTCAGAATTTTCTTGATATTGGACTTATACAAAGGGAATTCAGAATTCTGGTAAAGAAGGACATCGGAAACCGGGGATGTACTGTATGGTGACTAACATAATAAAAAATCACTATTAAAAAAAAAAAGAATTCTGGTAAAGAAGGGATCTTAGTCTGTATAGCAAACAATGTAAGTTAGGGGAAATGGCTTTTAAATGAATAAATTGATGGGTAAAGAATTGTATACTTATAGATACATAAAGATGAGAGTTTCTTGAGGGGGCAGAGAAAAGGATAAAAACAAGGGGCAGGGACCACAAAACATGAGGGGAAAGATGGTATTTTCTCCATAAGATTTACCTTATATGCCAGAATATAAGAGCAACAACATTTCACAAAATTGTCCTCAGAGAAGTGTAGATTACCTTATTCTTACAAAGTCTCTCACACAAACTAATTGAGGGTACACAATTTTGAACAAAGAACTGTTGGTAAAGACGCACCAGTAATTTAACACAGCTTAGCAATTACTCTGAATATGAACTCAATCAGTGATTTGGAATGAGCCTGCACATCAGTCAGGATCCTTGCAGAAAATAGATGGCTCTATCAAAATGGGTGATTTCAGGAGAGTTTAATAAAAGAGACGATTAAAAATTTGGGAAGGGTTTAGGAAAATCATGACTTGCATATAGCAGGTAATAAATTTTGGTTCTTTTCCTTAAACGAAATCATGTTTCTTATGCTATCCGTTCTAATTGTGCCCTCCTGATGTTCATCTAGAACAATCTCCCGATGTTCTTTCAGCTTAGTACTATTTTGTTAGTCAAACCCCTGAATGGTAATCTAGTCCAGAGAGTCTAACGCAAGAGAGTTACCTCACTGTTTTGTAAGTGTAGGAATAGAAGCCCATTCGGGAATATGAGAATCTCTGGTCTAATGGCTTCTCAAAGGACATGACTTCTATGCTGTGTATGAAGAGATAAAAGGGTATTTTCTGGGGTAAAAAGGGGAGAGAGGGCAATTTAGCCAGAGGGAAGAGTATCTGAAGGCATAAAGGCATGATATAACATGTCACACGTGGAATAAAAGTAGTTAGTTTTCAATGGACAGTAATACAATTAAGATAGAGTTCAGAAGGAGATATTAGCCAGGGGTGACTATGGATCCAAGTTTTGAATGTGCTGAGTATGAAGTATCTACCATACAGTTGGGTAGATGTTCCAGAAACAAATGCTTTTCTAGAACTCAAGAGAAGAACCCAGGCTGGAGATACACAGTGGGAATCCTAAATTCCCTGTGTGATATTTACATGTAGATTCATTCAACAATATCTAATGTTTTCTATGTGCCAATTAGAGCCCCAGGTAATACTGACATAACATTAAATGAGGTAGACTGAGTGCCTCCTATTAAATTTTCATTGTAACTATATTTTAATTTAAAAACAATCCTTAGAGTTTACAAATCAAGCTGTATAAACTGTACACAATGAAAGAGTATGTCTCTTTCTCATTGCAAATCCCCCGTCTCCACTACCAGAGACAAACGTTTGTGGATAAACTTCCATTTTTTTCCTTCTTTATACAGTTTGTATACAAATATAGTCACGTAGTCACGAATATCAACTTATTACTGAACGAATCCATTACTAAGGTAAAGATGGGTTGTTTTGGTCATTTCCCACTACAAATAGTGCTGCAACAAATATTTATGCAAGCATAAATTAATCAGCAATACACATTCCTAGAGATTAAATTGCTGGGTCAAAAGGTATGTTTATTTTTTATTTAATACCTATTTCCAAATTATTCTGCAAGGAGATCACACTCATTCACACTTACACCAACCATGAACCAGAACCTCTGGACCTTTACTGACAGTATATTCTGTAACTTCTTTTTCGTTTTTTTAGGTTTTGCCTTTTGAAAAGCAGAAGGCTGTTTCACAGTGTTATTTCAATTTTTAATTTCTAATTATGTATTTTATTGAACATTGTTTCCATGTGGTTATATATCATTTGCATTTTGCTTTTTGGTTTGTTTTTATTTTGGAGCTAAATCTGTATATTGTTTTTTTTTTTTTTTCCCATTTTTTAAATTGGATTCTTGGCCTTATCCTCAGTATTTCACAAAATGCTTTGGTATATTTAACATTCGCCTTCTTTTAAATGTTGCAAATATTTACTTGTTTTATAAATTAAAGATTTCTGCAGAGTTAAAAAAAGAAAAACACAAACTGTCCCTTTATGATTTCTAGGTTTCTGTGCTTTGTGGAAAATGGAATTTCCCAATTCAATATAATTATTAGCAAAATTTTTAAGTATTTCTTTTTTTAGTTCTGCAGAGGAGTTTAATTAAGGACTCACAACAGGCCTGTAAGGTTTGTGGTAACATTCCACTTTTGCAGTCAAGATACAGAGAAAGGCTGAGAAACTTGCTTTTTTGGTCACAGAGCTACTGAGGTACCGAGTCCCAGTTTGAAAGCAAACTCTGACTCAAAGCACTGGGGAAGTTTTATCAGGAGCCTAAAGAAAGCCTGCAATTATCCGTTTATGTGATTTTTTTTTTCTTTCCCTTCTGAGAAGGCTGCTGAAGTCCATCATTGGTATGGGGCTGCTTTTAATGGGGGGAAAATGGTAGTTCATTGCAGAAAGGAGGCTAGAAAAGTTTCAACCAAGTGACCAAAGGAGACGTTGTGCCTGTTGTTTTAATAGAAAATTGTTTCTGTTGATTGTAAGAGTCGAGGAATAACTAATGCATTCATTATGTCACCTTGGTTTTGAACACTCGTGTGTCAGGCTGGACGGGCAGAGTGCTTTACCTCAAGGAGCTGACATTGTGGTGATTCTTTGTCACTATGCTGTGCTTTTTCTTCTCTTTCCTTATCTGTTTTTTAAAGGAGGCAACATGCCCCTTTCTTATCAGATGCTTTTTGTGTACTAGAGCTTCCTAAATAAAACTGAAAGGATTTTGTAAATATTATCGTTGTCCAGTAACATAAAATTCTCCATTGTGGATGCTGTGATGTGCAGCCCAGATTCTCTGTCCAAACTGAGTTGCCTATTCCCTTAGCTTGTGGCCGTGTGGGCGGATACC